>NC_089211.1:18553296-18914546 GCF_963930695.1 Labrus bergylta | reverse complement strand
TTCTCATTTAAGAATTGAGCCAAAGCAACGATCAAGTGCTTTTAACCTTTATACTTTCTGATCGCCAGCAGGGGGCACCGTCACTGGTTGCAAACAGAAGCCTGACTGTAACACCAGTTGAGAAAATGACTCATGAACTCGTCAGTTCATTTATTGCCTCAATTTACTTTTTTTTCTGGGTTTTATTCCTTGTTCCATTTTGAATGAGCATTTTATGCCAACAGTAGCTAATAATGACTCAATGAAGGTACAGTTTGAAGCTATTTTACTGAAGTATTGGACAAATTATTTGGATTTTTTATAGGTCATCAACAGGGGTAAGAGTATGAGACAAAGGTTTGTCTTCCTTTCTATTTATTAGAGGAAACACTCAGACACACGTGAGGAGTTACCGCTGCGTGGCCTGGCAAGCTCACTTCAGTCCGGACTGACTTCAGGAAGTCAAGCATAAAACTAGACATGACACAAACCGATTTACTTTTGGCCTTTGGCTCACTGCACATTGATCAATGGTTTCAAAGATACATGCGGAGATCCCCGGAAATTCAATGAAATAAATTCTAATAAAATGCACGCTATAAGTCCTCTGACAAATATTAGTTAACCCTATCACATGTCGTAAAAGGGTTTTTAGAAGAGCTGGACTCCATGTGGAAACACTTAATTACAGAGTCATACGTTTCTGCTTTCAGTGATTTTCTTAAAGTAGTCTTTGGTACAAAAATACATGTAGTCATTACTTAAAGGTTCTCAACTGGTGGGTCGAGCACCAGAAGTGGGTCTTGGAAAAAAACGATGTCCAAATGTTTGTAAAGCGCTTTTTAAGCATGTTTGTTTTTTCCCCTTGTATTTGTTCTGTGAAATGTTGAGTAACAAATCAGATATGCAGCTGGGTTAAATCCACATTGTACTAAGGATTTTTATTTTCTACATGTACAAAACCAGGGTCCGGATTCACAAAACCATCTTAAGAAAAAAAAAAAACTTGCTGATTTCTTCTTAACTTCAGTCTTAAGACAAAAGTTAAGAAGATTTGATATTCATGAAATAAGTGCTTATTTATTTTCAAAACTAAGAAAAAAGCCTAAGAATGAACGTGATTATTGAAAGCAAAGTTCTTACATTTCTTCCTAATTCTCCTCGTAACTTTAAGATCACACTACACCTGTCCTAAAATTGTTAAGAGTGGAAAGTTTAGTCTCTAAATTCATTAAAAACACATCGATTGGGATTTTCAGCTTTAATAAATTTGTTGTAACTTTTAGTGTTCATTTTAGCCACTTCTGTTTTTGGTGTAAGTCTCATGTCTCTGGTACTCCTGAAATAGCATATTTAACAGTTAATTTTATTTTTAATTTGCCTTTACCGAAAGAAATGAACTAATGTTGTAATCTTTTCCTTTACCCAAAGTTTTTTTTTTTTTTTAAATTAAAGTATAAATATGTTTTCTACAGCAATAATGTTGACTAACAAGCTTATTATGATGTATTGAAATAACATTTCAGGCCTTTAGTCAATGAATTGTACCCAATGTACAGTATATATAGACGTGTGCATAGGCCTATTATATCAACATATATGCCTGCCCTGCAGCATCTGAGAAGTTCACAAGAAAGAGAATAAGGAAGTTCGAAAATAAAGAAGTTCTTAAGAAATGAGACAGTTCTTAAGAAAACAATCAGGAACTAAACTTAAGAACATTCTGAAGAACTTCCTAAGTTTATCTTAAGAAAATGTTTGTGAGGAATCAGGTGTCAGTAGTGGCAAATATAAAATTCATGACCTCATTAAACACTTTTACAGAGTCTTATTGTACGACTTTAACTGGCTGTCCATCATTTATTAGAAGTTATTATCTAATGTTGTTGAAATGTGTCCATATCAGAAAAACGTGGGCCATTCAATAAGATATTTACGTCTGAAGAGGTTTACAGAATATCATTTTATATTCACTGACACAGGACAATATCTTTGGCTCTCAGGAATGTCCTGTTTCTTTAATTGAATCTTTCATTTTTGTTTTTAAGTTCATGTAAAAAAAACTGCAAGTTAAAAAGTCCTTTTTAGTTATTAAGTTTTTAGTTATATGTGAATGAATGATCACCGTTTCCAATCAAGAAGAAGAAGATGGAATTACTGAGCTGTGTGATCTTACCTTGTTATTTGTGATCTCGTGGTGAAATCCAGGGATCTCATCGACCGCAGGACTTCTATACAGCCGAGATACTGGTGAGCAAAAACATAAAGCCAGTGTGAAATACATACTCCTAACATTTCCTGTCTCTATTCAGCTGTCCTATCCAATAAAGGAAAAACAAAAAATATCTTTAAAAAAAAAATATATATATATATATGTGGATGTTTGTTTTGTCGATGAAGAAAAAAGTGAGCCCTGCTGGAGGAATTAATCATATGATGTTTAAGTTCATCAGTATAAAGGCGAGTCCGAGCCCAGGATGTGTTTCTTTTGAATGGGAAGCTGCATCAGCGTGTTACTACAGCACATGAAATCCTCTTATCCCATAAAAAAAAAACATCTCCAGCGCCAGCCACCTACTCACATTACAACACCTCCACTGATTAATATTGTACAGACGGGGAACATTTTGTGCTGACGAGTTCCTTTCATTATCAGAATCACATTCATAATCTGTCTGGAAACAAAACAGACACACTTCTGTTTCTATTTCCTCTTCAGAGTACACCGAAGTTATCAGAACAAAAACTGTCATGTGACGAGCCTCTGTCTCTCCAGGGAGCATTTTAAAAGTACTACCAAAGCAAATAATATTATGTCAACGTGACGTTTGCACATTTGTAATGTTTTCTACTTTAAGAACAGCCAGTTTGAAGTGAACAAGTCAGCAGGGACAAAAGTATTTCAAGCTATTCTAAAATTGGTGAGGAGCTATTCTGAGCACAACGTGAGGACGTTTCTCTCTCATGCTGTAACAACAAACAAGAACACAAACCACACTGTTCAACTGAGCGGCAACTTAATTATGAAAATCAATGGGAGACCGTCTCTTAACATCTATTAAGTCATCAGAGTCTAGAACACAACTTCTTGTTCGGACTCAGTTTGAAAAAAAAAAGAAAAGAGTCAAAAAGGTTTAAACATTTCTAATGTCTGATCTGTAAAAGCATGAATTTACACTTGTTAAAAATGCACCTTTTTTTTTCATCTTAGAAGCAGAATGTGGTTTCCATAAACTTGATGTTAAATCTTTTTTTTTTTTTAATTATTCAGTCTTGATCCTAAATATTGTCTGTTTAGTCAGCCGGGCTCAAAACTAAAATAAAGTGATGGTGTCTGTAAAGAACAGCAAACACAACTTAAGACGGGCACCTGCAAATAATTCGATGATTCTACGATAATCAAACAAGATTAAAACGTACAGAATTAGGAGTTAAGAAAGTTTTAATGCTAAAACGTGAATTATTTTTAAAGGTTGAATATTTTATTTGAGACTCATTTACATTTTATTCACCCATCAGTCAAGTGCTAACTTTAGTATGGCTGCATCAGCATGAAAGCTAACATCTCTTTTTGGATGATTTTATATTTGGTCATTTTTTTCAGAATGTGCGACTTTCCAGTAGATGTCGCCCTTGAGCACCAGCGTTAAACCAAAACAAACTGCTGTTTGGCCGCACCTCTCCTATTCTGAAGCCTCCGCTCTCCTCCAGCGAAACACCTCCAACCCCCCTCTCACTGGAGTTCGCATGAAGGAGTGAAGCGCAAGCGGTGGACAAACTTTTCCTTGGCTTGAGCTGCGACTGCCTGTGGCCTGTTGTGGTAGCAGGCTAATGTTCGCGCCCATTAGTTAGCTCGTAGCTTCACATCGCATTACTCAGAATACCTATGATATAAAGCGCTTACTTGGCCTCCAAATAAGCAGTGAGTTATTCTTCTTTTCTCTAGGCCCTGAGCCAGCGGGATTGCATATCTGTTTTGTTGTTGTTATAATTAAATGTTTTTAGTTTTTTAAAGCTCCTGTGAGGATTTTCAGCCGGTTATGAAATTGATACATCTGTGAACTACAAAAACTAAAGACACCATCAGCATAGAGATTGATTATTAACATACAGGTATGTAATGTCTTAAACTGCAACGGGGGTAGCTGCCAAATGAAGTGAATTAAGAACCAGACTTTATTTGACTTGGCTGTTTCGTGGCTGTTTCTGCAGGAGGGAAATAATTACTGTGGATTTATATTTTTTTTAATCTTTCAGGTAAACAAATGACCCCAAAGTGTCAATCAGAATAAGAAAACCAGTCTTTCGCCTTAAACTGTGCGTTCTGCAGCCACAACAGGAAGACTTTCCTCCAATATTTACTGTACTTGCTTCACGCAGGTCATGCTTTGTCCACAGGGGTCGCCAAACTCAACGCAAACAAAAAAAAAAGTTTACTTCCATGTCTATCGCTCTTACTTTGATTTTTCAGCCCCATCAGTTTCTTTCCTCTTGAAGACTTGTTGTAAAACTGTGAGTATTTATCAATCAATCTTTATTTGTATAGCCTCAATTCCTAACAAATTCCACCTGGAGACACTTTACAAAAAGAGCAGATTTAAACTCTAATGGTTTATATAATCTATACAAAAACCCAACATTAATGTACCATCAACTCAGCAATTTGCAACATTTAGTAAAGTAACAGCGATAAAGAAAAAACATTATTTAAACAGGCAGAAACCTCGAGCAGAACCAGAGTCATGTTGAACGGCCATCTGCTGCGTCTGGTTTGCAGGAAGAGAAATAAGAGTAATGTTATCATAATGTTGTTGCACTCAGGTCAAAGAATATTTAATTCTTTCTCAGTTTAAACATCAGTTTAATTAAAGATATGTCTTTGCTTATTGTAGTTGAATAGCATGGAAAATGCTAACCCAAAAGGCATGGATTGTAACATGAGTAAAAGACCGTTACGCTATACTAACTAATGAAGAAAGAATGGTAGTTCTAATAGTTAAGGGTACTTTTAATATTTCACAGATAACTTGGCTATTTGACTGCAAAACACCAAACATTTATCCTCCATATCTGCCGTTTCCTCCAGCCTCATCGGAGCTTCATTGTTGTAGTTTTTTAGGGTTGTTTAAGCCGTCTGTTGTAGGACAGTATGTGTAGCGTGCGCACTGCTAGCATGGGCTAAAAGTGTGAGTGTAAACACTGTCACTGTCAATCAACATCCCTTCAGAGTAATGGTGCGTGACGTGTGGGGGAGTGACCACATGACGCTAATTAAAAGTGCTGTGAGCATAACACCATGATGAACTCAATACACACAGGACCCAAACCACAGGAAAGGAAGATAGGGGGGTTGGACCCATCCCCCCCCCCCTCACAGTGTGGATGCTTTCAGCGGCATCGACTAGACAAATAAGCGCTCCCGTCCCTAATGCAGTTAATGGAAAGTCACGCTGGTCACAGATACTGTAGGCTTTGTTTAGGGAAGTTGTAGGAAGTGTCATATGATGGCAATCAAACTGTGTTACTACATTTGGAATATAACTCATTTAACCTGCAGCCATTGCATTCAAAGCTGTGTTTTAATCTGTTTGTGCTGAATGAATAAAAAGCAGATGAATAAATGTGTTCAGGCCAATTCATTCTTCCTCTGCTCCATTTCAGATTCAGTGTGAATGGTTTCTTCCATTTTTTTCTTTTTTTTTTCCATTCACTTTACACCTTCAAGAGCCAGGGCTCAGCATCATCACTCCTCATGCGAGTGACTCATTGCCGGCATGATGACACTCACAGCTCTCGTAGTTGTGCGCCAACTTGTGCTCCTTTAAATGATGTATGATGGCTGAACAACACGAACGTGATGAGACAAACATTGCAGTGTCGTATGTCTTGTTTTTTGTTTTTTTTTCCCCCTTTTCCTTTTCCACCATTTCACTATGTGAGCCCATAGAGATGCACAATGTACAGAAATAACACATCACCATGGTTACAAAAGCATAACGCTTCGGCTGCGCACACACAACAAAGACGGAAATATTGAAATGATTACGGCGTGTTGAAAATCAAACAGAGGAAGGGTTGTTGTTTTTTTTTTTTGTTTCCACATCGCTGTTTCTCCTCCTAATGTTGACCTTCTTTATTTCCTGAATTATTCAATGTCTGTTTTCTCCTCGCTGCTCCTTCACTCAGCCTTCCAACCTACATCCACCCACTCAAGGGCATGTTGTGATGTACCAATGAAGCTACATTACCTCCCTCCATGCAGGTAGCTAAGCTTGAGTCATTGAAAGAAAAAAGAGAATGGGTAAATGAATGGAAAAAAATAAGACAATGTGAGAGAGACAGAGCACCAACCTTTACAACGTATGTCACTCCAGGACCGGAGATCTTCTCGCTCGAGTGTAGCCATCCTCTGGAGGGTTTGTTCACCAGTCCACCACCACCACCACCACCACCCGGGTTCCAGTCCTCTCTGCCGGGCTGATGCTCTTCAAGCCTGCTCTTCTTGCTCATACTGACGGCCGGCTCCAGCTGCGAGCAGGGGGTAGAATGGGAGCTGCACAGAGAGCCGCCCACACCAGATGCTGATGCTGCTGCTGCTGCACTGGGGCTCGGGCCACTGGAGCCCCCTGAGCCCGAACCCCCACCCACCTGCAGCTTAGACACAGCCAGGTCCTTGACGGCCGAGGGCAGACCCTTGATGCCTAGCAGGCTGCCCGAGTTGCTGAATTTCAGGTTGGACACCTTGTTGATGAGGGTGCAGAGGGTGGTGCCTCCATCTTCCAGGTGGTCGGCGGCAGTGCTTGAAGAAGCAGTGGTGGCAGTGGAGCAGGGCTGGACCTCAGTCGGGGGTGTGTAGGACGTCTCGGCTGCAGACTGGGAGTTGGCCGAGACCTTGGGGTTCATGGACAGGCCGTGGAGAAGCTCATCGACGGATGTCACTGACTCATTCCTGAAGCGGTTGTATTTGGTACGGTGAAGCATACCCTTCCCTCTCGTTTGCTCTCTCCCCCTCTCTCCACCGAGCGACACGCGCAGCTTGCCTAGTTCACAGGCGTGCTGGCAGACGTGGCTGAGCCGTGCTGATTACCCTCTCCTGTAACATAGCAGCGGTGGTACAGGCAGCAAACGCCTTTCAGCAAATCACAGGCCACCTGACTGTAATTTTCTCTATTGAGGTTACAGCAGTGGTTGTGTTGAGCTGCTGCTGCTGCTGCTGCTGCTGCTGCTGCAGTTGCCAAAGTCCAATGTGCTGTCAATGAAATCCAGAGCTGCAATCCAATCCTTCAGAGGGAAATATACAGACACAATCCATGGACATATAGCAGACACAGAGGACGAGGATGGAGAGAAAAAGGTCTCTAAGAGGCTGCCAGTGTTGTGGTGCGGCTTGCTTGGTTTCCAGCTGCGGGGATGCAGCTGCTGTTGATGATTTCTAGCCTCAAAAATCCAAAAAGTAAAAAGAAGACAAAAAAAAGGGGTCTATGTTGTCGATGATCCCGGTTACTGCGAGGGAAGAGCAAACACTCTCTGCTGACTGCTGCCTGCCTGCCTGCCTGCCGGCTCCGAGCTAAAGCATGACTCACTGATCTGAGAAAACCTTCTCAACAAAAGGCTTGCTGAACACTGCAAATCACTTCCTGTCGGAGGGAGGAGAAAAAAAAAAAAAAAACTCCCACTTACAGCACACTAGGACCAATCAATTTTTAAATTCCCCAGTCTGATATTTATTCTCTGTAATTCTCCAAGTCTCATTTGTTTTTCTGAGAAAAGGAAATGAAGAACAAAGACAGGAAGCTTGATAATTCAACTTGGTAAGGAAATCATTCAGAATAATTTCCTCATACTCTTGTTAGAAAGTGGATGAGGTGATAAAAGTTGTGCTAGATGGATGACGCATGCTATAAACTCATCACAAAGAGGATGATGAATGAAAAAGCGATAACAAGCATCGGTTTAAAAGCTACAATCAGATCCTGGCTGAGTCGTCCTGTTTGGACAAATATACTTGGATTGAAGAATTAAATGTAAATATTTCACAAAGATATCATTTTCCTTTAAGGATGGCAAACTAAGCTCTATAAATCATAAACGCAACGACACAATAACATTTGAGCTTAACTGGAAACATGAAACGTCAGAGATATATTGTCCATTTTCATTTAAAATAGCTGCATGTATGACACATCAACCCTTTTCTCAGTTATTCGCTTTCAAGAAACTATGACTGACTATGACGTGACTAATCCAGGGGCTATTTTTGCACAAAATATTCAGAATCAGGCGTTAATGCACTAATCCCTCACAGTATTTGATATGTGGAGCTAACAACTAGGAGATCGTTTGCATATCTTGTCTTAAATATACAGCTATCAGTCCAGCTTGAATTGATGAGACGTTACAACTCAAACAAACACAACACCAATGACATGCTTCAGACAGATGAGTCAACCAAACAACCAAAAGGATAACAGAAAAAAAAAAAAAAAAAAGCCCTCAAGTCTCCTTAAAACCAGCAGCAATGAAGCATCTTTGTCTCCCTGGTACCGGAAAGCAAACAGCCAGACACCATTCATGTGAAAATGTCCTCAGGAGCATCTAGCTAAGCCAAAAGACTGACACTCATTCATAAGCAGCTTCCGCTCTCACTCTGCCGCAGATTTCGCACTGCAGTCCCTCCCAACATCTCTCTTTCCTGCCTGGCAAATATTGAAAAAAAAAAAAAAAAAAAAAAAAAAAAAAAAAAAACAGCACGTCTGCCTTCTCGCCTCTGAAAAAAAAAAAGAGAAGGCAAACACAAAAGCAGGGTAGAAAATGCAGGCCCTCGCTAATCAAAGGAGGAGGCAAAAAAAAAACACAAAGGAGAAAAGGAGCAGAGGACAAAAAGCACATGCAATATTTAGTCTTTTGTGTGAATGAAATAGCAGGCAGGCATACCAATGTTTCTGTGAATGGAAGCAAGGCCTTTCTGCCTCTGCAAGGCAATCCCTTGGGATGGCATGGTCTTATCCAATGAGGAGCAGGCTGGATGACTCATTCAGGGGAGGCTTGCAGAATAGTGGAAGAGACCATTCCAGACGCAGGTGTACATTTTGTTTTCTCCCAGTTGCCCTTTAAAAAACAAAATGTGCATCATCAGATGTGACATGTTGCCATCATGTATTAACCTGATGTGCCGTTCTAAATAAAAATACAAAGAAATATTTCAGGAGAAGAAGCTAAAGATAGAAAAAGCCCCCCCAACCCCTCTCGATTTTGACCGTCTCCATCGTCAGCTCTTTCCCCAGCATTCATGTGAACAGTAACCACCTACACATTCAATGTACTGTTTCTATGTATGAGAGCAGATAACACATTTGCAATAGAAGAACACATGGATTCTCATTTGACAGAATTACAAATACATTTACATATCTGGTGTCTTTCAAATGCATAGATAGATTAATTCATTCTTTTAGGTCACCCTTTGATATCTTATTACATTTTCCAGGGTTATTTTGACCCTTTGAGACATTATTAGGTTTTAAGCAAATCCCACTTTGTTAGAGTTTTTGTCATTGACTTGTTATTCTAGTAGAACACCTAATGAGAAACTAACTTCAACACAGACACTTACATTTGTAACTTGCTGCTGTTTGATGGGTTTGATATCGTACCAATGACCTAAAGCGCTACCCTAAAGAGCCTGACCGATAAATCGGCCGCCGATAATATCGCCGATATTAGCATATAAAGTGACTATTGGTGTCAGCTCATTTTATCGAAGATATGTGCCAATATCACTAGATTTATTCATCAGTCAAATAGCATTTCATTTGAGTTTTATTGTATTAAAGTAGCAGTTGTCTTCCTGGCTGTCACCAGCAGAGGGCGCTATATGGATTACGAGCATTATCACTCTCCAGAGTGTAAAGGTGATGCGTGTACAAGAACAGTTACTTCAAATTTGAGTGACCAATTCGTCCATCTTTATAATTTCCACAAGTGTATGATAACTGCATTTGAGGGATCAACTCAAAACATTTGTATATCTATATCTATCTATCTCTAAAGATCTAAGAAAGATATTGGTTGATATACTGGTATCTGATTTTTTCTCTTCCTAAAATCGAGATCGATGTTGGCTCTAAAAATCCGATAATAATTTGTTATATATCACTATTACCACAAACAAAATTAAAACTTCTACATAATCAAATAAGTAATTGTTCTGTGCAACCGTAATCCTTTTTTATAAAATAGAGCTATGTATGAAATGCATCTAAAATGTATATTTTCATATTTGAAAAAATTTGAATCTGACATCATTTTTGCAATTGTGAAATAAAAAAATGAGAGTTTGGTAGTTTGATTTTAAATTCTAAAAGACTGGTTTATGGTAAATCTGTCAAAGTGACCCATTGAAATCAAAGAGCAGGACATTAAGTCCAGTTGACCTATTTGTAAACCCCTCCCCCAAACAGTGTTAGCCCAATCAAAGCTAACCCCATACTTTGGCACAACAGGGTCTTTTTTGCTTTGAAGATTCCTAACTAGGTGAAATGATCTGGAAGTTTTTAAGTGGTAGACATAATGCTTCCTTTTTTTAATGTCCGTAAGGTATAAAAATATAGGCTGAACCTCAACTCCACTATTCACCATGCACCTTATAACTTATCATTTAGTATTTCCTACTTGCACATAGCTCTGTATATATATATATATATTTATTTCTCGTTTACTGCACATACTCTAGTTCAGGTTAACATCTGTCAGTCCGATCACTGTCCACTTATATCTACTCTTTTTATATTTTGTATTTTAAGTTAAGTTTAAGCTTTAAGTTGTATTTAAATTGTTAAAATGTTCCGTCTACCAGCACTGTTGTTAATTTACTGCTCTGTGTGCCTTTAAATTGCCCCCCGGGGACAAATAAAGTTTTTTGAATTTGAATTTGAACTGTTCTTAATAAAAGGAGTCCTGCAAGTTCATTATGCAAGCAACATCTAGAGTGATGCATCACTGTGTCAAGCACAAAAACAATCATCATAACAGAGGTACAACTACATGGTGTGTGCGTGTAATCAAATACTTTCAAAGAGTCATTCTCACTAATCTCAGTAAATGTTAAACTATTCTCAGTGTGATGACCCCCTCTTTCCCTTCCCCCAAAACAAACTACAGCAGACATTATACCTTAGACTGTAAGTACACAAATGAAGTGTAAAATAAAATGATGTGAATTCTTAACCATAATGCATAAAAAGATGAGATTTTACAAAGAAAAGGCTTCATATTTTTACAGCATGAACACAAAAAACAAGTGAATCATGTAAATCTTGACCCAAAGGTAAGCTTTTAAGTTTATGTTTAAAGATTTTTAGACTCTTTTGCAGAGTAGTCAATGGGCAACGAGTGAAGAAATCGAGAAAGCTGTCCAACCAAAGTTTGAAGTCTGTTTTAAATATGTTTTCAGCTAAACCTGTAAAAGTTACACAATTCCCTGACTGAGTCGAGGACCCTGTGTTTATTTCCCAAAACTCAAATTAAGAAACCGAGCGACACTATTGTGCACAGCCCACACTGCAGAGTTTATAAAATAGCATCAGGGCATCAGGAAATATAACTTCAAGAAGCAGGCTGTGAGCACTAAAAGCACTGAGGACCCACCCACCATTTCTCTGCCACTGTGGAGCCTGACTTCAAAAGAAAAGGTGGGAATATTTTCAACGTCTGCTGCTTCATCTCAACAACCCACAGGAATGTGACAGTGGGAGTTTTCAAATTAAAGCATGCAGACCCCTGAAACCTGTACCTTCCTCTCTTTTCATAAACCATGGAGATAAATGAAATGTACATTTCATAGCCAACACGAGATGTAAGATACTTGTAAAAGGTTTAGATTCAAATCATCTGTATCTAATTGTTCAAACATTACTTAAAAATGGAGGAGAGACAGTGGAAAAGAGCATCCTTTGGCGAGGAAAGCTGGAGACACTTCTCCACATGACTACTGTTGCCAGGCTACCGAAAACATTCAAAAAAAGAGTTATTTTCAGACTATAGCTACAAGCAAAATAACCAATATTACAGAGAGGGCAGACACAGGCAAACTGGTAAATTGTGACCATTTTGTTATTTATCAGAAATGCTTATTCACTTACCGTAATGAAAAAAAGCTAAATGGACCATCACAAAGCTGACCACTGCACGTTGGTTTAAGATACTCTGGAGGAATCTGCACTACAAGGAATGAAATCACAGACACAGGACTGTGGGTACACTGATTGGAGCTATTCTCACACATTGCATCCCACTGTTATTAACCAGCACCCTCATGGTACCTACTCTAAAGCAGGAGCTAAAAAGGTTCTTCTAAACGGGTACTAGGAACTAAAAAAAGTTCATCATTCCTGCGGTGTGGTGCAGAATCATTAAAAAGGGGGGGGGTGTTTTTTTTTTTGTTTTTTTTTTAAAGAAGTCAACTCAAAGGTTGTTGAAACATTCTGTACACATGTGACTGCAGGATTTGTGTTCATTTAAATATGACGGGCTTAACAATAGTCAACCTGCAGATTGTTGTGTGTGGAGCAACAACAGTGAAGGAAGATGATCACTTCTCTTTCTATCTTGTGTTTGGAAAATATTATAGATCTATTTGAAGTTTGAGTTTTTGCACCCGCCCTCCAAAGAACCCCTCTGTTCTTACTTTGCTTACATGATATTGAGGAAAGAAAAACCCATGAAGGTCTGTCGCCCCCCCGTTTGCTGCTACAGACTTGTTGAATTTCTCCGACACTCTTTGTTGTATGGATTTTACTGACGAGTCACACTTGCAAAAGCACAAAAGCAACACAACATTGGGTTACACTGAACGGAATATAGGGTGTTTTTTGTTGTCCTACATCGTGACCTGTATAATGAGCCTGTACGCTACCATGTTTCAATAGCATTATTGCTTGCTGTTATACAATGTGTGAGTGTGTGTGTGTGTTTTTTTTTTTAAGCTTAATGAAACACAATAATATGAATGGCAAAGGGAAACAATGTTGTTAGCCTACTTGAAGAGAGAGCAGAGTGATGTAAGAATTTCCTGTGTGGACAATAACATCCACAGCCTTGAGAGCTCATTCTCATAATCAAGTCTGGGGCATCATTTGAGCCGTCGGTGAATGGTTCATTAAAAAGCAGCACAAGCAGCGGAAGTGAAGACCACATAGGAGTGGAGTGGATGTGTTTGTGTAGCCGTATAGCAACAGTAACCTGATTCTGTGTGTTTTAATGTGTGTGAGGGATAGGCTCAATATCCACTGGTTTCCAAACATTCATAAAAACAATACAATTATTTATCAAGTCAAACCTTTTTCAAAGAGTTATGGTTATATGTCAATACTTAATTTAAATAAAACAATGTGTTGTTTGTGAATAAGATGAGTACCTTAAGTTGTTTTTGGGGCCTTTTTGCCTTTATTACTGCAGATAGTACAACAGCAGAGAGACAGGAAACGTTGGAAGGAGAGAGAGTGTGTGTGTGTGTGTGTGGGGGGGGTGACATGAAGGAAATGGCAGAGTTCGGATTTGAATCCACGGCCGCTGCGACGAGGACTACAGCCTCTGTACATGAGGCGAGCAAATTAACCCCCTAGGCTATCAGCGCTCTGAGTGCCTTATTTTGACCAAATTTAAAACCAAACATATTTTGATTAAATAGAAAACATTGGCGGATAGCACATAAAGCCACAGTATATATGAACCTTTCTACATTGACAGTTGTGGTTGTTGGTTGTTCTTTTTAAATCCTTATAGGAGCCATCCTCATTTCATCTGTGCTTTTAAATGTGACGAACCCCAGAACCTTTTTTTTTCTACATTTCATTTGAATATATTGTTATGTAAAGGAGGTAAAGGAATTGGAGAATAAAAAAAACATCTTTAAGACTTGACAGATGGTGGCCCCTAGCGGTTAGATTTTGGCCCCATGTGCAGAGGCTATAGTCCTTGTCACGGCTGCCGTGGGTTCGAATCCGACCCCGACCCCGACCCTTTGCTGCATGTTACCCTCAACTCTCTCCTCCCGACACTTCCTCTCTCTCTCCAGCAGTCCTACCTCACATAAAGGCAAACAAGGGGGGTCTTGTTAAGCTTACATTATGACACACATGGGATTTTATCACAAAAAAACAATATAAGATTATTAAGTCAAATGGCCTACTAATCTTATAAGAGCTTATCCAAGATTGTAAAGCAGATGTGGGTTGTTGTCACTCAAAGACAAACGCTGGAGGTGTCCATATTCAAAGGAGAGAATTGAGCTGAAGGGAAGCAAGGGGTTGTTAGGCCTATAAAGCTATACATATTTAGCCTCTTACTCATTAATTAGCTAACTAATTAGACAGTTACAAGGTGCTTGAACAGAATGTGGCTCTATTTTTGTTGGTAGCTGACATTAAATGTGTATTAATTCCATTCAAGACACATATAGCTCTGCTGGAACATGGCTTCTGAACTGTCAACAATAGAAACAAGTCGAGTAGTCATGCAGCCCCCCCCCCCCCCCCCCAAAGAAAGCCCCAGTAAAGAGGTTTCACTATATGACAGCTTGTGAGCCTTAAAAACTTAACTGCGGGTAGCTCATTTCATAAGCTGGCACAACAACACTGTAGCTAAAATGTTTCATATTTACACGATTGGAAATGTTTTTTTGGGGTTTTTTTATAACCTACTCACCTCTTCAGCAAAACACGTTTAAGCTGTCGCTGGCAACACCTGTGTGTGTGCTTTGTGGTAGGAATAATCCTGAGGCTCTCCTCAAATAATTCACCCAAAATGTGTGACGTCCTAAAATGAAGAAACCCACAGCAACATATTTAAGGGACTTATTTCTGAAAGCTTCAGACTATTGTCAAATTTTGCAATTTAAAAAGCAATATATATAAAATATATATATATATAAAACGTTGTTTCAGTATATTTTTTTTACTTATACTTCCTTACTTGGCCACACGGGGGCGCTGCTGCACCAGTTGTGGTACTTGGTGCTATAAACTATGAAAGTTTGCAGATCCATGCCGAGCTACAGAAACTCCTTCCTGTAGACATTTAAAGGAGTCACCTTGTGTTTCTGTTAAAGATCGAAACTCCAATACACTGAATATGTTTGGTAAGTTTAACTTTGATGACATTACTGTACTCTCTGAAAATGTCTGAACTTGTTTCTGAGGAGAAACTGAGGAGTGGAAGTTGGTTAATAATTCAGATGGTGAAGTGGAAAGTGGAAAAGGCTGACGTGTCATTGCGTCACTCTAGTTTGATGCTGCGATGTTTATAAATGTGTGAAACAGGTCTGTTAATATAATAATTTATCATCATGTAAAAAAAAAAAAGTGGATAATGAATGAATAGATATTAAAGTAAACGGAAAGTAAAATTCCTTTAGGTAGTATCTGTTTTAATATGAATAAAGTTTTACACTTGTATTAATATTTTATTCAACCTGTGCCATTCTATTGCATTTAGAAATCCGCATGTGGTGATATAATCGTGCTAAATGTCAAACATGAGAGGCTTCACTGTGGTTCAAAAGAGTCCCGTTTCCCACAGAATCTATTGGCACAATCAAAACCACATGAGACCTCTTGGGCTTTGACTCTCTGTGATTGAAAATAAGATTAAAGACAAGGTTGCATCTCAGGTGGAAAATGCCAAACAGGAAGGTATCTTTTAAGAACCATCTGGGAAAATAAATGTGACTGAGGTTTCACAGACGCTGCATCACCTTCAAACACAGATCCGTGCTCCTCTCCTTCACAATGAAATACATGCGCTGTGCAGGCAAAGCTTTCAGGATGTTTATTTACATCAAGATAAATAAAAACAAAATCACAATCGGTAGAAAAAGCAGGTCCTCAGAATGAGGCAACAGATGAGCTTCATCTCCTTGTCAAGATAAAGGAGTCCCATCATCATCTTCATCATATTCTTCTTCACGACCAGGTGAGCTCCTGCAGACAGAGGTGGTTTCTGCACGGTCCATCGTGGCTCTTGTGTAAAAAGTGACACTGTGACATCATTTATCATCAGTTAATGGTAGTTCCAGTGTCAAAGGAGACGTCCACCTGGGCCGAGGATCATCCATTTCCAAACCCCGATTCAGCCAACACAAGAGAAGCTCATGATCACTTCACGAGCTCAGTGGCCGTCACAGCTTTCCTGTGGAGGGAAGATGCAGATTTGGACTGTAGGACGGAGACATTGAAGAGGTAAGACTGAACTCTCCTGCTTCTACACTGCTGATTTTCTGCCCACATTCTGAATGTATCGATATGTTTTAAGTAATGAAAGAGAATGGTGAAATTCAGCTTGAACATTAGAGCTGTGCTTTACATGCTTACAGATTTGAAAGTTTCACACGGGGGAAGTTTGCATGTTCCTGGCCAACTTAATGCATGCAAGAAATATCTCTACTTCAAAATTATGTAAGAAACTATTTGAATCTTGAGACTTTTATGTAATTTCATCCGGAATTAGAAATCTAAAGCTAGAGACAGATGTTGGCGTCTATTAAACATAAATAACGATCACAGATGGGATGAAGGACATTCATTTGAGGAATCAAATCTACGTTGTTCTTTTTAGAAGTCTAATGGCTTACGCCCAATAAGAATTTCAGGACGTCTAGACCTGTGCATGTACTTTTTAGACGAGTCCTTTAGCAATCCTCTTTAAGGGAACATAGGTGTTTTTGTTATGTGCCACACATTAGCTGAACGTGGTTAATGGATCATGTGGAACAGAAAATGTAGTTAAATGTAATGCGGTTAGGTGAGAGGGCTAAAAAAGGGATTCACAAAGAAGCTGCAGGCAACGGTGGTGATTAAGTTAAATATGGCGCAGCAGACTGGACAACATTAAAGGTTATTTGTAGAAAAGTGTTTTCTGAATATCAATCAGCTCTGTGTCCTTAAACCATCACCTGATTAAGCACTTCTTTTGTGACCCTGAGAAAACTCAACATGCAGAGTAAGTCAGCGCAGGCGACAAACTGCACTGCAACTTTTATGAGATCAGAACAAATGCATGTGCAACAGCATTGACGTACCCAGGCCTTCTCCCATCTCTTTAGCAGCTGCTCATGCTCTGTGAGCGCACCTCTCCACTGGTTCAAATCTCGGGATGGAATACTCTCCTCATCTGGTAAACGACAACATCTTTTACTGATATCAGCTATTACAAGTATGGAGTCATGGGAGTGCAAAAAAAGAACAAAAAAAAAGGCTGAAAATGATTTTATATAAAAGTAGTTTTACATTTAAAAAGCAATCTCAGCAATTAAAAAGGTATAATTATCAAAGGAAATAATCGAATTTTTAAAGCAAAATACAGTTGATTTACAAGTTTGTCCTTTGAAAATAATATATTAAAATACAGATTTAAACAAACATCTAAAAATTGTAGTATTTTTGTCATATTAAAGTAAAAAAAATACTAGTTTTTCCAGTATAGTGTTAGTTTATAGGTTAATTCATTTACAAAAAAAAGTATTTAAAAAGTGTCTTTTAATTTATTAAATGTAATTATTCTATTTTTTTTTTTACTAACTTCGTCATCATTTTGCACTCCTCTGACTCCATACACAATGAGTATCTGCTCTGATAATATAAAGGAGTGTCATTGATCCTCTACCTGTGTCCCCCTCTGCATGCATTAACCCAATATCAACTTTTCAAGCCACACACCGGGTGCAGATACCTCCTATAGTGAGGTGGAGGTCCACCTCTGACATGTCATTTCCTGTGCTGGCCTCAGCGACACAGTGGTAACGGGCGTCCTTGATAAGCGGCCCCTCGCGGAGCCAGCTGCTCACCAGCACCTCCCTCTGGCCCAGCGGGCGGCGGTACTCCATGATCGGCGTGTCCAGAGTGTGGCCATTTAATAGCCAGTGAATGTGGACGTCGCTGGGACCTGAGGGACAGAATCGGACCTTGATGTTTGACCTGTTATGGTCGTGATATTTGCACGCCCCTGATACTCCACACAGTGGACATACTTGCCTTTCAGTGGGTCTGTTTGTGTAGTTAAGATGCACATACACATGCTTTATAATTCTGAAGTGATCATAATAATCCACGGGGATGAGAAGATATTGAAGAAAACAAGCCAGTGTTGAAAACCTTTGACACGATTTATTTAGCTTCCCTACCAATAACAGTCTCAAAATGTTCCCTAGAATTATGTACACCTTCTAACTGTATTTTTCCATATATACAGATATATTTACACTTGTTTACAGGCACCAAAAATAACCAGATAAAGTCTTGAGGTGTAACACATTTGAGCATCGTATAATTTTGTTCTTAGGAGAGATTCTAGAAATTTTACATTTTCAAGTCAGGATGCTGTTATACAATATTATACACAAACTGCACCTTTAATTCACACCAGATTGAGTATTTTGAGACAACCAGATCGCTAGGAGGTTGACAGTTTAACCCCGGTTTGGATTTTTAAACATTCACTCATAATGCAGGCGTCTAACGACACACCAAAAAAGTCAAAGCAGGCTTCTTTTAAAGAAATCCAGAAACACACAGAACCCTGGTTAGTTTTTTGATTCATGGTAACATGCAAGGTGAGAAAATGTGAGGGAGCCAGTGGGAAAAAAAAAATGGCACAGAGAAAAGGAAGGGTTAAAAAAAAAATTTAAAAAAAAAAAACAGGAAGGGAAAGGTTCCAAACCGAGCAAGAGAGAAGGTGGCGTTGAGTCAGTGTCACAGGCACCACTCACCCAGGGCCAGGCAGAAGAGCAGGAAGGCCTCCTGGGCGTGAACCCCCCAGGCCTGGTCCTTCAGCAGGGGGGGCAACAGTCTCACCTCTGCCTCCCGAGCCTCCACGTTGTGGGGCGAAAAGGAGGCTCGGGAGGAAGAGGTGGAAGAAGAGGAAGAAGAGGAGGAAGAGGAGGTGGAGGTGGAAGGGGTGCTACTTCCAGAAGAGGACAGGATGTGTGAAGTGTCGACAGGAGAGGAGGCTGTGAGGGAGGGAGTGATGGAAAAAGAGAGTGTTGAGGGAAAAATAGGAAATCTAGAGCAGAGATGACATGCAGTACAGAAAGGGGGGAGACGAATGAATACAGGGTCTTAAAAAAAACAAACCTGCTGCAATAAATACAATAAAATAAAACAAATGAGGAGCTACTTACACACTAGAAAAAAAAAAGAAGATATTACCCCAGATGTGACTCATCTTTAAATAATAATTCTCTGGAAAGGTTCTTAAAATGAAACCTTCATTTAAAAAAAAAAACAACAACTTCAGATTGTTCCAGGGCTGTTTTTAGAAAAAGAAGAAGAGATGATTGATATAATCAAGCATCATGTCATACTGAACACATTCACTTCATACACAGACCACAGAGGGAGGAGAACTAGTAAAGGGTTAATACACAGGAGCATCAGAGCTGTTGACACGTCGGCTTCACAGGGAGGGAAAAAACATTAAATACAGCAACATTCCAGGCAGCTCTACACTAGACAGACAGTGGTTGATTTTTTTTTTCTTCCTAATATGCAAAGTCATCCTTCTCTCCTTTTCTGACGACCTTCAGGCCTGCTTCACCGCTCGCTGGGTGAGATTAAGGCCCACATATCGCGAGCTGCAGATGTCAGCTCCGCACAACAAAGCCAGGCTAAAGTGAGCAAATCTTCCCTGAGAAAAATTACTGTAACGTTGAAGCATTGACTAAAGTCCAAAAAGCCAAAACATAGCTTTGAAAGAAAAAAAAAAAAAAATGCAAAAGCTTATAATTTTCACTCAGGCTGTACAAAGACATGACTCCAATTTGGAAAACATCAAGGTAACTTACCAATTTGGTAAACAATGTTTCCAATTTGGAATTTAAGAAATAGCTTTTCTTGCTGGACACGGCTAAGAGGGCGCAGCTGCCCACAAAAAAACAGTTTTTTGTTCTCTTGTTGTCAGCTCTAAACCAGACGGCAGAAATTAAAGCGCCTGACTTCACTTCAACATGCTTTTATGAAGAGAAAACCTTTGCGTTATAAGTTGTGCGAAGGAGGAGAAAGAGAGAACAGTCTCTGTGCTAAGAGGAACCGAAGCTTCTGGTTAGCAGTAGGGTTCATCTGCGTCTGCAAACTGGATGGGCTGGGATTCACAGTCCACATCAAAGGGTTTCTCCTGAGACTGGCTGTCGCCGCAAAAACTGTGCGACGGGATCTGACCGTTGCTGCACTCAGGCTCTGTCTCGTACCCAGTGTCTCGAAGGGCCCGCAGGTTTTGCGAGGTCTGGCTGCCGTTCTGCGTGGGCTGCTCTGTCATGTTTATTTTCTCGGTTGCGGATGCCTCCATAAGCCCCGCCTCGCAGGAGAGATACTCGGGCTGATGGGCGCTCTTGTGGCTGCCCAGCAGGGCGGCTCGCATGCGCAGGCAGGGCGCCGGTAGGTACTGCATGTAGCAGTTGTACGCCAGTGCAGCAAGGAAGAGGAGGAAGAACAGGAGGAAGAGAAGAAGGAGGGCGGTGCTGTTGTTTTGCTCTAAATATTCCGCCGATGGATCCAGGCTGTCTGGGAGGGGGGCGTAGGAGCTGTGGGGAAGATGCGGCTTTGGCTGAAGCTTCATTGTGCTGCTTGGGGGCGGGGTTAGTGATGAGTCAGTCTGGGGAGGGGAGGTGAGCTGGACTGGGGATGTGAAGCTGGGAGGGGCGAGGGCTGAAGCTAGTGTGGCTCTGTCTGTCTTACCATTACCTTCAGCTCCGTGTGTGCTAGATGAATCCTGAACGCCAAGGGTGGTGGTGACATGACCCGCCTGGAGAGGGGGTCTGGATGGGAGATCCAGAGCGAGGACGTACGCAGCCAGGAGGCGGGTGAAGTTCTTCCTGGCGGCGGGGGCCCACTCCACGGACCAGCACTCGTAGTGGCCTTGATCCTCCGGAGCCACGCTGTAAATGAGGAGGCCATTTTCGCCGATGAAGTGGAAGCGGGAGGCCTCGGTGAGAAGGGAACCGTTGGATTTCCACATCACCTGAGCCAGGTTAGAGTGAACGAGGCAGGGCAGCTCAGCAGAGCTCCCCGGCTTCACCGTCACAGTCTGGTAGTCCTTCGGAGACCGGCCTGACACTAGGAAGGCAGAACGGAAAGACAATGATTAGTAAGGGCAGCTAAAAGTCTGGCCTAGTTAGAGGTTGAGTCTGGCGTGCTCAAAACAGATGACAAGTAGAGGACAGTCATTCCAAACTTACAAAAACAAAATATCAAATGCAGCCCTGAGGATGAAAGCACAAACATCTTCAAAATCCAGGGTGATATCTATCAGAACAGATCATACTTCAGCTATATCACAGCGATGTTCTACTGAATATATTCACTGCTATGATTCAGTCAGTGAACAGAACTCAGAACTTCAGGCTGAAGTGGACTGAGACGTTCCAGTGATGTCGTATCCTACATCATTACTCATGGTATGCCTCACGTCCAATCAAATTACTTGGACGTAATAATAAAAATATAGCACCCAGCTCAATTCACAGCTAGACAGATACATCTGTCAGCCGATAGAGGCTGATAGCAGATGTACTGGTATTGTCGTGTTTCTGTTTCCAGTATTTATACATCACATTTTCAATGCCCAAAAGTAATTCTTGGGGTGATTCAGAAATGGTGCAATCGCAAAGTTTATCCAGCAGAGGGCGCTGTTTATAAAACTCAAAGCATCGTCTGCAGCAGATGTAGTCTAGCATCAGAGCTGAGCAGCAATGTAGAACATTGTTGACTGAAATAGAAAAGGATTAAGTTAATTCAAATGAATAAAAGAAAAATCCATATTGACCACAAAACACTTTTTCCCCTCGAGAATAATCATCAAAAATCCACCATCAGTCGGGTTCTTCAGTATGCTGTATTACAGTGTAATATTGGGAAAAAGAATAACACAAGTTTCCTTCACTGCACGTGTGTTATTGCTTCTTTATCAGGTAACATAGCATGTTGTCACCTACCTGAAGGACACTTGTCTGCGTCACCATTCAGACTCTGGATGAACCTCCTAAAAAAAACAAACAAAGATTATTTTCAAATGAGGAAGTATCCTTTCCGAGACTGTAAAGCAGGTCAAACTGGATGGAGTACAAGTGAAGATGTCTCTTCATAGTGGTTTTGTGTTTGCTAATGCATGAGCAGAGTACTGGTATGAAAAAAATAAAAGATTAGGAGGTGACAGAGAGGGTAAGTACTGTCAGTCTAGCTTTAGGGGGACTTACTGATGCCGACTTGGAACCTCAAAGATGTTGACGCAGGCAGCGTTGCGAGGGTCCCAGGCACAGTACGGGTCTCGAGCCAGGATACAGTCATCACAGGACAGATACCTGCCGCAGAAAGCTGTGGGGGACTGCACTACACCAGAGTCTGAACCAGCATACAGCGAGCGCGTCTGTGGAAACACAAGGTCGTTCATGTTAACATGCCACAGAAAAGTGCTTAAGACAGTTCACACAGAAAACAACAACAATGACAAACCTGGTTAACACAACACAAGTTTAAAACATTAAATCAGCAACATTGCTTTCTCCAGACAACCACAAACCCACAATACAGGAAAGATTAACTTGCAGTCTCATCTGATTTTGAAAAAAACAGCTGGTTTGGCTTTTAACTGTCATGCAATCTTTTTGGCAACTTCCTTATGTGAACATTATCACAACAAATTTAAACACATACTTGCAAGTTTAGATACTCTTAGCTTAAAAAAAATGTACTGTAAATGCTGTAAATGCATGTCATACTCAGAGGAGTTTCTATTACTTTGTTATCCTATTTACTTGAGGCGATCTATTACAGTCACTCACCATTAATTATGTCAGGCTGGGACACCTGTCAAGTAGCATTGCGAGATGTGTAGCTCAAAAACCTCCTAATTTATCTAATACTGGCGTCAGTAAAATCCCTCATTTTTAACCTCTGCCTGAAAAGGCTAATTTCAGCTGCTGTCTCTTTAAGAACCCCCTGCCCATGGAGTCCACTTTCCTCTGATTGGCCGGCTCTGTTAGCAGCCGCATAAAAATTTGAGTGAGCTTCCGGGTGGGCGTGTCCTACAACTTTACTTCATGCTTTGCTCTAGGACGTCGGCAGAACCGAACGTCGGGTTCTGGCCAAGTCTTGCAAAATTTGTGTATCTCTGTCAAACTTTGCCATGGTCGAGTATGGACATCCAACATGGAAACATTTGATGTATGTATTTAAATATGGATCAGCATAATAGATCTCCTTTAAGTGAGGAAAGGCTTAATATCAGAAACACCAGTCGCTTGGCTGTAGTTAGATGTTGACTGGCAGCTGAGTAGTATCATAGCAACAATGAGTAGTAGTACAGCAACAGATAGACAAGCTGACAGTCTGGTGGGTGCTTTGCTGTCTTTGTGGCTCCAACACCAACTGTTAAAGGGAAGTCACTGACCTGAGAGGACAGCAGCAGGTTTTTTATGGACTCCGAGTTCTTCAGGAGCTGAATCTCCTCCACAATATGCACTTCTCCATCGATCACCACTGACTTGTGCAGGATTCCCTTATCTGGAGAGGAGAACGGTAACGTGTCAATCAATTAGCTGGAAGTCAGAAAGAAGCCTCTTTCGATACAGTAACCTTCAAAGTCTTTTGTACTAAAGATCCGCATTCAAGGCTAAGTTAAAACTGATCAATTAAAAAAAGAGATTTGTAATTATAGACGTCACTGAATGCTGAATAAAGAAACATAAGACTTGGGCTCTGTATTAACACAAGCATACTTAAAACTCAGAGAGTCACGTTAGCATCAGGGACAACGTTACTATTTCAGGACACCCTTCCTCGCGCGTTCTCACCTGTTCCAGTGAAGATGACATCGTAAATGTTCTTATCGAGCGCACGGACCCTCTCCACCACGATCTGAGTGTAGTTGACGTCTTTGGTGATGAGGCGAGGCCCGTTGCCGATGGGCAGGACGGGATCCTCCAGCAGCGGGTGGTCCTTAACAAACTGGAGGGTTTTGTCGGGCAGGTGGAGAGAGGTGCTGATGTTCTGCTGTCGCATCTGGCTGTTCATACACTGGTGGAGGGAAAAGGCAGACAAGAGACAGTTCATCATTTATGAAGCAAGAATTTTTCCACCTACGCCTACATTGCACCTACTTAATAAAGCATTTCTTCACCCTTGAAAACAAAGAATTTGCACAAGAATTGACACACTTTGGTGTTTGACTGCACTTACTGCTCCTGGACGTGGAGAAGGGGTGATGCCGTTGTAGCGGACCCACTTGGTGTGGGATTGCTCCACTGTGGCCTTCTGCATGTACTTGCCCTTTGAGAAGACCTCTTCCACAGCCGTCATGTTGTAGGCACACACCGCTGACAGACCCACGTTACCCCTGGAGGATGAAGATTTCAATTTAGCGCTAAATTTGTCCGATTTTTTTCTTCTTCTTCTTCTTGTCTGACCCCTACTGATCCCCATCCCAAGATTGAATCACATCACTGACCACTGGGAGGTGAAGACCCCGTAGATCACGGTGTCCCTCCAGTCTGCTCCCTTCAGGATGAAGACGTCATGTACTACATTGAAGACGAAGTTGAGCTCGGGCATGGAGCAGACCAGCTTGGCTTTCAGGAAGGACGTCCATTTCTTCTGGAGAGTGCGCTGACCCCCGAGGTCACCCTATGGAAAAAAAAAAACAACAACTCATCAGCATGTCAGACGAGGGGGAGACGCAGAAGGAAGTAATAAGGATAGAAGAGACGATGGCAGAGTGTGAACGTGTGCATAATTTTCACTGGGGCTGGAGTGGGACACATCAGGTTTTATTGTTTTTCATTTTCTCACCGAAGTCCAAACATTGTTTGCTTTCTGTCTACATATAAAGGTTTTATAGTTACCTGAGACGCCTCGAGTTAATAAGAATCTCTCAAAGCAATAATCTCTACAAGCAGCAACAAGAGGTGATACGATGCTTACAGGACCTTTTTTGTCTTGAAGGTTGCCTCTGAGGGAAAATATAATCTGCTCTAACTTATTGTTGTTGTTTTGCTGGAGCTATATACGATCTAAAAATAACACCTGCACACACTCCCCCCCCCCCCCCCCAAAAAATAGTTTTTCAATATATATTCACAGCCAATATTCTCTTTCAAAGATGCTAGATTTTGAATGTTAAATAAATTAAAAAGTAAGCTTATTCTAAGTGGGGTCAGTGCATTAACAAAACATTTTCTACACAGCTTTCAATTATTCTTTATAAATTTGGAGTTATATACTCAGCTCATTACAGGAAATCAATAATTGTGTCCTGTGAAAATATTTTTTTGTGTTATTTCTTAAGAACATATCTTTTATTAGATGCATGTGTATGTATTATATTTTTTTCAATTTTCTTGGGAGTTTTTATGTCACGACTTTGGTGCTTTCAAACTTAAACAAAACTTAAAAAAACGCCCTGCAGTTTTTCAGTTTGAGCTGCATGTGTTAAAGCAAAAAGCCACATTTTTAGGGAGGGGGGGGGGGGGGTGATGACATTTATGTTCTGTGGCCAGCATGCGACAATGATAGACTGTATGCATGCGCCCAGTGCGATCTCCGTTGATGTAACAAAACTGCTTCATTATGTTTTCTGTTTGTTTCAGTATGTTGCTCTCCGCTCTGTTGTTGATATTGTGATAATGTAGATCTGATTCATAAGTTATTGTAGGCTTCAGACTTTATTTTTCTTCATGACACCATGATGCACTAATGATTCCCATTAGGTCAGGAATAGAGACAATGAAGGGAGGGGGATTGAGAAAATGAAAAGGCCAGCACACACAGACACAAACATGCGTAGAGGGAGGCTGCTGGGATGTGCAGATGGTACCTGACGTGTACTGACCTTACAGACGCGCGCCACCCTGGGGATGAGCAGCTTGCCAAAGAATTCGTATTCAACCGACACCTCAGTGAAGAAGTAGTAGATTTTATCGTCCTCGCCATCCACTCTATTTGCGCCTTCTTTGATCACGTCGGCAAAGACAAAACTGGGCTCTGCAGGGGGGAAAAAAAGAAGGATGATTGGACTGCTTTTGTAAAAGCCTCATTGTATTATATTATAAGATTTAGTCCCTCTCATGACAATCTTTAAACTATCACAATATGTCACGTCCGTATATTGTTATTACCCACCATTAAGCCATGATGTGGAGTACTCCGTCCTCAGCAGGGACTGTGATGGAGAGTATCTGGAAATAATCGGTTCACTGCCTAAGAAGTTATAAGCTGTCCCTGAGTACAGCTCCCCATCTGATAGAGAAGCAGAAAAAAAAAAAAGCAATTTTAGCCTCCCAAAAAAACACGAGATTATTGGGGATTATTGTGCATTTTGCTGCAGGGCTCGCCACCGACAGAGCTCTTCAAATAAAACTGGCCTCAACTCACCAACCATAACAGTAGTGAAGCTTTGAGAGGGGTCAAAGGAGCACTTCCCCCTGCCGTCTTCAGGTCGACCGACCAATGAGAAGTTAGAGAGGTGCTGAAAGAGGAGTTCACAGTTAAATTTCACTGAAAAGTTTGCAATCCCAATTCATTTATTGAATAAGATGCATAAACCTACCAAGTAGTCACACTGAGGCTGGAAGGCGTGAGTGCCGCAGACATACAACCGCTGGCTGTCCACGACTTGGAGCACTCGGATGTAGTTTAGGCAATCCCGCTGGAAAACAAAGTAACATATACTAATAAAAAAACTAATATTTATTGTCTGCAACACTTAAAGTCCCTTAAAAGAGTGATTTGGTCATGACATAAATAAACACTTTAATGGTTGAACAAACCTCCTTTGATTTCCCTTTCAGCGTGCACATGGCCATTGGGTTTTCTGCAACTTTCCACTGAACCTAAAAATAGAACAACAAAAATAATGAACACAATTTTCCCGAGAATGAATTTGTTTCTTGATTGTTTCAAATTCCAAGTTCTAATTTTGATACCTTGTTATTTTTGACTGTCACATCGTTCTTGCTGAGCTCAAAGATGGCCTCCCTGGCTCCCACATACAGCGCATCCTTTTCCTCACTCAGCAACAATGTGGTGTAGTTGAAGATCCCAGGTTCGGAAAACTCCATCAGATCCAAATCTGAACACAAAACAGATTCCATTGTGTTACTTTTAAGTGTGTAAAATGTTTCAATTTTAACCTGCTCAGCAACAAACAGCAAACCAGCAACGTCAGGGACCAGGCGGAGACCCAAACAAAGATACAAGGAGACTTATCCTGAGAATTGTGGATGCTCATTTATCAAGGGGGGCAAAAACAAATCGATTAAGGAATCCTTATGTTCTCCTTAATCAACTGGGGGGGGTATATAGCAGATAAATAACACATGGTGCAAATTTCAGTCATTTTTTCTTAACCGATAGTAGAACAAGTTAACAATTAATGATCGATTAATCGTTAATAACATAAACACTTGGGACACAAATGTCTACTTTTGTTACAGAGACACAACAGCATTGTGTCGAGTAAATCTCGGCACTGTGTGTTGGGTGATTGATGGCAAAACTAGCCAACATAGTTTGTGGCTGGCTACGGTTGTGCCGGGTGCGAGTGGGTTCAGGTTGTAGGCGCCTGGACGTAAACGCCACAGCGATGAAGGCAAGCACCCTCACTGACTGACTGAAGCAGTGAAAACGTGAGCTGTGCTGGTTCTCACAGCGACTCAGTTAGTGGAGCTATTTATGTAACCAACAGAAAGCAAACTGAACTTCCGCCTGACAGGAAGTGCTCATGCTTGAGAGCCTGTGGTCAGACTGTGGGACTCTGTTGACATATCGGTACATCGAAGAAACAGGTGCCTCTGTAGTATTATGAAGCTTGTATTGAAGCAGCACAAGCACATCATACATAATCTTTCTATACAGTAAAGCCTGGTGCATACTTCTGCGTTGAATGCACACCGTAGCTTACGCTGTAGTGGACCTTCGCTGTTGTTAGCACTACATACTTGTAGTGTGTTGTGTGTCTGCGTAGCTCTGCAATACTCCACCTACAAATGAGAGTTGGAAGTCTGATTTTTATGCTTTGGGTTAAAACGGAGCATATTGTGTTGTTGGAGTCGATTAATATTGAGCTGCATTATTCTAGCTTGTAGTGTTCTACCTTCTGCAGAATTTTGAAAACGGCAGAGAGAACGAGACATGTTGTAAATGTAGGAAATACAAAAACAACGCAGCAGTCCAATCACAGGACTTGAGGTTGCATCATTTCAACATGTATCAAAAAGAAGGTGCACGCCAGGCTACATATGAAGGCATCTCAGTTGGTACAGGACTAAGAGAACCTATAGTGTATCTCACAGCACAGATTTGACACAGATGTATAAATCAGGCTGAAGATAGTTCAGGTCTCAGGGCGCTGATGGCCTAGCGGTTAGGTTGTGCCCCATGTATGAAGACCAGTCCTACAAGCAGGTGGGGCCAGGTTAAAGTCTGACCTGCATCATGTCATTCCCCTGCTTGCTCTCTCCTGATATTTCACTCTGTCCACTGTTCTCTCTCAAAAGCCCAAAAAGAAATCTTCGGTCCAGGTCTCCATGCACTGCTGACAAGTTGAGTTGACACTCGTGGTCTCAAAATAATGAACACCAACACTCACTAACAAGTACAACTTCTCACTTTGAGTGCATCCTCCATGACTTACCGGTAAGCACAGTTTCACTTTAAATCAGCAGGTTTAGAAAGAACATTTACAAGAAATGGTTCAGTTTTCTAAGGATGGAGTTTACAATAAGAAAGAGGATAAGTGTAAGGATGTTGCAAACAAAAACCCTTGAAAAACTGAAGTAATACATGGTTGATGAGGTTAAAGAAAAGTGAATTCATTAGAGAATTCCAGAACTTAAATTGTTGAATTTATAGCATATAAATAATACTAATAAAACAGGACACTAACACCATCCACTGTTGTTAGACACTTAAAAAAAGTTATTACAACTGTGAGCATTTTTTCTCTCGATCACCAAGTGAACGTATTCCCCAACCTCTCAGTAAAATGTCTTTTCTTATTGAAATCATCCAGGTCAGCCCTTACCTTGGTGTCTCCAGGACGTCCGAGGCACAGCGTGGGGTCCATGGGTAGACACCTCCAGGAGCAGCCCCAGAAACACTCCCAGCACGCCAAACCCCATGTTAGACTCTGGTAACTTCGGAACTGTGAAGTTTCCTCTGTGAGACAAAAAAAAAAAAAAAAGAGAGAGAAGCGACACATTCAAACCCGGTGAAGCAAAAAGAGTGTGTTTTACAAGCGAGAGGTGATGAACGATTTCTTCACAGGCTGATCTTATCATGCAGCACAGACTCTAAAATGGGACAGGCATCAAATCCACTTCCCTCATACTGAGAGCTGGCAGAGCTGATTCATCCTCTTTAGTATCGCTTAGGAGGTCAGTGTGCTACGTCACACGCACTCCAATGAAATCAATGAAAAGACACTTCTCAGACAATCAGAGAAATATGTGAAGATTATGTTCTGACAAGAAAATACATATATATTTATCATGTGATTTATCACAAAAAGAGGAAAAAATGAATATATTACACAAGAGCTGCAACAATGACGCAAACAAATGATTTGTCAATTAAGAGCAGTTAAAAAAAAAAGAAAAAGGATTGCAGCAATTTATAAAGAGAAGATGCAACTATGACCTGGTTTAAGCTTTTCATTTGTATGTAAGTTAATGTCATATCAGAGGGTCTGATGGGTCTTTTTCATACACAGATTCTGACTAAATTCATAAATCTGAGGAAAAAAATAATTTATCAACAATGAAACTTACTACTATCATCCTTCAAGTGATAATACCTAAAACTGCTATTCCTAACACCTTGTATAATATCATGTAAAATGTCAAACATCTTTATTTTATCTCTTTGACCGCATGTGCTTTATTTATGTCGCACTAGAAGTACATATTAGTCACATCAACTACTGAAGTTCACACAATTTAAATGAGGAACTTATGCTAATCCTGTCCTCTCACTTTCCAGTCAATGAGTCAGTCGTCACTGTTTCACACACAGACAAACTGAGGAAGAAACATTTTGATAGTGATCAGAAACAACTCTGACATCTGCATTTTTGCACACATTCTTCTCCTGAAATTCAACGCCAAGCTCGTAAGCTGAGCAAGAACCATTTTAGAAATGTGGGGTTAAACAACAAAGCAGGAAAACTGATGTGGACTTGCATCCGAACGAGGCATGGTGGGTCGTGTTGCTGGTGGGGTACAGCACATGAAGCTGACCTGGCATAACAGTGATGGAAAAAACACTTTTGTGTGTAGTGAGCATAAAGCCGTGCACTTGAGTCCAGTCTGCCTGACGTTCATGCATGAAAGTGTGTGTTGTAACTCTTAATGTTGAACGTCTTATGACCGCTGTATGACACTTCAGTTTACTGGTATGATCATTATGCAACACAGCAGGCTTAAGTAAATCCCCCCTACACTTATTGAAACTTACATTTATGTTCTGCTCTGCTGATTTGTGTTTCTGTTTGCCTCGGATCATGACGACAATGACAATGATTATGATGATGATGATGATGACGACAGCATGGCTGGTATCCATCAGCTCTAATCAGATATGGGTGTTGTTCTCCATTTGCCAATTTGTGTAGCATTGTGATCTTTCAGCCTGTTCACAGCTCTCCCCTGGTGCAGGATGTGCCTGATAAGGACTCCATTAGGCCGCTTTGAACCATTTGTGTACGTGTTTTAAAATATCCAGACCCACCTCAGGATGTTGGTGTTGTCATATTCAATAAAACCCTCCCGTTGTAATCAAGTCCTGGATTTTTGTCTTCAGCACTGGGCCCTAAAAGTGCAAGTCACTTCATAGTCTGGACACCGGCAAAAACAGTAAATGATTCTAAGATGCGGAGAAGTGATTTGATTTAAAAGGTAATAAGCAGCAAATGTTAAAGTTTTTATAACAACAAATGTGCTTTAAGTCATTTCGTTGCCGCTCACTCGAGTCTAAAATGGTAATAATCTCTGGAAAATCAAACCCTATTCCAAGTTGCCTGTTGTAGGTCAGCAGAAAAGTATGTGTGTGTGTGTGTGTGTGTGTGTGTGTGTGTGTGTGTGTGTGTGTGTGTGTGTGTGTGTGTGTGTGTGTGTGTGTGTGTGTGTGTGAGCTCATGCTTTAAAGCTTAAGTAAAATATTAAAATAAATCTCTAAATCTGTTCTCAATCCTGCTTGTAATACATGCAATGTTTGTTGCCAAATTAACTGCAGTGGGAGCGCATGCAGAATAATCTTGTGGTCAAATTCCCCCCCCCCCCCCCCCAAGACCAAATTCATTCAGACCTGCACAACATATTGATGCCCTCGTACATTGTCATGACTCTGTTAATATGATCAACACTGAGATGGTATTAACTCACAGAGTAATTAACTGATATAATTCAATAATAAGGATAACGTGCTTCCTTTCCTCGATCCAATCATGTGAAAGGAGCGGTGTGCTCGGCGTCAGCACAACTCCGGCTTTGTACTCTGGCTTTTCTCTCGTTCGACACAGTCGAAGTCGGCTTTTACGCGATCGCTCTGGGTCGCTGATGGAGCGCCGTGGAGCCTGCATTTGTGCTCCATGTTGTTTTAATAAGCAGGAAGCAGGTGGGTTCCGGGCAGGTCAGGTGATTTCTCTGAGAGGGTAACGTGATCTGGCTCCAAAGCAGGTTATTCTGGTTTTGTCGTCAACGGGTCTGAAAAGAAGGTGAAGTACCCGCAGCACACCTCCGCAAAAAAAAAAAAAAAAAACAGGGCGGGTCGGTCACACGAAGAAGGGGATAAAGAGGTTTATCGTATGTCTTGTAAGACGAGGATGAAGGCAGTTCCTTATTCACATGAATCAACAAGCAGTCGAGCAATGTTGAGGATTTAATGAGCAATCAAGCTACTGAAAAGATTCATGTTAGACAAAGTAACACTCAAGACCCAATAAGTAGAAAACAAAATAAAAGGTACCCTCTTCCAAGTATAAAGCGAGGGGTTTGACTTCCTGCATGGGTCATTTGTCCTCATTTCAGATTTAACACCTAAAATTACAGAACAAAGGCTAAAATAAAATGCCTGTCGAGCACTTCTTAATGACCTAGTAGCACCATTGTGGCTCAAATATAGGTTAGTAATCAGTTACCCGGTGGAGGGGGAGATATATCATGTGGCAGAGCATGAACAGACAATCGATGAGGGACACCACAGCAAGAGAGAAAAAAAAAGGAGAGACTGGTAATTGATTATTGATGTGGTTGTAAGTTAGAACAAATTGCCCCAGAGGAATGACCCGCCTAATACTGGGGTTTGTATTTCTTTTTTTTTTTTTTCTTCGTGTGAGGGTTTCCACCGTCTAAATCTGGCAAAGATGGAATTCCATCCCGGCTTCAGCCTCCACTCGGCTGAAGAGGGGGTCAAACACACAAGGACCTATTGTTTACTGAAGATGAGGGTAGCCTCCACTCCACTCCACCCCCATCACATCCACATCATCACTGCAGAGTGCTCCACAATGAACAGAGAGAGAGCGAGAGAGAGAGAGAGGAGGGAGGATAGAGGACTAGGAGGGAGAGAAAGACATCTTTTCTCCCTCTCACCCAGTTCTTTTACAGTCTTGCCAATCTAAATGCCAGGACAGCTTAACCCTGAGTTTAAGCCAGCGTTTTTAAAGATCACATAGGCCCGTGAGATCTGGATGTGGAAGCGTCCAGTAAAGATGCTCCATTCACCTTATTCACTCCGACATCACACTCAGGATGAGAAATTTAAATGCTGTTATGCGGTTCCACTGAATTCAAGGGCTGACAAACGTCATCATTAAGCTGCTTCTTGGTAAATGAGCAACAGAAATGATCAAGTACAACGAAAAGACTAAAGGCTATCTGGCCATAGGTGTGAAAACAGCACGTTGGAAACCCCATTAACATTGAACCAATTACAAGATGTTTTGATTAGCTGGAATTCTGAAGTTCTAATAAGTTCACTACAATCAATTTATAGAGTAGACTAAGGATAGTGCAGTGTGGAGGCAATTTAGGCTGCATTTAACTTCAAACAATATATTAGGTTAAAAAAAAGCTTCCATCAGATATAAAACGCTACCACATAACAACAGCCTTACTAACACTAACTCCAAATGATTAATTATTTGCCTTCATTTTGAAAGGACAGCTGCTGATATAGTAGGAGATCAGGAGAGAAAGAAAGAGAGAGAGAGAAAGAGGACTCACATTGTCCCCAGGTTGTACTTGAACCCGACCGTCCACTTGGAGGACAACAGCCTTCATACTTTGGGGCACGACCTAACAGCTAGGCCATCAGTGCCCTGACTCCTGAACATGGCTAGAAAATTTTCAGTCAACCTGCCCCTGAAACCTTCCCAAGCTGCCTTCACAGCGTAACGCTTTCCCTGTGAGACGAGGGGAGGGGGAGGGGTCTCAGGAGGCAAAGCCATGACTTGAGACAACGCTGTAGAAATCCAAGAAAGCAGCACAGCAACAGAGTCCAACACTATGATGATAGTTTTTTTTTTTGCCTTAATATGAATGCTACGTGTAATTGGACATATTTAAAGTATCAACAAACGAGTGGAAAACATCACGAAGGAGCTTTTTGCGTTACGATCACACTGGTCGTGCAGTTGCTGTGTGATATTTCATCATCACCGCTGCCTGATGCTCGCTGTGAATCTTTCTGAATCTTTTCTGTTTTCACACATCAGCTCACCACACCTTCACCTGGAAGGCGTCTGGCAGGAACAATTCCAGGTAAAGTCGGGTGAAAAGGTTTTATACATTTAAAAAAAAAAAAAAAAAATTGTTTCACTTTGAAAATGGCCGGATTTTCACCATCCGTTGTCATTTCAGTCGCTCATGAATTAAACAGCAATGAAGTGAGAAGAATTTGTCAGACATCCTCAAATAATATGACTCGTACAACCTTTAACACAGCAGTATAAACAATAAAACTTCAGAGTGACACAGCGAAAACGGCTGCTGCATGAATATGAGAACAATAAAATGTCTGATGACGGCAGCAGAAGCTGTTTCTGTAAGGCAGAGACTGAGGGAAAGAAAGAGAGTGATGTCAGCGCAGTGTGAATGGATGAGATAACAAAACTAAATCCAGAGTGAAAAGCCCAGACAGACAAAATTTCTCTCTAAAAATCCCCTTGTGGCACACTGCATTATTAAAATCCTCAAACTAGACTTATCCCTCTATCCCTGCACTCCTGACGCCCTCTATCACTATAACCACTCTGAGCCCCATTTAGGGCAAACAAAGCTTAAAAAAAAAAAAAAAAAAAAGCTTCAGACCCCTTGACGCATTGCTACAGTAGCAGAAAGAGCAGACTGGCAGCTACCCTCTGCTGCTGAGAGATTTAGAGGAGTGGCCATACTGGCCGGGGATATTTAAGACGGTTGCCATGCTGGCAGGTCTCTTTGAAACCTTTGTGTTCTCCTCTCAGCTCTATTGGCTAGGCAGGGTGGTTGACACCTGCTCGGGGCCTTGGGGTTCCCAGCACTGAGCTGGTAACTGGGCACAGACATTGGCGGGCTGCCCACTGAGGGCAGGGGGCAGAGTGGGGGAAACTGGAGCTTGACCTTTCTGCACATGAGGACTTTGAATCTGTTAGTGAGAATCAAAGAATTCAATAAATCTGATTTATCTAGGAAGTGCTTTGATGTGCTTACGCCATCAAAGTCATTAAGGGCGTGCAAACCCTTTAAATATGATTTATTGACTGGCCGGGGCGGGAGGGGGACATGCACTGTTTCCTAATGAAGCAAGACCACAACGACTGCTGGATTATAGAAGAGCCTCTTACAAATACAATCTTTCATAATAACCCATTTGAGTAAAATATAACAAAATCTTAACATGTAAGCCGAAGAGGAAAGTTTGGTTACTTGCAGAGCAGTATCTTTGTAAAGGACAAAATGATACAAAGAGACACAGAGTCAGGTTTGTACAACCTATGGCCTTTAAACACAGCCAGCATTCTAAGAGTAAAGGGCATAGGGTGTACAAACCAGATCCTCTGGCTGGTAAGAAACAGGGGGGAAAACAAAGTCATGGCTCTGCAATCCCTAATCTCTTACATGACTGATCTGAAAAACCTAGAAAACCTGAGTGTAGTTCTCAGTGGCTCTGTTGCTTTCCCTGGAGTTTCATGATTGCAAAGAATGTCAAAAACAGTTTTTTTGTTTTGTTTTGATCATACAGTCAATCTCAGATATGTTAACAGTGAATGTCTCACAAGTATGTGACCTCTTTTTTTGATGGCTGCCAGATTGGATATCTTTGCCAAAACTTTTGTTGTAGTATTTTAAAAGACCCAAGAATCATCCACAGATGTATAAAATTTAAAATCAGTGTCAAGACGATTGGTGGTTGGTTACAGGATTTAATTCTGGGTCATGCGGTTTGTCTGTTTGGTTCTCCAAACAACACCTACGGAAGAAAAAAAGAAAAAGATACAACTCGACTAAATTTGGAAATCAGAACACTTCTCCTCTCCTGCAAATATTGGATAACAGATTGATCTGCAACAAGTGTATTTGGTTAGAATTGGCTGCATGTATGACTTTATTAAATGAATGGAGGGCTTAAGTGTGTCATAAAGGTATTTTATGAAGATATATATCTAGAGCAGACTGATATATAAAAACTTAACCACTGTCTCCGACTTAGAGATCACTTATTCCCTGATGAATTGGTAGGGTGACTTGTCACATAAGACCCCCATAGTGGTTTAAACACTTCCCACTTCATTTCAAATGCAGAGTGTGCAGAAAAAGAAGCTCCACATCCTGCGAGCAGAGAGGATGGTGAGGGTACGGAGGGTGATGAAGGGTGATGTGAGGGATTTGGACATTCAGTGCCTGCCAACAACTCCAAACCCTCCCTGGCTCTCTTTTCCATGTACTCACTCATCATCAGCATCAATGCACAGAGATGCTCTTCTTCCTTTTGCCGCAGCACGCCAAGAGGCTGCTGCTGCTTTTTTTTTTTTTTTCTTTCCTGCTCCGTCTGTTGCTATATTAGCAATGGACCTAACCACGCAAAAACAAACTGTGCAATGGGAAATGTGCTTTAAGTAGTTCATTTAGTGGAAAGAAGTTCTCTTCTGGCAATTCAGCATGACATTTTCAAGCTGTGAAACACACTAACTTTCCTAAAGAAGTACCCATGTTCCTACCACTAAAAAAAGTAAACCATATTGTTAGTTTATTTGAGGAAAAAAAACAGCTCAAACTAATGCGGTCCTGCAAATAAATTCCACCCGAGTTTACACTGATCAGCTCTGCTTTCAAGGTGCTCAGCCTTTTTAGAGTTAGGATTATGTGGTCGCACTGGGAAGCAGCCGTACAAGAATAATAATCATATCACATACAAACAAGTAGGAAACAGCTGTAACAACCAAACAAACATAACTGGACAGACAAATACACATGACTCGGTACAAAAGAAAAGCGAAAAACCAAACATCTGCTTACAATGCATCCTGTAGCGCCAAAAGCCTAGTGGTTATGTTGCAGTCCCCGTGTACCCCGTGTTCTCGTCGCAGAGGCCGTGGGTTCGAATCAGACCGTGGCTTTTTGCTCCATATAATCCCCGCTCTCTCTCCTCCCAACATGTACTGTCTCTCTCTTCAGCTGTCCTAATCCAATAAAGGCAAAAGGCCCCCCAAAATATATCTTGGAAAAAAAGCTTCATCCTGCAAACGATCATGAAGTTGGAACAACACCACTTTAAATACGTTTGAGAATTATACCCATGATACAGACAGAACAGCTCAGATTACACAGTATTAGCTCCATCTAATTTTACCTGATAAACTTCCAACTGTGTGCATACGACCCATTTTCTTGGTGAATGACTGCTGACCTAATCTAGCGTACCATCTGTACAGCACCCACCCAGCTATGGGAGTGGTGAGAACAGAACTGACAGTTTATGCCAATCAGGGTGCTGTGGGCCAGGTTTTCTAACAAACCATAATCATATAATGACATAGTCAACCAGTAGTAATGATGTTATTATTGATGGATTGTGCTGTAAATATAGAGCTGGATATAAGAAAGGAAATACAAACCAAATGGAAATTAATTAAGGTACTCTGTCAATGGCACAAAGAAAATTAGGTTATTAAAGGGACGTGTGTTTACATTCAAGTATGAATTTGTAGTCACATGATTTTTTTCTGTTGGATTGGACCCATCTTCTTAAATCAATATTCTCCTTTTTTCTTAGCCTTCTATGAAAATCTATTTTATTTGTCCGACAACACAACTATATCAAATGTCAGCATGGTTGGGGAACTTGTGAGAGCATGACAACACTAAGTTCCCATTTTCTGACATTCTAATGGCTTAGAAAAATGAATCTATTCAAAACAAATCTGTTGATTTATCATATTCATACTTGCCTAATATTCTTACTTAACACAACTGTCTTAAGTATACCACACAACAGTGTAAACCATAGAGCATATCTGCATTCATGACATTTAACTCAGGGTTGAAATAATGCAGTTGGATGGCAATCTTATAAAACTTTTATGGCTGGTTTTACATTATTAAAAAACAGAGCTAAAACCAACTCTGATGTTTGTACTTATTTGTCAAACAGCACTTGGCCTTGCTCTTTTAATCTCGGTTATTTGGAGCCAGGCCTGTCCAGGCCCAGAAATTGCCAGCGAGAGAGAGAGTGGGAGGGAGAGAGAGAGAGAGCCTTTACTTGAAACAAAATACTGAGACCACAGAGGATGACACATTGATGGAGACAGATGTCAGCTCCAATGTCATTTGCAGATTAATGCAGTTTGGTGTTAGATGTGGCAGGGACTGGAGCACGCTCACATGTGTACATGATAATGCCAACTGCGGGCATCAAATCCCTCTTAGAAGAAATGACAGACAGAGGGAGCTCATCTTAGAACACCGCCAGCTGCATCAGAGTTTTGGGTTGCGTTTCCCCACAGGCTCAAGAACCGTTTCTGACATTTCAAGTGTGGACATTCACGGCTTTACTGTCTCTCAGTATTGGCGACAACTCCATGCGACGATTACATTACAGCTCCAGTATTTGTAACAGTCAGATGAGTAGAGTTTGTTCTCTTCTTTCTTTCTTAACACCCATAGCTCTTAAGTTTCCATTTTCAAACTCCAACTTCTTAGCCCAAACTGATACAGACTCGGTCTTCCAGCAGCAGTGATTAGCTCTTTCAAATAGCCATTCAATATGCTGCACTTATTATGGTTCTTCTGTGTTAAATAAATTGGGTTCAATTTTGACTGTTTTCTGAGGGTTTTCTTACCTTCAGAACAGTCGGCTAGTCTGAATTTTAATTTCTGTTGAATCAACATTGAAATGAGCCACTACCTCCCTAGGCATTACCAATTTCAAGAACTTCCAAAAAGACAATTTAATCATAACAAAAATGGTTCTGAAATGCAGAATTTGGAAATGTAAACCTGTGATTAATGAATGCCATTATTTGCAATCAAGTATTGAAATTCAGCTTGAAGCACAGCTTTAAAAAAAATTTGAAGTTAAATAAAATGAGTTGGGGATGTGTTGCCATTAAATTACCTAGATTAATTTCACCTTGTATTAAGTAATTAGTTTGTAATCTAACTAAATTACGAGAACTGAGTTTAAAATTGCAATGCCAACACATTTTTATTTTGTGACTTTGTCAGAGTACTTCCACATGTTCCTCTTTGTGCCTGCTTGTCAGACTACAGCATGCCATACTAGATTGATAAACTCAAAACATTCAAATCAGTCCATATGTATAGTTTCTCTTTCAGGTATGTCAATATTTTCGATTTAAAATATAAAATCACTGCCAAAAAAACTTCTGACATTAAAAGGTTGCTTTAAATTAGTATTTTTTAAACATGTGATAACTCTGAACAAATACTGCCATATAAAAATTGTTCTTTACTGTTTATTTCCACTCCCAGTAAACAAAACTGGTTCTCCCTTAGACCTGCCACCAGGCATTAATGTGTAAAATTGAGCTCCCCTTCCTATCAAGACCAGTTAGTCCACTTCTCAAATTGTCTGGATAAAACAGCACCAAAGTGTTCCCTTCCCCTGTGGAATTCAGTGGAAACAGACATCAGGCTTCAGCTGTGAAGTGCAAAGCCACCATGTCAAAGCCGCATCATGTTAACATCAAGACAACTGAAATCCAGTGAACAGCTGCAGAGCTTCCTCTGCACAGCTGACTGATGGTCATATGGAGAAAAATTGTGTTTAAAAACTGCGACAGATGATGCAGCAGTCAGCGTACATTATCCTGGGTGAGCTCCCCTGGGCGACAGATGGGAGGAGAAGTTGAACTTCACAAAAGCCAGATCGGGGATTAACGGCGTTATCTTCTACATTCAGCATATTATTTAAAAAAAAACCCTTCATTTAAAGCTGAATTTTTACATGGCACACGTGATTATGTCTGATGTTTAACAGGCTGTACGTAAATCAATTAGGAAGAATTTCGATGTAGGTAATCCATCAGTGACAACCTGAATGTCTAAATTAAGGAAAAGGGCTTGTGTGAAGGCAACACTATACAAGGGATGTTAAATAGAAACCCTCCTATATAATTACGGGTTGTAGGGCCCCTGCTGAGCTAGCATGTCGACCTAAAGTGGCCACAGCAAAGGCAAATGAAGGGTCAGGTCCAGTAAAGGGTATATTTAGTCTGTCGATGGCAAGCTTTTTAAAAACAACACACCCTTTCCCTGAGTCACATGGCTCTGTAGGATTAGAAAAAAACGTCCCTATAAACATACAGACCAGCAGAGTTTTCTAACTAGAGGAACAAGGAGTGCTGTGTGGTGTTCCCCGTCCTGCTACTAAATATGCCTCTTTAGTTTAACATGAAAACATAATCACCAGGCGCTCTTTCTTTTAATTAAAAGGAGAAAATAAAGGAAGGAGTTTTACAATTGACATCTGCAAAAGGCTAAAATACAATGCAGGAAATTCTGTTTTGAGGATCCTCCATAAAAGCGGCTGCTTCTGCACGCTTCTATGTCGTCATCCTTACCAGATTAAAACTGTCAGACGGCTGCATGAGCAGTTAGCCGAAGCTTGGCAGTTCATATTTGTCATGAATGTGTAAAATGCTAAATATTGCTAATAATGAACACATAAAAACTGAAGACATTGTTTTTAAATCTTGATTGTCATAACTAAGTGCTAAGTTTCTCGGTTGGAACACAAAGGCACGCTATTGAAAAAGTTTTAGAATAAAGCAACTGGCTACTCTGTAGTGAAAACATTAAACACTTTTAGAATTCATATTATAAAAATAAGCTGAGTAACAACTAGTGTTGTAGTCAAAGACCACACTAACCAGGACCAAGACATAGCCAAGACCACAGTGCTCCGAGATCAAGACAATACCAAAACATTTAGGGATCGAGACAGAGTCAAGAGCAGAAATATCCATGAAAAATCATCATCTTGTGTGAAGTGGGCGTGTCACTCGCTTACACCAAAACACCGGGAAGGTTGCGACCGTAACGGGGGGGGGGGGAAGATAAAAATGACATTTTTAATGAGTTGACGTTATTTGTTTATTTAGAAAGTGGCATTTCCTTCCAATCACTGTAATGACGTGGAAAATAGCCTATCAGTGGTGGTCTTGATTTAAAATCTGAGACCGAGACAAGACAGAGGAAAAACGCTTTCGATTCTGAGACGTGACAGAGACCTTCAAAAAGTGGTCTCGAGACCGATTTCAAGTACTACAACACTATTAACAACTAACGCAGAGCTGTGAGAACAGTCTTTTTCACCCTGAAGATTGTAAACATAAACATTTTCACTTAGAGATTTAAATATGATTGATTTCATGCTTTTTATTTTATTCGCAGGACAATGCTTGTTTTTCCATCCTTTTTTTTTTTTCCTTTTCTTTTTTTAAAAAGAAGATATTTCCTATAGGAAGACAACTCAAACTTTCAAAGCTAAGCTGATCTGCTGTGAGGATGCTGCATACTGCCTTAACGCACAACTAAAAGCCCTCGCTTTATGTCACTTATCTTACTCGCAGACCATACAGTCAGGGGTCATATAAAAACCACCGCTCACAGCAGAGTAATAAACCTTTCACTTGATGTCGTTTCCTCCAGGCTGCTGCGATGCCAGGGAGGCCTTGGGGCGTATAATGTGGGACTATTTTTGGAAGCTGCGAAAGCCCAGCAGAAGGTCTTGTGGTTCCCGGCTGAAGGCCTCGCGGTAACAAGAATGTGAATGGTAGTCTCATTGGTAGTAGCTTTTATAAACAGCAATATAGCCGAGTGCAGGTGACTTCAGCCCCCAGAGTGAATCTTGAAGTCTGCATTTTCAATCAACTGACGAGGAAGGACATATCTGAATATGATTGCCCTAACAGATTCATTTGACGCACTAATGAAATAAAACGACAGTAAAATAAAGAAACAAAACTCAGTCTTTTATATTACAGTTACTAGGCTTTCCCACCAGTCAGGGCACATTTAAAGAGGCTGTAAACATCACTAAAAACCTTCCTATATTTTCCCCTCTCCTTTCTTCCTTTAAGAAGGACTCCTTTCTCTCCTGCTTTTCTCCCAGCACAGTCTTCAGCAGGCACTGATTTCATGGTGGTAATTTTGGTCCGGCAGAGACAAAAACCTCCTTTGGAGCGCTGTGTGAAAACTCAGCCCATCACCCACAGGCTGCCACAACACTAACAGTGTGTCCCCCTGAACTTGGCATACCAGGAGATAAAACACTAATTTCACCGTTCCCTTCACAGCGCACAGAGGGGTAAACAACACAAAGGCCGGTCTTAAAACTTGAAACAGTCATCACGCAGACATCTCGTGATGCGGCCGACAGATTTAGGGCACACTTCTGCCCTCATGGAAATTACAACGGAGAAAATCAGGTAAACGTCCATCACAAGAGTAAATCAAGAGAAATAATGGAAGGTCTTCTTAAATCCCTGAACTCCGGGAAACAGGTGTTGTCGTCAGCTAACCATTAACCAAGCCCCTTCTTCCTTAGTTACAGTTGCTATGCAGGCCAAGCATTCCTGCACAGCACATATGCAGTTTACAATAACAATGGCAGATTAAATGATTAAAATTAAAATTAGTTTTGAAACAATAGGGCTTTGATTTGAGACTGAAGTAAACCAAGTCAGGCGTCTTTATTTCTCACTGACGGAGGGCAATATGTTGGCTCAGTGTATTTTTGTTAAGTCGTAAGCTAGCTAGCAGCAAACAGAATAGCTATTGTTACTGACCAAGTGACAATTTAGCACCCAAGCAGTCAATGTGTTTAATAGAACTATGTTTTTATAAATATAATCTCTGTGTCTGGAACTCTTAGTGAGCTACAGATATACTCCTTGGCATTGGAAGTTAAGTTAGCGTACTTACTGTTATAGATGGCACTCTGGTTAGCCAAATATCAGAGATGCTCTGATGCAGGGGTGGGCAACTGGCGGCCCCCATCAACCCTCAACGTGGCCCTCGGGTCAATTTTTACATATCAATTAATTGGAAACATGACAAAATCTGCCGTGAAATCAGGAAAACCAGAAATATGTCCATAATAATATTTGATCACTGGTATATGTTGAGTTAAATTTGAGACATTATTGACTGTAAATCATTTTTGTATACTACAATTTGGCCCCCAGGCAGTGAGAATTAAATGAATGTGGCCCCTTGCTGTGACCAAAGTTGCCCATCCCTGCTCTGGTGTATCTGTTAGATATCAATATCGACTGATATTTGCCCTGTTGACAGACATCAGCCCATCATCAAATATTGTGGCGCCGATGTCTGTAGCCGATGTGTATCCGTTCTGCAGCATCAGTTTAACGCTGATAAGCTCGTATACCTAGCTGTTTATTCGGAGAGGTTTTTTTTATTATTGGGCAGAAGACGTCACCTGACATCCAGTCTGCAAGACATGTTCCAGTGATATTGCAAGAGGAAGGAATATAAAAAAAAAATGAAAAATGTATCAAATTACAAGGCCCCTTGGAAAACCAGACACCTAGCAGAAATTAGGGCTCTGCTTGATTCTTTTATTCTGTCGGTCAAATGTGGCTGTTCAATACAAAGCTGGACCAATTTGTTGTGAATTTTTTCCAATCAGCAGAGTAGAAACTCCTATATCAGCCCACATGAGTCTCAGGTGTTACCTTTAAGACGCATGTGTCTCAGAGCTTTCTGTAAACTAAAATAATAAATCACAGATATTTGACTGGTCACTTGAGGTCATCACAAGGTCTTTTAATTCAGACTCTTGTAAGGCAGACTGAGCTAAAATTGTAGTGGTGGGGGGGGGGGGGGGGGGGGGTGGGGGGGTGGGGCAAACACTCAATCCATTACTTTACTCTGGTGTGTTTGGTTTTTAAAAAGGGTTCACAAAGAAACACCCTCTCTATGCGAGTCGCCATCACATTGTTTCAGTTTGGGAGAAATGTCAAGTTGGAAAAGACACTGTTGTGCCTTGTTACAGTTGCTTAGCTATGAGGGGACAATCAATGTTTGGAGGAGCGCTTTCAAAAACAGTGAACGGCAGAGAAAAGGCACAAAGCAAAGCTGGATGTCTGAAAGGCCACTGAAAGCAAGCAGCTGCGCATGTATACAACGTTGACCAACAGCTCGCTTCCAACAGGTATAAAACAAATGAATCAAAACTTGAAGAAAAAAAATAAGGAAACTTGACGAACTGATTGGGTAAAAAGAACAGCATCAATTTAAAAAAAAAAAAAAAAAAAAAAAAAAAAAAAATCATACTTTGCACCAAAAGCACCCAAGCCACGCAGAATGAAATCAGAGTTGCATTGCCCAGGTGTGGTCATGCAAGGGGATTATTTAAAAAAAGAGGATCAAAGCCCTGAGGTGGTTACAGGGGGGGGGGGGTGTTTGTAGAAGCATGCAGCATTCGTGTTGAAGCATGCAGGGCTGCTGAGCAGCTCAGTATCGGTCTGCAAAGCAAAAAAAAAGAGGGGGTTGGGAGTGAGAGGAGTAGAGTTTCTGACCTGTGGCTCCTTACAAGATGCGACGCTCTTCCTCCGGAGAGAATTATAAAATCCTCAAGCTAGGGAGGGGGGGGGAAGAAGACAGAAAGATCAGACAAGACAGTAATGTAGGGTGTGTGTGGTTGAAGGAGGGAGAAAGCAGTGTGTGTGTGTGTGTGTGTGTGTGTGTGTGTGTGTGTGTGTGTGTGTGTGTGTGTGTGTGTGTGTGTGTGTGTGTGTGTGTGTGTGTGTGTGTGTGTGTGTGAACATGGTACGCTGTCTAGTCCATGCTTAGACAGATAGGATGTTGAATCAATGATAACACATGTTGCACAATAAATCAACCATTAAATAAAACATTTACACAACCACAAGTATCTTTTCATCCGTCCACACACACATCAATATGCAAATGAGTTAGATAAGCATTCTGGGAAGGACAAAATAATTACAAAGTGACATAAATATCCAAAGGCCACTAAGCCGCTGATATCATATGATGTCTGTCGGGATACTGTGCTAACTTTTTCATAACCAAGGACACAGGAATGGAGAGCAGCCAAATGATAAACATTATCTTGTGTGAGGAACCTGAGGTCTGTGCTGCTGTATTCATTTCCTCTTCCACTTCGTTCTCTACTGAAGAGGTTTGCCTGTGTTAGAAGTCTGTCTGAGATATTGGAGTACAAATTCAAGACTGTCAGCAGCAGCCATGTCCGTGGATCAAGCAGATGTAAATACAGAGAAAACCCTCTCGGTTCAGCCCTGTTGAATTATGTCTGCTCTATATGTGGGTTAATCCCAGGAGAGGTCAGCTACAGACAATCCTTAAATCTGCCCAACTTTAATATCAAGTTGCACAGTTTGTAAAATGATCAATTTGACATTGAAAGGCGGAAGAATGTGGCTAAAATGCAACAAGTTTCTTCTTTTTAACACAGCTATCCTACTTTATCAAATTAATGGGTTTTTTTTTTTTGTATGCCTTCATCCACCACAAAAATCATAGTTCAATCTGAAGATGCCCCCAAATTTGGGGTGCTGGATGTCCTAGTGGTTACCTTGCGCGCCCGAAGTACGGAGGCTGTAGTCATCACAGCGGTCGAGGGTTCTAATCCTCCCTTGCAAGAATCAGCACATTTCTGCCATTTTTTTTTTGTCTTATATAAAATTAACCAAAAGTAGTAGCAGATTAGATTTCTGATCAACTAATCTGTATTTTCACTGTGGCTCCAAAAAACCCTTCACCTGATGTGGACACTAGAGATCTAGCTTTCTGTATTGCTAGAGAGAAAAATTGGGCGACTAATAGAATCATTAGGATTGTTTTGTTGGTAACCACTAATGTCTGAACCAAAATTGTGCCACACCGTGTAGTACATGTTTGAATGTTTCACTGGATACGTAAGAGATTTAATCTGTTGGTAGAGCTACATGAAATGTCAAAGGATCACTGAATGTGACTGGCTTACGGCCTGACATCAACATTACTGTGCCATAAAACTAGGATGGGAAAAAAAAGTGAGATCTATTTGGAAAAACTCAGCAACGTCAGTCATTAGGACTGCACCAGTGAGGATAGATTCCATTTAATCTAATGATTTCTCACAGAATTTGGTTTGGATTTTGAGCACATGATTGAGAACGGACAAAAATCAGCAAAAACACGATATCACTCTTATTTCATGGAGGACCAAATCCCCCACAACAACAAAAAAAGAAAAGTGGGGTTTCAGGCCCTTTACAATTTTGTGCAGTGTCAGCACCTGACTTGTGCATCACTAATGAATCGACGCGAGAACAAAGACTTTCTGGTATAATAAGCAGCAGCAATAGCTGAACAGCCAGGTGGAAAAATTCTTTGGTTTTCTTTTGGGTTCATGGAAACTAGAGCGCCTAAGTGTAAAGGAAAGTAGAAATCTTCTTATGGCCATCGTGACAGATGGTTGGGCCTCCATTCACAACACTTTCCAGTCTGTTCCCTCAGACTGCCTCCCTTTACAACAAGGCTGAATACATTCTCCCTGCACAAGTACACAAGCTTTATTCGCACATTCCACTACTATCCAACTCTGTTTGAGTGGAAAAAACAGGCTTACATATTTACTCTGCCTGAACCTGAACTTCAGTTCAGTTTGGGACTATTGGTCACCGCCTCTACCGGAAAATAAACTTAACTACGGATGTACCAAAAAGAAGTACTCAATATTCTTTAAAAAAAAAAAAAAAAAGTAAAAAAGTAAACAAAACTGGAAAGAAGATAAATGTTGTTAAAAATGAATTAAAAAAACTAACCAGATATCATCCTAAATAATGCTGAAACAGCATCAAAAGCTGTCCCAGGACACAAGAGACAAATCTCCCAGACACCCGAATTGAGGTCACCAAAATCAACCCAAATATTCAGATTCATTAGCATTTGCTTTGGTGGGGTAAGCTACTGTAATGCAGGCCCCCTGCTCTACAGTATAAAAGAATAATCAGATTATGTTAAGCAGAGATGATACACTACAGGCTAGAAACATGGGCAGTTCACTTCACACAACAGATGATCTTTAAGACTAAAATGCTTCGGATGTGCACGCACATCTACAGCGTGTAACTGTCCGGAAGTTCATCCATTGCTTTTGGCGCTTCTGTGATAAAGTATAAACTTAAAGCGACATACCAAGTACATTAGTTTAGGTCAGTCTTGGTAACTATCAGATCCGAGGCCACAGAGGACGGTTATTTGTGTTGATCAAGTTCATATGCTGTGCTTGACAGATTCAATATGTAGCCGCTTGGAGACAATGTTTCTTTCCTCTTTTTCCACTTTGTCACTCGGACAGCTATAGAAAAAAATAATAATAATAAAAATCACGTATGCAAGCAAGCACAAATACACGTCGCGACAAGTTCTGCCTCCTGCCCGCCTCTGACAGCATCAATGGACCGCTGGGAGAAGATGACAGTCGCCAAAGATTGATGAGCCCGAGGCCAAAGGGTTCATCCCCCTCGACATCCTTAGGAAACACTTTGACTTGGCTTCCCTCGACTCCCACAAAACCCAGTGACAGCTGATACAGACTCTTTACTATGCACCCACGAATCCAAGTGACACCAGTGACACCACGCCTTCATACGTCTCAATTCAGGACTTCCTGAGTGGGTGTCAAGCCCGATTGTGCCCCCAGACAACGCCCTTGGTGACACCGTGGTCCGGAGAGGAAGTGGGATGTCATGGGTCAGTTTTTTTTTTGTTTGTTTTTTTTTTTAAATTGATGAGTGGACTTGAATGAGGACCAGGAAAAGCCAGCCTTTTTGAGACTCTTGAAGGCAGAACAAATTTATTAATAGAACTACTTTAGAAACCAAGGCGTTGGTAAACATACCGACAGGATCGGCTATTGAGCTCACCCAACTGTGACACCTGATTTTCCCTAGAGCTAATAAAAAGGTCCGAGCTGGAGCTTTTATCAGGATCTTATTACCAACCCATCTCCAATTCTCATACAAGGACCCTATTTTGTATATCACTGGTGAATATTTTAGGTATTTTCAACAAAAACCTCATCTGAAAGAACAAAATCAGTCAGTAAAATCTCCATTTTAAATGAAAGTTAAAGCAGGCATCCAACTAGGGCGGCGATGTAGCTCAGTTGATAGAGCAGGCGCCCCTTGCAGTGGCGGCAGATTCGACGACCGATTCTAATGCCGTTTGGTGCACATCATCCCAAACTCTCTCCTATATCACTCCTGAGATGTCTTTTCTCTGGAGGGTTAAGCTTCTGACAAATCATTTGGGCGTTGAGCACATCTCTAACTGCTACACATGTTGCTGTTTTGTGAATGACATCTACAAAGCTTTTAGCCGGTCTCTGATAATGGTTTTTAACCCTTGATCCCCTGAGACTGACATGAATACAGACACATGAGCAACCTTGGCTGATACACAAAGAAACAGATACACAGAGGACTGGGAAAAGGCCTCTCATCCTTATGACAGTGTGGTCCTTCCAGTAAGAGCCCCCCCCCCACCCCCCCACCCCCCCACCCCATCCCCACTTTGCAACACACTCATCTGTGCAGCCACCCTTACTGTCCATCTACAAACATCCCAAGTCTCTGACAGGCCTGGCAGCGTGCACCACCACAGGTGGGGGAGGGATGAAAAATGAGAGGGACAGAGGAAAACAAGGTTTGCTGAGAGAAGATAGTCGAGCGTGCAGATTCAGACCATGCTTAAACAGAAAGAAGAGAAAGGACAAAGAGGAGAACGAGGAGGAAGGAGTGGGAGGAGGATTCTCCTCATGGGAAACAAGAAGGGAACGGTTGCATAAAGAATCATGAACGTTTCAGTTTCAGGGCTCATGGAAAATGATGTTTTCCTTCTTGCTTTTGTTTTTCTTCTCTCCGGAAGGAGAAAACACACTCAGATTTTGACTCCAAAATGTGTTTTAGGCAAAACAAGATTTATTTATTCGTCGGGTTAGCACATTTTCATGCGATATAATTCTCCCCAGCATTTGGCACTTTGTCTGGATGTCCTACTTTTCTACATGATGCAATACAGGGAACCCTTGTGTAAATCATTTGGTAGGAATAAAAACATCTTGCACATTTAAATCCTGTATGGATGCATGGGCTCTGTTCTTTGCACACACAAACACGCAAAGGGATGTTTTCAAAAGGATTACGCAGGCTTGAATTTAACAGAAAGAATCCCCAACTTCAAGCTCTACAGAGCAAATCTGGCTTAAAGAAACTTTCCTCAGAGCATCCTGGTACATTAAAAAGAAAGGGCTAAACTCAAAAATCCTGTCAAAGAAACATGTTTATTTCTGGACGATGCGAGAGCACATCTGCTGGAAGATTATCAGCTCCTGAATCAAGAGCAACAAAAAGCATAGAGAACACTTATACAAAACTATTTTTAGAACAAATCTGAAGTTTGTACACTTCAGGGTCACATGCACTTTGTTGGAAATTGTCAGAAAATGTGAAATCAAAAGGGTTCTTTCTTGTTCTTGATGTTTCTGCAGACTAGCGTGTCTCTGGGAATGCCAACTGGAATGCATGAATCTACAGGAATGTCCACTGATATCCTGCTATGTGTAAATGTTTGCTCATGACTGAGCTAGGGAAAATAAGGGGGGTATTTGTATGCAAGTGTGTGTGTGTGAGAGAGAGAAAATAAGTGGCAGTCTTCTTCTGCTTTTGTATGAATCTTAAGTAGTCCCATGTTGAGGGAGGCTTTGTTTGCCGTCACCATCGGGGGGCACGTCCTCCAACTTTTCCCCTCACTTCCCCTTTTGGCGTTACATTTATCATTCTTCTTCAGCGAACAATCATCCTACAACATGGACTAGCATCAGACACACAATAAAGTACCGCCCTCCCCCCCCCCTCTTTGGTCCCTCTTTCTGGTTGCTGGGATACCTTTCATCCAATGGGACAGCTTGTCAACAACATCATCACTTACTTAGAAACTTTCTCTTCAGCTCACTTTGATTCGAAGCAGCGGAGGCTTATTAAAAAATACTGCTGCTTCTTCTCTCCTCAAATTAAAGTCTCTGGAAACTTGTTTTTTTTTATGCTGCATCCAAAACCCTTTAAAAGAAATTGAAGATTTAACGTCTGGTGCTGCAAAAATTGCAATGCTTCCTGAAGGGAACGGCTGAAGTGGTACAACCTTCTAATTTGCAAGAGAAATTCCACTCAGGGCAAATATAGCATTATCCGGCTGTGCTTACAAACTAGATGCACGGTATTTTATGCTGACATTATAGACTGCTAATGTTAACTAGGAGAGCTACCCTGAGGCCTGATTCATAGAAAGACTGGGTGACTCACCAGACCTTTTTTTCCCTTTCTGCTCTCACAATCGTGGACAGGTGCATTAGCAATAAGTGGAGAGATGACGGAGGTTGACTAAGAGCCTACAAACACTGAATCACATCCACCTCATTTCCTCTGCCAAGGAACTTTTTCTAAGGGCGACATAACCTTTTACTGAGTCCTGCACAAGCATACAGGATCGGCCATGATTCAGCACAGTATTCTGAAAACAACCCATGTCTTCTGTTTTGTTTCTGTTCAAACTTTTTTTCCTTCTACATCTGAAGCAGTTAAAGGTTTGGACTTGACCGCATTTGCACCTCTCTCTTTCAGCTGACCGCTTATTCCGCTTATTATGACCGCTGAAGGCAGATTATTTTGCTTACCGCACCCGAACTCCCCATCTTCTATAGATAAAAATCCAAAAGAAACACCAGGCGAAGAGACAATGGTGATGTTGACAAAAGAAACAAAAAGAGATAGGGTGCATAGAGAAATGAAAAAGGGGGAAGGGGGAAAGGAGGAACCAAAATAAAGAAAAAAAAACAGGGGGAGAATACAGAAAAGGAGCAAAAGGAGAGGTTGTACTGCAAAGGCGGAACCCCCTTTAAATGACTGTGTTTTGTCAGTGAAATAAAGAGCAGCTATCAGCAGCAGCAACATACCAGCACAGTGAACGAGAATGCAAATCAGCCCTGATGCAAATGTCATACGTCTTCAGGGGGCAAAACAGACTGTCTTTATACCGCCCCCACCCCTCCAAACATTACACACTTCTCTCTGTGCGATCAGAAATCCCCCATGATTCTCCTCTGAAACACCAACACTTCCAGGAGACAATCTTGCGCAGAGCAGGAGAAAAGTAATAACATCATCTTCTTACTTCACACTGAACAAAAGGCCCGAGTACAGTGGGCTCTTTACTCAAACACACACACACACACACACACACACACGCTTCTGAAAAGATCAATCACTTACTTGTCTGTCATGGCGTCGGCTAGCGAATACTGATTCATTAAAACTGCTTTTCGCTTTCTTCACCCAGTTGGAAACGGTTGAGGGAGAGGCCCAAGGTAAGAGTCACAACACCAGTCTGCAAGAGAGGGGAAAATCAAGATGTATTTGAATTAAATCACAATTGGACACGACAATACAAGATCTCATGGAGATTATCTTTCAGTGTATTGTGACCTATTATAAAGGCTGAAAACAACAACCCTCATCTTTATTACTGAATCAGAAGTGAGTGAAAAATGCCTGCCATAGCCCAAAGTGACATATTCAAGAAGGGTTGTCACGATACCAGATTTGAAAACCTTCATAGGATTCTAGGACAAATCAAACAATATCAATTGCAAGTTAATACCTTTTCTATTTACAAGAAATCAGTGGATCTCATCTGGTCTAGCCTCAGGACCCACCACCAACACTTCCTTTAAAAATCACGACCAAAATTTCTGATAATTTTCCTCCAATCAGATTTATACAATGAAAAGCAGTGCAGTTTGGAGCTCAGACGGTACAAAACATGAGACAGAACAAAAAAAAAAAAATCATGTTTAAAAGTGCTTCATAGACTTTATGACACAATTTTCCTCCAGGTAGACGTTTGCGACCCGCTAATGGGTCCTGACCCACCAGTTGAGAACCACGGCTCTATATTATCTAAGAGTGTTTATAAATGGGGATTCCAGTCCCAATGTTATGTACTTTTATAATTATATGCACATTCTTTTGTCTAACATGTATGTAGGTCAGGCAACTAGACAATTCACTGCTTTTGATGAGCAACAAAAGATGAGAGCTAATCAGTTCTATTGTGACTGCAACTGCACATCAGCTAGGACCCCCCCCCCCCCCCCAAAAAAAAAAAAAAAAGAGGAAAGGAAAACCCAGCAAACAGGCCTTGGTCCAGACTGGGACTGCAGCGAACTTTGCAGTCATGCTTCACTAGCTCACAATTAGCCCGAGCAAGGCCCAGGTCTCCTTTAACTTTCTGTGGGATACTGTTACCATAGTTACCAAGGCAGCCAACCAGCAAGCATAAATAGGAGTGCACCAAGAAATCCTCTGGGTAGCAAGGAGACAGTGTTCAACCAAAAGCACAGATTAAGAATGCATTGTTTGTGATTAAGGAGCAATCATGACATTTTCACATCAGTACAGCTGCGCTTCATGCAGCGTAGAATACACATTTAACAAATGCAATACCTTGCAGGAATCTAAATACACCACCCTGATAAGCATGCGTGTTTGGGGATGCACATAAATCAGCAGATGTTCACTGTCAGCATCCTGATTTTTCAATTTTAATGAGGAGCCGAGATAAGTCACATCCTGTGTCCTGCTGGGTGACGACCAATCTCCCAAACCCTTGAGATTATCTGCCTTTAAACGATTACCAAAGCAGCACATTACTTTCAAAGATTATACCCTCTAATGTGTTAACACACTGGCAACACATAGATCTGACTTTCCAGAGAGGGATTTAGGCTCCATAAGCAGATGAAGGTTAAACAGCATTTCGCTGAACGTCAAGTAAACATAAAGGGACCTGAAGCAGGAAACGAAAGCTGTTTTAACTCTAAATCACGTCAATTTATTAATCCAAAACTGATTAACTAAAGACTACTTAATAGTTTTATAACTGTCAGCCTAGATTGAAGGGAACCACAGGGGTGAAGGAAGGCTCTCAACTCCGCCCAACCCTATCAGCATCAATCGCAGACAGACAGCCTCTGAGGCAGCCAGCGACAGTCTGTCTGCTGATGTGCCCCCCTTTTCCCTGCTTTCCTTTCACCGTATCCACACATCATCCCCGAATTCTGAACTTTCTGCTTTAAAGCACCCATCATATTTCCTGTTGCTGCACCTCTTGCGCACCTGTTTCTTTCATTTCCTGCCTAATAGCAGCTCATTGATCTTATTTATGCGCCTGTCCACAGTACTGTACAGAAACATGCATTAGCTGTATACACCCAAGTAATCTCCTGTAATCACTTTAGTTCCATTTCCTCGGGTCTCTCAGCCTCTGTGTTTGAGGGAAATGTTTTAGAAGGAGAAAAACTGTTCTACTGAATTAATTGATGCAATAATTAATGGATTGATGGTGCAGGGTTATCTGCAGAGCATTCTGTCTTTGCAGAGATAAAAAAAAAAAAAAAAAAGAATAGAGAAGAATGCAAAGGATATGTCCCAGCATTGCTTTTAGAAAGGCCTACAAGTCGATTTCCAAATGACATTTGACCAGATTACTGAATTTTTGCAAGAGTATGTGCTATGCACAATGTGGCAATCCAGAAAAGTATGAGAGCTTTATGGAAAACATCCCTTCTGCTGTGATGATGTATGTTTTCCTGCAAAGCAAGGGTTTTTTTTTGTTTTTTTTAACCACAAGCCAAAATATAACTCCTGCCTTCTCAAGTACAACATGATACAGTGCTTGTATACTGTGCTCAACAGGAAATACATCTGCAACACAGTGTTTATTACCAGTGCACAGTGAGATACACACTCAGACCTGGAAGAACAGGGCTATTTGGCTTAAATCAATAGCACTTGAAAATATACATCAGAAATCTCTGATATACCTGAACACAACATTCACAGACAATTAAAGAAGCCAAAAGTGTTTCTCTGCCCAGTTAAGGATAGAAAACCTGTGGCATGCTTAAGGAAATCGGACATGTCCACACTGGGAGAGCAACGCCCTTTCTTCCCCTCTCTCAAGTGAGATTTATAAACTCCTGACAACAGCCAGCAAGAGGAGGACTAACTCTTCAACATCTAAAGCTGGGCGTACAGTGCGATTCTTTTTCATCTTGAATGTAGTGTTAAATCACACTGCATGTCTTAATCAGTCCCTGTTGGTTTTGTCTAGAGGGAATTCTGATAAAGTTTATCAAAACAACATGGCTTCATCCTCGATGGCGACAAAAAAAAAAAAGAAAGAAAGGTCTGCTTCCTGCAATCATGGACAAACAAATGAAGAACAAAGAAAACCGTGTGGGAGATTTGGACTATTTGATCCATCAGTTCTGCAGCAAAGTTGTGTATTTTAGCACGGCAGTGTTAAGACTACAGATAAAACATTGGCATGAAAGATGCTACCTCAGTATCATCAAACACATCTCTAAAAAACAAGCTAGAACAAATATTTGAGCGTGAGCAGAATCGACCTCAGCACCAGCAGCATTTGACAGAAAACAAACTGAGTATGCAAATATGCCAGAAATCCAATCTATTACAGACAAACACGATTAAAGAAGCAACTGTTAAGGTGTCATGGCCTCTAAAAACAGAATTTAATCAGCTACCTTTTCAAGTTAACCAGTTTTGCATATTGCCTTATCCTGAACAGCATGAGCAAATTTCTTTTACAGAGCATCAGACAACACAGAAAATAATACAAATGCTGCCCTTTTCTCTGTAAACATCTTCAATTTAAGCTTGTATAGGAAAAGTAGAGCCTTTCTAGAGAACTGTGTGGGTTTTAACTCAAATAAGGCACAGCAGAGTCCCACTCACTGCATCATGAAAACACTGAATTATTCACCTCCCAGTTGCAATTCAGGGTAAAAATAGCATGCACAGTACTGGAGACTATCCACTGCCCCGAGTAAACATCAAAACAAATCTGATCACTGAAGCAGAGGAGAAAGGTGTTGACATTGCGAGATGCCAGCAGTCAACACACTGTCCACACACACACAGGCTTGTCTGCGACGTGAATCTTACCATAATCTGAGAAGGAAGATCCTGCAGGTTGAGAGAGGAGACCCCTGCTTAGTCACAGTGTTTTTTACTGGGAAAGTCACCGAAAAGGTTTGTATGACAGATGGAAAAAATAAATAAATAGAAAACAATCTTCCAGCGCGACTAGTCTGTCATCTCCTCCTTCCGTGCTCCCCCGGCGGTCATGCTTCTTCTCTCACACTCCCTCCTTCTGTCTACCTCTGTGTGTCTCTCTCTCTCTCTCTCTCTCTCTCACACTCTCTCCTTTCTTGCTCGATAAACACTAAAAAGACGAGCACAAGAGGCTGCAAACGGTGGAGAGAAAATGCTTGCATCAGCGGTCTGGGGTTACTTTAAAAGCGTGACAGCGGAAGACTCTGTCTCCGTACGAGTCTGCAACAAAAAAACAGCAAGCAATGCCTGTCCCTCACTACCACAGCAGTCAATTGCGGCTTGCCGGTGGACAGCGACAGCGCAGGGATCGCGCCTCTGGAAAGCGTCAATGCACACAATTGCTGAGGAGGGGGAGGGGGAATTTTGGGGTAGCGGGCGAGTGGAGGGAAGAGGGGGGAAGGGGGCTAAGGTTAGGGTACTGTGCATGTGGGTGTGTGGGAGTGTGTCTATTGTCGCTGGGTTGTTTCCCCCCCCCCCTTCCTTCTCTTTTAAGGAGTGAAAGGAGACTTCAGGTCCAGCTGCTCAGCACTGTATTTATCAGTGTGTGATGTGCCCACAGTTAAGTTTCTTTTTTTTCTTCTAATGTTGTCATAGAGCATTGCTAAAGTCTGCAATAAATCACATTTTCATTAAGTTAATAACATTGAGCTGAGCAGCAGTACATTTATTTTACACCAGGATGATACATTTCCCAGAGATACATGGATCACATGCGGCCCCAACTTTCCGGAGATGAACAGACAAAATGATGGATCGACTGTGATCTGTTGCACCACATGGAATTTGATACAAATAGCAATTTTGAGATGGAGAAATATTACTGACAAGTAATTCTTCGCTATAGTGAATTAAAGCTATGATGATGATGAATGCATTTTTTTACACAATTAACTTTATAAAAAGGGATATGTATCATAATCATACATTGTGTGCTCAGCTGTGATGCTCTGCAGGAGGTGCTGCACACAGTGCCACGAGTTTTGTAAACCTAAAAAGAGTCAAGAGCATGGTCAACTTAAACTATCATTTCTAAAGTATTGCTTACGGCACTGCATTTCCAGCAAAACAAGTTTTCATGTTAAAACGTATACGATGCAGATATATCCGTGATTGGCCGACAAAACATGCTGGCAGATCTATCAAGGTCAGACCCTTCTGGTAATATAAATTACATTGTTTAATATTAAAATGGAGTTGCAAATATCAGTCACAAATTTATGATTTTGTATCAGTATGTCTTTCTTTAAATATTTCAACAAAATGATTCAAACTGCAACCTTCAGGAAGGACGTTTTTGTTTCAGTGACCCTGCTGTACTAGCAACACATCTACACAGCAACACACACTTAACTGCCAAGACAGTTTACACCCTCAGGGAACGGATCATGGTGTTGGGACTTATTTCTCACTATGCAAACATTGAACCGATCCAACAGCAAGCAAATGAAAGAATACTGATTAAAGTTGCAGTTATCCAACATCCTGATATGCAAAACTATCCCAGAGTCGCTTTTCACCACTGCCATGCTAAATTACAGTTGAAAGTCGAAGAAATAAAAGACAGCACCTTGTGCGTTCAGCGGTGTCACACAGTGATATCTCTGCACAGTAACAGAATGTACTGTATGTAGTCTCGCTCCACACTCCATTCCCTTCCAGCTCCCTGCTCTCAGCCGCACAACACTGGGAACCTTTTCAAAACATCAAGTAAGCTGTCAATAGCAGCGCTGCGGCGGCGCATCGGCAAGCTTCCTGCACTCTCAGCAGAAGAATAGGAGCGGGTGCAGCATCTTGGGAATCTTGATGGATTTCCTGTACAGTATTCATAAAAGTAGTTATTGCCAGCACTTCAAAAAAAACAAATAGCATGCTTCGACCAGAGCTTCTTTTGATCAATGAAAACAAAAAAAGCAATAAAGCCTCAAAAAGGGTGTGGACTTCTCTTCACCTTTATTGTTACCTAACACATGAAGCAGAGGAAAAACAGGAAACCAAGCTTAACGTTCAGTGTTTTCTGATTTGAAAAACACCATTCAAACACGAGACAATTTTGCTGAGACATTTCTGGAATGCACCGATGCATTATGCATGGCCAGTAACGCATAAAGTGCCAACACATGCCACTGTCTGCTGCTGAGACACAGCCAGATGCTGCTCCCGTCTTCGCCAATAGGAAATTATTCCAGCCTGAGGGTGTTGGGGTTCTACTAGGGTGTGGCGGGGGGGGGGGGGGGGGTTTGTGTTGTGGGATTCAGACCGAGGTGGGGGTTGCGGCCCCAGATGTCCGTTTCTAAGAGCATACGCAGCACACCTCAACATCAGAGCAGGACAGGCCCGACCTCTAACCTCTACCCTTTAACTCCTGCAGGACCAAAACAATGAGGCGGCTGCAAGTCGTACATCACACTCGCCTACCTTGTTTCCTAAAACCATGACATCCAATAGGGACAGCTCCCATCGGTTATATTCTAAACCGCCCCTCCCACAAGAGGACATTTGAATATCTGCAATACACAGCAAAGTGCATTAAAACTGACATATATGCTGCAACACTGGAGTTTAGCATGTCAGACTTGCCAACTTAGCCCAGATTTGTTCCTGCCAGCCGCCTAGTTTTTCTGTTAGATACAATGTTGTTAGGTCTTCCCTACACATGTTAGCTTGTAGGCATTTTCCACCAGTGTTGGGTATGATTTTATAATGATGCGAGACAATCTTTCTTGCTGCCTCGACTTGCCAGGATATACCCAATGATAAGATTGCTAATTGGAAGGAGGGAACAATAAGGAGGCGTGTCCTTGTTGAAGAAATAGCACTTTTTACAGCGACCTCACAGTAGGAGGTGGAACGCCACAGGCCAGACAATTAGCAGGTAATTCAGCCTTATCTGCCAGAGGAAGAGGCTGACGACCAAACCCAGCAGAGGGGGGGGGGGGGTAAGAAGAAAGCCTCTGATGGCTTGTGAATGGTCGCCCTCGAATCCATTACAGTGGTTATTCAATTACCTGACAGTCGCTCACTGTGTGCACGTAAAGAAACGTGAAGTCCTTTAAAATGGGGTCTTCTTGAAGGTGGCAGAATAATTGCATTTGGATTTTACAGACGAAGGGTATATGCAACACTGGCTACCCTCCAGTAAGAAACCAATTTCGACGCACTAACTTTTTACAAGACACAAATTTGACAAACAGCCCAGGCTTGTTCTGAAACCCAAACAAGGCATCCAAGTAAATATCCCCTGACATCCAGAGCAAGTGCCATTTCTGCACAAAGTTCATGTTTTGACACAAAGCTCTCTTTAAGACATGCAGACATGCAGACTGAATGACCATTTCCCACCAATTTAAAACAGATCATTGATTCGGGGGTAAAAAAAAAAAGGACTCTAAAGACAAGCTTGTGTGCGGTTATCTTTCACAAGCAAGAGCGTTCAGGCTGATTTCATTTAGCACATGTGAATCCCATGCTTCCAATGAATGTGGGGAAAAAAGACAAAGAACGTCTTGAAGGGAGCTCAGTCACCCAGCTGATAAAACTGAGACAAATGTAGACAAAAATGTGACAAAAATAGACTAATTAGCCTCAAGTAAACTTCACAGCCCATGAAAGCGTCATGTGCTCAGAGATTTGTATACTTCGATACTTATGTAATTTCAATGGCTACACCAGGATCAAAAAGGAAGAAAAGACTGCCTTACAACACACACAACCTCTAACCTGAGGGAAAGTCAGCGGCATGCAGCCTGTGGTTTAATGATTTGTCTGCAGCTGGTGAATGATCACACAGCAATATCCTGTTAAAGCCAGTTCTCCAGGCCCCCCCCCCCCCCCCCCCCCCCCCTCGAGGGTCTGACTGACATGATTCTGGCCTCCCCCGGTGACACTGAAGCGCCAGCCAGCGATCATATTGACAAGACCAGAGTGGCCGCCCCCCCCCCGCCCCCCGTGCCTTGTATGACCCAGCCAAGGACCTGTAGAATCAAACTCGATGAGGCAGAAGAATGACTTATTGAGGCCGCTGGGGAAGGGATGTCACAGCCCGGGCAGTTTGGTGGAGCGCTGAGCGAAGCGGAGGGGAGAGGCGAGGCGGGACGGGGCAGTTAATGTCGCTAATGAAAGCTGTGGAAAACAAATTTAGAAAACACAACAGCTGGGTTTTGGGACAAGCCCAATGGCTGGCATGTTCAGAAATTCCAAAGTAATCATGCAATGTAAACTACGTCTGTATGTAATGTGAGGGGCGTTTACTCTTCTGTGAGGAGTATCAATGATCCATGAATTTACTTAACCTCCCTTTATGACAAGTGCAAGAGCAGGTGGGAAACTTCTACTTCTATGATCGTTTTCACAATCAAATAAATTGTATTCTGTTTATCCCAGGTCATGTCCTCAACTGCTTTCTCACACACAGAAATCCTTTTTGCTTGAGTGTTTACAAGAAAAAATCATCTCCAATGTGCGAACACACACATTTTTCACATTTTTCACAAGACATAACAACTGACCAATAGGCTTTTTAAAAAATAGGTGCAAAGTTTTAGCCCAACATCAAACTTAAACTTGAAAATTACCTTGGACTAATAATAAATATTTTGCTAATATGAAACAATTTCATAGATCGACAGAAATTATCTTTTTAAAATGCAAAGCTGTATGCGGTTCAACTGTGAACATTATCTTTTCATTCTGCTCTGTTTGGACAAAATGATCGAGACATTTGACAAGATTTAACATTCTGTGACTTTTTAAAATGGACCAAACCTTAAATTGACCGAGAAACTAGTCATCAGATTGATCAGTGGTTTAAAACAGCAAATACACGTGGCAACCAATCGGTTTATAAGTTTGCGATGTAAGTGTATGAGGAAACTCTTGGGATTTGAGGATCTTGACTAAACAAGCAGCTTGGATTATAACCTCATATTGGTGTTCAAAACAGTAGCAGGTTAATAGTCTGTTTATATGCAAACCAATGATGGGACCGCAGCTCTCATCTGAAGCTTACACAGAATAAATGAAGCCCTTTGAAGGCTTTGTCTGCATTTCACTTTAAAAAAAAAAAAAGGTAAGAAGGCCAAGAGAAGAGAAGGACTACGGTGATGATAGTGTGGTTTGAATTATACTGCACGGAGCCAAGAGAGCCACTAACAGAGCCAAGAGTTCAGTTAGCCAGGCCAGAGGGCAAATTGTGAGACAGAAAGCAGCTCCATAACTCCTTATTACTCCCTCCGGTCCACACAAGACAAACTAAGACTAGACAAGCATGCAGGTGAAAGGTTTATGAGCATCCTCTGATGAGCTCCAGCTGCACTACACTGCCCTCCTGTCCTGGCACAAGTCATTCTCCAGGCTGAAGAACTCCAAAAAAAAAAAAAACACACACCCTAAGAGGCAAAACAGTGCACGCTGCAGGTCTGTATGCTCCATCCAGCCTTCATATAAACGGTGGTTACGTGTCAATAAAAACGCCTTTGTTGTTGCAGTGAAAGAGCACCCTTGATTTATGCATGCCAAGGGTAGAAACCCCTCAATGACCTCCGGGTGCCAGAATGGCATTTTGAAAGTGCAAGGCGAGTTTAATCTTTAAAAAGATTGGTGTGAGCACGGGCTGGTGAACCAGTAATATTATATTCACGTGTTCTGCAGCCGCTTCAAGGACAAGACAGCGACTGCAGGCACACAGTCGTCCGCTTACATCTTCATTTTGTTCCCCCCTTTTCGGAGTGAAAACATCGCGTCACAGTAATTAAAACGTTTAAATGAGCCAACCAAGGCGTGGAGAAAGTGTAAGCGAACATTGTGTGCGAAATGAAATACGTTTAAAACAAAGCAAATATGTCTTTCTTTCTTTTCTTGGCGTAGTGGGAGTTTAGACTTCAGTGCAACAAGTGCAGCTGAGCTTCAAGTCCGCGACAGCACGCATGAACACGACCAGCAGGGACACACGCAGTCTGAAATAACTTAGCAAAAAAAAAAAAAAAAAAGTCCCGATAATGCTTTCAAAAAGAAAGTAGAGGTTATATAATTTAGCACCCAAGTTAAACCGTGTTGTTTACTCACCGTGGGGACGTTTTTTCCCTCTTTGGCCCGGTGTGTACGGAGATGAGCGTACGTCGTTGCAGGAGCAGCAGCAGCAGCGTGACAAAGTTTGGTTAGTGGCGCTCTCTCTCTCTCTCTCTCTCTCTCTCTCTCTCTCTCTCTCTCTCTCTCTCTCAGCTCAGCATGGCGGCTGGGGCCAGGGACTGGATTCAAACCTCTCCGGGCTGTGATATCAACAGACAGGGGGGGGGGGGGGGGGAGCAGTGTGCAAGGGGGGGAGGCGACGGCAAGTGAAAGACCAGAAGTGGAAGAAGTAGCTCAGACTTTGAACTCTATTTTTTAAGCATCAATATTGCAAAGTAAAAAAAAAAAAAAAAAAAAAAAGATAATAAAAACAACAAACAAATGTTATAGGAGAAGTCACACATGTAAAACTTCACGTGCAAGTAAAAACATTCAGATTTAATAACTGTGGCTGGGATGCCCTAATTTAAGACGTGTTATCTTAATAAGGATGAAATTATATTTTTGTTATTTATTAGAATCTGCTTAGCTACATCTAAAGTCAATAAATAAATGTGTTGCAAAAAAATGCAAAAGTACAAATCTGAAATGCATTGGAGCAGAGGTATAAGGAAGCACACAAACGAAATGCTCATGTTATGCACAAGTAGCCTACCTATGAATTATCCTTGCAACAATCCATGCAATGAATTACTTAATACCCCTAAAGAGACCCACATATCTTTAAAAAAAAAAAAAAAAAATAGTCTCTTTAGGCAGCTTCAACCTGGACTGAATCATTTTTTTCTTCCCTCTTAATAATATACTTGCTTATACTTTTCTTAGACAATCCATTTGATAAAGCTTGTATGATGTCAAAAGGGAGGGAATTATGAATTATTTGTGATCTACCTAGTAGTATTTTAAAGTTTTTGAATTAATAACACAACATACTATAAGCTACATTCATCCAAAATTGGGCCTCCTGCACAATGAGGCATTCAAATGTCTGACTTCTACTCTTAAAAGTGTGATGCATTAATATAGAAACCTTCAAACACAGGCCTATATAAGCCTATGTACAGTTAAGATAAGTTGTGGAAGTCACCTCTTCTTTCATTCGATTACAAAATCTAAACATTGTTATTGTGAAAGTATATTAACAGAAAAGTCATGCACATTGCTCTTGACTTTTCCTTGCTTATATTTTAAATGCAGTTCTTCTTGTGGAGTATTTATACATTGTGGGGATGATTCTTCCACCATCAACAAACCATAGATTTGTGTTAAAGCAGGACGTCAATGCACAAAAAAACGGACACCTTTTTAGTTGTTTTAGTTCAACAAAATATCAGTTTAACCCCTCAACAACATACCGTAAGTGCAATCCTCCAATGCCAACTCCTTGTCAGCCCACAAATTTCCAGCAATGTGACGGAGGTTATGACCTTTCTGTCCTCTGTGGTGCCTGTACAGCCCAGTTGTAGAGTTAGTTACCTCTAATACTGGCTACGAGGTCTCGTTTAGGTGAGGCCAGTGGGTTGAAAAGGTCACTGCTGGAGGTCAGAGTTTACATAACATTTTGCTAAAGGAGAAGTGAATCAAAAACACAGTGGAGGAAAGACAGGCTGAGCCTTGTCTCATTGTGCAGGCCAGAGGAGGAGGGAGAGGGGGCTTTCCACAGCACTGCGGGGCGAATACAATACCATCTTTGAGTGAAAGACAGATTGCTGCTGCTGGTGGAAAATAGAATAGCATTTCAGTCTACCTCTGTGGCTGCTTTGTGGGTTCACCAAGAAACAACTGTCGAGAAATTACCTGCCCACTTGAGCAGCAATAAGTCTATAATTTCCCTTTTCTTCATTAAGGAAGATGTATGCCGCATTCCTAAACATGACAATACTTCCAGGTATCATTGGCTATACTACAAATTGTTTATTTTCATGTGGGCCTCTGGTGATCTGAGAGCTTAGAGTTGAAGGCTGGCTGGAGTTAAAAGGGGACGCTAAGTGCTGCCTGAAATGAATACGAAAAGCAGCTGGGTTTATCTTCACTCACGCTTTGACATGTGCTGCTAAGAGAAAACAGGTGACCGAGGAATGTGCGCTGAAACCCAAACGTAATACTGGAGCTCAAATGATTTGTAGCCACTTAGGCAGTTCTTCCTTTTAAAAGATATATTTATTGCAATTATATGATGTCTTTATGATGAATTTCTTCCTTTTTGTAAGTTTCTCTCGTCTTGTGTGTCCCTTGCTCTTAGTTTGTCTCTCTGCATGGGCACAGTCTGTATAAAAATGACATTTAAAGGTGTAATCGAGTCATTTTCAAAGAGGGAGGACAAACAGACAGACACAGAGGAGGTAATTTGAATGCTGCTCCTGATAAATGTATCAACTGAAGACCAAAATGTAAAATGAATAGGGGCAGAAAGTTTCTCTCTCTCTCTCTCTCTCTCTCTCTCTTATACACACACACACACACAATAGACAAGAAGGTAATAGAGTAAGGTGTGGATTTCAAGTGTAAGTATATATGATCTTCATGCCTGAGCTCTTCAGACACAGCAGTTGGATATATTTAGAGTCCCTAGCTGTGTGTATCTATGCTACAAGGCAGACCACAATTATTCACAACACTGAAAGAGCCACCACTGGTCTGAGATCAGTCAAGAGGAGAGTGTGTATGTGTTTGTGTTCACTGGTACGAGGACAGGATTTACAGTTGAATGGTCAGAGGTCATGGACCAGTCATATAAAAAAGTAAATGCGGTTAACCCCTGAGTTAAGACAAATTACCCTTTTAGAGACTTTCACGCTAAAGTCGTCAAAGTTTTAATACACAGATACTTCTGTGGCTCATAATTACCAGGATAAGTTCAACATTGAAAAAGAAGTAAAGTCTTACTGCCAATAAAGGGTTAAAGAGGGGTGTCTTAAAGGCTGTCAGTGATGCCCTAACATTCATATAAGGCCAGTCACCTAAAAATGTCTTCCCTGTTTTCCAAAACTGAAGTATAGTGTAATGAGCAGAACCGCCACAACTAACAACAAGACAGGAAATTGGTGCAGAATTATTTTCTGCGGGCTATAGTTTAAATTTTAAACACCTGCTACTGTTGTTGAGCAGCTACCTTGAATGTGATTAAATACAGGCAGTTCAAGTTATACACGAGAAAAGTCTTATTCAACAAATAATTGTATACCTTTACTGACAGAGGTGGCAGCTTTTTCTTGTGTTGCCTCACCTTCTTTGCACTGACATGCATGAGTCATGACACATTTCATATTTAACCTAGATTATTTATTAGCTTACATATTTCCCCACAAAACAAGTTAGTTTAATACATAAACTTTTGCCAGCTTTTATGGCTTTGGGGAAATTAAAGGTGGACTTACACCCTTGTAAAGAAGCAGGAGACTGCCATCTAGCGGAGATGACGAACACACTCATTTAAAGAACCGTCAGGTAGGTTACCCTCTCACTTGTCCTGAATCTACTTCAGGTTCAATTGAAAAAAAAAAGTTTTTGCGTCTGTGAAATCTTTTTATATTATGTCATATTATAATTTTTTTAAGAAGCTGCAATAGGGGAATTTGGTCTGATTTCAATGGCAATCCCACCTTGCAAACTCAAGAAAGTAATTAATTGCGCCCCCCGGTGGTCAAGTGGAGTTGGTACAGTTCCCTTAAGTGCAATGTTTTCTTTCTGCGATATTACTGAACTCGAGGGGCATCGGGGGGGGGTTAGGGAAACCTACCTGATTGGGACCATACATGAGACCTCTTTGGCAAAGCACTGCCTACTGACCTGTCTGCAGAGGGACCAGTAGATAAAGATCATAGACTGTAAATATTAAGATATTGTGCTTGTGTGTATATTTCAGTGTGTGTGTTGCATGATTACAGAGTGTAAAAAACAGAATTTCCCCTTGTGGGAATCAATAAAGTAAATCTTAATCTTAAATAGGATAGGATAGGATAATACTTTATTGATCCCCAGAGGGGAAATTCGGGTGTTACAGCAGCACAGACAAGAAAGCTAAAAAATACACATTAAACAGAATAGATAAGATAAATAAAAAAAATAATAAAAATAAAAATAAAAATAAAAATAAATATAAATATAAAAAATAAAAAATAAAAAATAAAAAATAAAAAATAAAAAATAAAAAATAATAATAAAAAATAAAAATAAAAACAGGGGGTATATACAGTACAAAATAAATGATGAAGTTAACTGAGGGGAATTGAGACAGTAAATCTTAATCTTAATAAAGATTAAAATGTAACCCTGCCTATGCTCCTCGATTGATGTCAGACATTGTCTACACGTGGATAAATCTGGAGTATAATCATTTCTGAATACCTCACCAGTACACGACTTGTCTTATTTTATCTGCTTCATGGATTTAGCTGAAGCAGGAAAATTAAAATCCAGGGATGTATAAAAGCTTGTTTCTGAGGGGCGGGGCTTACAGCTCCATGCTCCAATCACTCTTTCCGATGCTTACCACGTGCCTCACCTTGCCCAATAGTGAGCCGCGGATTATCCAGTTCACCCTGAGTTTGCCGCACCCAAAGGTGGATGACGGTGAAATGGGGCGGAGCGACCCAGCGACGAAAAGGGACAGGGAGATAAACCCACTGTGAAACCACCAGGGTCGGGGATAAAAAACAGAGGAAAACCCGCACGTCCTGCGTTCGCCCTAGCGCCGTTTTATAAACCAAACACGTCATCGAAAAAGAGGGTAAGCGCTGAAATAATAATATATTTTTTTGCATTATATCTTTTTATCTCCCCACGTACAGTAAGACACATGTGGGGGGGTTTATTTGATTGTTTTGTGCCCTGTGGTGCCTCTGGTTGTGTTGCTGTATGGCGAGCTCTCACGTTGCGGAGTCTGCAAAGAGGAGGCGTTGTGTGTTGCTTTACTGCATATCAAACGACTATTTTTTTGTTGTTGCTTTTTTTTTTTTTGGTGCGATTAAATGAACGCAACCTCCGCCCAGACGGTTTCCTGTGTTGAACAACAACAACATTTGCAGCCCAGGTTTTGGCCCCAACTATGGTTAGCCTGCTACCGAGTGAGCAGGCCTGTGCATGCATTATTATGCACTTCCCCAGGCGCTCAGTTACTGGAGCTTTCTTTTTTTTTTTATTTCTTTTTTTTTTTAAATATTTAAACGGATTTGGGAGCTGCTCAAAACGATTTATGTCGTTTTTCTTGAACTGGGTCGGACTGTTTGTACTCTGGGAGTGTCGTGAAGCAGAGGAAGTGTAGGGGCTGTGATGGGGCAGTTTCCTGTTAGACAGATAGCACCATGTCCTGCATGATAATAACTATGTGCAATTAATATTTGGTAGTCACTGCATCCGCTAGAGTATGTTTTTTAATCATAATTAAAGGGTGGGGGGGTTCAGATGTGAGAGTTGCAAAGTTATTATTGTTTTTAGTGCATACGAGAGAAAAAAAAAAACCTACAGATTACTGCTGAACATTGTTGTACGACTTGCATGGGACATTAATGTAAATATTATTCACAATGGTAGTGCAAAATGCCACAGAATAATGTCCTAACATTAATGACTACCTAATTGATGATGGAGTTGATGCATAATGTTTCAGCAACATGAATTAATCACCCATGAAGAAAAAGTAAAAATACAATATATATATATGCATAAGTTGTTGCTGCTTTTCTGGCATAGTCAATGATTGTCCTTAAGATTTGTACTTTTTGCCACACTATATTATTCATTTCTCATAATTTCCCTACATTGAAAGCCCTAAAGATTGTTTATAGCAGTGGATGAACTAATTGACTGACATATAGGTTGCAGCCCTGTAGTAGGCGTAATGTGAGGCAATAATAACATACAAGTTGTTTAATTTGGAGTACATAACTATTTCTCAAGTCCACTTTGAAGCCCCTCCCCCCCTCCAGTCCATACTGTATGAGGTTTTGCAGCGCCAAACTGCCAACACAAATTGCCTGTGAGTGTGTTAAGGGATGGTAACTCCCTGGATTTGGTCATTCTGTTAGAATGAGTGAAATTCCCAAAGGAGGGAGCTTAGCTCTGACAGTCTGACTACGTGTTGCCACCCTCCACAAGCTCTACACTACGACACACACACACACACACACACACACACACACACACACACACACACACACACACAGATAGACACTCACTCCAGATACTGAGCTCTGAGTGTTTGTTTTACTCCCACTCCCCACGCCCACACCCTTGACTGCACTGCAGCTGAAAATGTGTTCCTCATTTCAAGTCCATTCTCTATTTCACTCTTCTCTTCCTTCCTCCCCATATGTGGTCACTTAGCAGGGTTTCAGCAGACCTTTTTCCAGTTAAAAAATGTGAAAATAGTCTTTTTTGAACTTTCACTGACACCACAGAGGTCACTTAAGATCATGTCAATATATGTATCTATGTTTGGGTCAAGTAGTTAGCCAGCATAATGCATTAAAGATGCACATACAATAGTACAGGCTACAGATTGAGACCAGGGAGGGCTGTGTTGTGTCAGATCTTCCAGCAGTCGGTCCAAACATGCAACAGACAGATAACCCCTAAGCTGAAGTACTCACATGCTACCACTGCAGCGTGTGACCTGACCTTGTTGGTAGTCAATAATAGATAATACCTTTCCCATGCCTTTACATCCCCTGATATCCAAATTATGCAGTATATGTTTGGTTAGTCCAGAGAGCTGTTTTTCTTAACTCTAATTAAACTTGTACGTGGATTTTCAACCTAATCAACTCAAGTACGATTTATCTCGTTTTAGGGGTTTTTGTTGCTCCAGAAATCTATCTGGGAGAAAGGCACATTAATCATAATTTGGAGTCATGTTTTAGATATTTAGCCGCTGCTTTCTCTGATTGTCTGCTAGCTGGCTGCTAACTTTGGCTGACTATCCCTGACGGAGGGAGGAGGGAGGGGGGGGGGCGGGGCGTGTATTGAGAGGGGTCTCTATATCAATGCTTCCTGTAGTTCGACAATAACGAAGAACACATTGAACCAAAAACACGATGAAGCAGTCACATGCACCTAGGTCGTACTGGTTGCTTGAAAACAGTCTAACGTCACCTGTCGGAGGATATAAATGTCACCTTCCCCCTCCCACTCACTAATGGTTAATATTCCTGAATGTTTCCTGCTGTGATCTCACATCAGCTCACACCTACTTCACAAGGGAAAAAAAGGGGTTATGTCAGTGTCAGAGTTGAAAGATCTGGCCAGTTGCATTCACACATGCAGCCCGCAATGAAAAAAAAATCAGGAAGTTATCAGGAGTTTTATCCAAGTATGAAAGCGCCGTGTGTCGTCTAGTGCCATTAAGGTTGTGTACAGTGAGTTTACAAAGCTGAATACAGCTCCCCTCTGACAGTTGAGACGATGTTGTTCGAGCTTGGAGAGCGAGCCCAAACGGTAAACATTTCTAGTTGGACAGGTAAAAAAAAGAGGTTAAACTGGCTTTGGCTTCATTAAAACAGATGGGATGCTGCAGATCATTTATAATAATCATAATGTAATCGGGTCATTAGTCTTTTTGTGTTCAGCACTATTGTCTTTAAAAAAAAGTTTACATATTGTTATTAGACAAATTGCTCTGAGATGACTGTAAATAACAAGACAATTTCATTTCATCACAGTCTCTCTGTTGACGCATGCGTGCCTCAGACTCCTTCTGTTTCCAGGAAAGATCATAAATTGGCTAAAGTGTTAATACCTAGAAACTGCACTATGTGATGAAATGACAGCGTGGAAAGTAAATGTAATCTAGGGGTAGTGGGTGCAAGAGTCTTCTTGACAACTGCAAAAGTGGTTTTGAAGAACAAATGTGTTCCCACCATCAGGCTAATTGGGCTGTTTTTTTCAGGCTCATCAGTGTCTGGTCTAGAAAGGGAAATTACTGATTAAAAAAAATATATATGGCAGCCGATTGAATGAATGTAGAACTAGAAAGAAAACGGACCTTGTCTTTGTTCGATGTGCATTGAGTGTGGACTAATTAAAGAAAAGAAAGGCTTCAATCTTTAACAAATATCAGATTTTTAAGAATATGCACTTTAAGCATACACTGTGAACAGCTTATCATGTTCTGTAATATTGGAAAAATATGCCTCAATATTTATAGAACTTTGATAGGACAGTCTTGGTCGAGCTCAGGTGAGCTTGACATTGAAGCCATTTTAAGAAGTGACTTCAGGCTTAAGAAATTGTGATGTGTTTTTTATGGTATTTTATGCTTTTAATGGACCAAATGGATTATAGACTAAAGGATAATTTGAGCTGCTTGTAAAAAATGATCATCAGTTGCATCCTGCTGGATATGCGTCTGTGTTTGCTGATTTAAATATGTGGAAGTGGAACATGTTTGGGATAGTCTCAAACGTAGCCAACAAGCCAAGAATATGTTAATTTGAGTTTTGTAAAAAATGTATTTCTATGAATTAAAATGTACTTGTTGCAGCTGATGAGGTATGATATTCATACTGAGTAAGATAATGGCGCGGAGATAACGACTTAAAAATGGAGCTTCATGATCTGCGTTTTTGTTTCTGCTTTACTTGGTCGATGTACTTTCAGCTGTGAGGTCAGCACTTGTTTTGTTGCCTCCTCAACACTACTCTACTCTTGTCTGCTAGCAGCTCATGATGTTGATAACACGACAACTACGACACTGTGTATGTCAATTACTGTCGGCTGCACAGGACCGTTTAGAGGGCCTGTGCTGAAATGTCATCTAATGCATTCCTACCCGTCAAAGTAGTTAGGGTATCCACCCACCCCCCCACACACACACACTAAAAGCAGTTGCTGGTGGATTCTTAGTCCTCAGTCGTGATAGGCATCCAGCTCAGAGATATAAAGAGACTTGTCTGAGTGCTTGTAAAACTGTACACAAACTGATACAGAAAGACCAGCAGGACATTGAGACCATTTTTGACACCATGATGATCTTTTCACTGCATGTTGTGTGATTGGCATATTCTTGGAGCACTCTAAATGGACCGTTTTCTCTTTTGGAGAGCTTAGTCATGCTGACAGAGCTGCATTTAATCTACGCTTCCGTCTCTTCAAAAAGAAAGCTTTGAAAAATACAGTTAAGTCTACCTTTCTCTTTTCCAGCGTCTGTGTAGAATGAAAACACATATTAGGCTGTGTCATAGCAAGTTCAAACATCAGCTGATTCAGTTTTCTAAAAGGAATTGTGACCCCTTTTTTTAAATATTCCTGTTTGAGTGCACACGTTCTCTGTCCTTCTAGACATTAAAGTGAAATATTTCATTAAAGAGCCCTTTTGTGAAAGCACACATTTGAAAGCACATATTTGTTCCAATTTTGACATATTAACAAGATTTTTTCCACTTAAGCAAATAGTTTTAATTGATTACCAGCTTTGGTCTTAATTAGGGAGGATCCTTGACTAATTTCCTCGTTGATTAAACAGAAATTTAAAGTCAGACTAACTGACTAATCTAAAGGTAAGAACACACAAAAAAGTAGTAAAAAAAAAGCTGTCTGACAGTAAACACCGTCAAATTGGTTTGTTGTGGCTAACATTAATAGTGCTAGCACCACCAGCCTTCGGTCCGCCTTCAAAATACTCCCGGACTGCACTACTCCTACAAGATATTATGCATTCACTGTGCTTGTTTACATCCAGGTAGTAGAGCTAGAAGAGAAGGCCCATTAGCCTAGTCTACAACAAAGAGACAGATGGCTGTGTTAGAGCTTGAGCAGGGTCAACATATAACAATATAAATATTTAATGTAATTGACTAATTCTATCCATGGTGATGACCGTTAACCATTCAGTCACATCTCTAATCTTAATAGAGAGATATAATGAGAGATCTGTTAATGCAGCAGCACAATGAACATCTATAGCACAGTTAGCTAAAGTGTCCTCTGGGAGGTTTTGTAGAAGGTGTTGTGTTTCATCCCCAGGCTGCTGTTTCCTGTTCTTGACCTTTTTTTTTTTTCTTCTTCTAGCAAATCTAAAACGCTTGATTATCACATTTACAAATCCAAAAGTCCTCTTATTTCTCACACATTTAATAATCTGCTATATAAATATGCTGCTTGATTCATCATCAAATCTCTTTCCAGTTGCTTAGAGACGCTTGGATGAATATAGATCAAGGGTTCTCCACATCCACTGTGAAAATGTCTGTAGACGTAGCAGCTTTTGCTGTGCATAAGCTGCTAAATGTTCTATGTAGCCCTGTCCATTGGTGCTAAAGAAAATGTCCGACAATGTGGCACTTACTGTCAGTCAGAGCTGGTTGATAGCAGACTTCTTTTTAATTGACATTTATTTTCAGCATGTTGGGGTCAACTATGTTCTCTTTCTTGTGATGAACAAAGTACATTATCAAACATTTAAGAAGTAAAGTTTCTGCTCTGATATTTGTTTTTTTTTTCCATACAACTCTGTCCCTCAAGGCAACATCTTGTGTTGTTTAAAGAAGATAAACCCCTTTATGCTTTGTCCTTGAGTGATAGTCTTGTCAGAAGAAAAAGTGCAGAGAAGGAGCAGATTCTGACAGTAAAGCTGCTCAAAATTCCCCAAAATGTGCAGGGTGGTGCACGAGTTTCAGCTCCAGGCACTCCCTTGGACAAAGTACTTTCCAATGAATATATTTTGGCTAGGGGATACAAGCTGACACGAGATGTTCCATTTGTACAATTAATTGATTATTTAATGTTCCCTTTGTTTTTTTTGAAAAAGTGAAACACTTTCTGGTTATTGTGATTGGACTGGATTGTGACTTTTGTATAGAAATGACTCAACCTCTCGTTGATGCACAGTGACATTTCCAGAGTGGAGTTTTTAGTACCATCCTGACAGAGGATAAGTGATTTTATAAAACAGGAAGAAAAAAAACAGTTCCCCTGACCTTCACATCATTAGATAAATGCTCCTTTAAATACAGAATTTGCTTCCAACTCGACTCTTGTGCTATTTAAAGTTCAGGGACTGTTGTCTTATGAGAAATGCATGCGCAATCTTCCACTGTTTTCCTGACATGTTTTGATTCTGATGTGAAATGATTTTGATGGTGTGTGTGTGTGTCTTGTGACACTGACTGGCTTGCATTGTGATTTGAGGCCTACAGCTGCTCTTGCATAACAGTAATCTGAAAAAAGGCTGCCCTGTGTTTCCATGGTAATGTGTTTGGTTTCCATAGCGATTGCACTCTCAACAGGAGTGGAGGCTAGCCGAGCCCCTGCGACACCATATCTGAAGAGATAAGAAGTAAGGGGTGGGCCTGTTGTTGTGAGATGACAACATTCTGCATCGATGGAGCCACTTCCTGCAGCTACAGCCGTTGTTATTGCTACACTGTCCATTAGAAATAAACACGTTTGTGGACGGTGTCGAGTACTGCCCAGCTGGATTTTGTCAGCTGACATTTGTGGTCAGACAGAGTGCAGCAGGAAATAGGTTAGTTCAAACAAATGCTCCTCGAAAAAGCTGTGAAATTGATCAGCTTTACTGTACCTTCATCAATGCACATCACAGCAGAATGTATTCCCTGTGATCGTCTCCTTGCTTTGTTTACTGACATTTAGGTGGTTATTCTGCAAAAGAATAGATGTTAGAACATCTGCATAGATCATTTCTTCACACCATCTTGTATCCTCCCTCCTGCTTTTTCTGCTCTTCTTTTCTCCTTCTTCTAGTTTTAGAAATACTTTTAACGACATTCTTACTGTTCAGTCTCGCTGTATGCGGGTGTTAGATCATTTGGTAGTGTTCACTGCAGTGCTGGAGTCTGTCGGGATTGATGGCAGCTACGAGACATTTAAAGGATCAGGTTACACATTGTTGCAGTGGTTGGCATACCTTTTTTTTATAAACCTTTTTGAAATGCCTTTTTTGGCCAAGAAACCTCTAAATGGCACGATACAACTGTGCGCTTTCTGAGCCGGCTATTCAAAAGTCTAATTACTGAATCAGTAACTGTGGGCTTATTTCTCCCCCACTGAAAAGCAAAAAACTTGGCGAGAGTCTAAAAACTAAGATTATAAACTTGTTTTTCTTGATGATTAAAGTCATTGTTGGCTCTGTGTTTACTCTGTTACTTTCTTAAAACAAAATCTATTTTTTTAAGTTCCACTGTTAGTTATGTTATTTATTTATATATATATATATAAAAAGCATTGGACCATGAGTGAGCAGTTTTGTAATGTGTGGTCAGTTCTCAACAAAGACTGGACTTCCTCTGGAATAAATGCAAAAAAAACCTAGTATTTCCAGACACTGTACATTTTCATCTCAAAGTTATTATCTGTGAACAGAACAGGGCACTGATGTATCATGAAAAAGCTGACCACTCTCTCCCTGATTGATGATCTGAGTCCTTATCGATACTTTTCTTTTAATTTGGTGGAAAGACGGGACGGCAACGCCACTTTAACAGAACTGGTATACCGTGTTATACTTCTGGGAAAACAAACACATTTCTCATCCAATCAAATGTATTCAAGATCACGTTTTCTTTATCTTGATGTTATCTTTGAACATATCATGATGGCTTTGTTGACCTTTACATAATAGTCATTTTACTGAGCCGACCTTGAACACATCATAATGGATCCATATGTCACCTCGTTTAGTTTATTCTGACGATTTCAACGCTAGATAACTGTTTTTAACGAACAGGACTTGTAACACATTTTGGGTGATCTTACCACAGCTGAGTGGAGAGAGGATGACTGTCCAGCAGCATCATGTGTCTACTTGCAACAGCAGCCAGAGTTGATGGATTTTATTTCTCGATTCACAATACTGACATACTGGTTGGCTGGCATTTCGATTCCATCCAAAAAAACGTTATTAGTCAATTGATTTGTGTTTGCGCACCAGTGATTTGATTTTTAAAAAGAAATGTGACTTGACTCGAGATATAATGTAACGTTTTAAGGTTTTAACACGAGACTCGTTAGCAGTATCGTTAAGCTCAAACGTTTGGAAATATTCTGAAGTGTGTCCCTCTGGAACCAGGTTTCTGTCATCTCTCTCTCTCTCTCTCTCTCTCTCTCTCTCTCTCTCTCTCTCTCTCTCTCTCTCTCTCTCTCTCTCTCTCTCTCTCTCTGCTCTCAGACGGATATCTCAGCAAGTGTATTATCATCCTCTCACTCAGTCTCAAGAACAGCATGAACGTTGACCGCTTCAGGGGGTTGTCGCTTTAATTTCGATGTCTCATCGTCTGCAGACATGTTTGATTTGTTATGTCGCCTCTAGCTGCATGAACATCGTGAACAACAGGCAGCAAATGCAGTCATGACCAAGTCAGACTGAAGTGAATTAGATCAGACCAGCGGCCCGGAAGTGTTAAGACCACCGTCCTGTGAACCAGACTGACACGGTCTGTCTTTAAAGGGCTGCAGAGACTATAGTGTTCTGTGAGATATGCTAACCGTATCATTAGCACCAAATCCAAAAAGTTTATTTTGAAGTTGTTGTTTTTTTTTATGTGGCAGGTTTATGTGAGGTTGTTGTTATTTCTCCAGTATCAAACCACTTTGTTTGTGGGTTGTTGTTTTTCACGGTGCACTGACATAGATGTGTATTAATAACAGGCTGGGGACTGGGACTCTGTGTCTTTAATGAGAGCATTTGGCACCAGAGCTAATTGCTGATGTCTTTATTCTTCTGTCAATAACTGATGTCCTAATCTCAGCAGTGGGACACAAATGAGTTTTCCTTCTAGAGAAAGGTTTGCAGGAGCAGAAAGCAGCTTGTTTTTTGTTTTTCTTCTCACAGTGATTCTTTTATAATAGAAAAGAAAGAAACGCAGTCATGATTAAAGTAAAACAGCAGCGAGGATTTCGTTTTAGGAAGTCAGGGCAGAAAGGTTTTTCATTACCGCCCGTCTCTACTGCCTCCTCTTTGGGCACAGTTTGGAGTTTCTTCGGACACAGAAAACGTAAGGATTATCGTGTAAAATTAATAACTTTCTTTTCATTTTCGATTTTAATATTGCTTTTGTTCGAGTAGTTTCTAATAATATGCAATTGTAGTGTTCAAAGAGTTTGTGTTTTGATTTGCAGCAAATGACTGAATCGGTCAGTGAGAAATAAGATCAGATAATGCTACTTGCTGTGGTTTGATGGTGTTACCCTCCTTTATTCTTATTTTGTGTTTCTCCTTTTAATTCTTTCCTCCTCTCATTTGTTTGGAGTCACGTGAACTATTATAGAAATGTTAGCAGTTTCCTTTTTCTACTTCAGAGGTCATTTTTGCCCAAATGCTTCAAATAACAATATTTAAAACAAACTTGTTGATACAGCCATCGCTAGCCTCAGCTAAAGAAGAAGTTAAACAGGCTGTTTAGTTTCTTTGTTGAAGTACATCAGTTATAATTAAAATCCTCAGTTGCTCAAGTCTAATAAAACTCAGAGTCAAACTGCTAAAATGTAGTTAGCCTAGTTTAGCAGGCCTTTAGCTTTGTTAAGCGAGGCTTAGTTTGGAATTATACAAGGTGGTTTGGTTAACTTTTTATTATTTATTATTTATACTTTTTTTTTTTTTTTCATGTTTTTTTTTTTAAAGGCAAAGTGATTTTCATGATTTATCTGTGGTCATCATCAAATGTTATTGTTTGTGTATCCAAAGAAAATAATTTAAACACACAAAAGTTGTATTTAGAGTTTACCCAGTCAGCATGAAAACCTTTTAACCTTTTTTTTTTTTTTTTTTTTTTTACAAAGTGTGATCATTTACTTTCCTTTTTACTTAAAGAGCAAATGGACAAAGCGTTGTTTGGACTATGTTCAGTCAAACAACATCAACTGAGAGCACAGAAGTAGCTTTGATTGAGCAGGTGACCTGAGATCTGTGAAAATGTCCAGTTTGATGTTGTGGAAACTCTCCAGACGTCACATAAAAGCTGACGGAGACAGAAAGGGACTCTGTCGGCGCTCAGTGTGATACTGGATGCTTCGGGTTTGGTCTACAGTTGTCATGGTGGTTTTGGCTGAACATTTGTATTGATGTGGTCTAATGGGCTGCATCACTTTCTGCCAGAGCTCCCCTCATTACCCATGCATGCTTGCGCACACACACACACACACACACACACAGACACAGACACAGACACACACACACACACACACACACACACACACACACACACACACACACACCTATGCTCAGAAGTCGGCCTGTGTCCTTCAGAGTCAGGCCTGGAGAGATCTGTGCTGTGACAGACAGGCGAGACTATTTATCCTTGCATACACCCGTCCAGCTTGATGTAACTACAGGAAATCTGTCTTTTTTTTTCTCTGAGGTTCTCTAATCGCTCAATGTCAATAACATTAGACAAATTATAAAGTTAAGGCTTAGTGTTGGTTATTGACGCAGAAGCATATATGTACAAATTAAAACATATTTCCAGGATGTGCAGAAGAAATTTCTGAGTGATAATTAAGACTTTTTTTTTTTTTTTTTAAATATCAGATCTGCAGTTTCTTTTTTTCCCTGCTTAACTCTGCACAGCCTTGACAGCTGATGGGTGTCGTGATTCCAGGAAACACATTGTAAAAATCAATCAAAACCCCTCAGAGCCGAGAAGAGTGGTCACATGATCTGGACAGGAAGCGGAGGAGAGAGTGTTGTTGTGTGATTGGCTTTGTAGTTCAATGTACTGCCGATAGTTCGGTTTCTCTTTTGTCAGCAACTTTATTATCCGACTCTTAACTGAGTCGATCCATTTCATCGATTTCAGTAGTGGACACATTTAAGAAAGTTAGAAATAACTTAAAGTTAGTTTTAAAAATTAAAGGGGTGTCATGTTCGTATGACAGGACAGTGAATAGATTCAGAAACAGGGATGAGAGAGTCGGGGATGACATGCAGAGGAAGGCCGAGGGGGGGGAAAGGGTTTAAGTCCTTGAGGTTGAACCCTCATGAATGAATCAGACATACATTATATTAAGTAGAAATGTATGGAAAGGGATTTATTTTTTATTTTTCTTATACAAAATCATCAAATTTAACTCTGGTACTCTCTGTCTGCAGGAGGCCAGGCCAGGATGAACGGAGAGTCAGGAGCCGGAGTGGTGACGGCCCCCCCTCCCACCACAGCCCCTCACAAGGAGCGGTACTTTGACCGGGTGGACGAGAACAGCCCCGAGTACCAGAGGGAGAGAAACATGGCCCCCGACCTGCGGCAGGACTTCAACATGATGGAGCAGAGGAAGAGGGTGTCCATGATACTGCAGAGCCCGGTCAGTGCACAGTAAACTGTTCATTCATTTTGCCAAACCCTGAAAGAATGCATTACAGGCACTGTTGACAAAAGCACTCTGCATTTACCAGAAATGAAAAATGCCTTCAGTGTAAGGGCAGCAGACCTCTAAACGTCACATGACTGATCCAGTTTTATTCCTCATCAGCAGTTTGTCTAATACCCGCACAGAGAGCAGCACTGTATAGAAGTCTATTGTATGTATGATAAGAACTAGAGGCATAAAAAAGATCCAGAGTTGTGCTTTTAAGAGGGTTTAATGTTATTATGTTCAGGTCAGCGCTCATAGATACATTAAGAGGTACTTTGTATGTCTTTCTCTGTTTCTGAATCTCCTGTACCCTTCAATCAGTTATGAGGTACATTTGCTATTTTCTGTTAGAGTTTGAAAACTGTCAAAGTGTCAGTGTTACTTTACTGCTCCTTATGATAGTTGTTTAAAGCCCAGCAGCAACATTATATCCTCAGTAATACACATCCAGTATGTGATGAATTGGCTGTCCAGAGCAAGTTTCACATTTTTAAGGTTTATTTTTCTACAAATTTTGTGACTGAGTGACTGACTAAAGGAATATACACAATATATTGAAGCATGCTGTCTAAAAACCCTATGAGCAATAATTCATATTAGTTGTGTCCAGGGTTTTTGTTAATGCAGGTTTAGATTAAAATAGAATTTGATCAGTTTTTTTTTTACCTCTTCTGTTTTGTAAAGTGGTCATTGTGATCCAATGAGTGTTTTGTTTTGTTAGTTTTTTGCCCTTAAACTGTTTTGTTTTTTTGTTTTTTTGTGTGTCGTCATGTTTTGACCGGCAGGCCTTCTGTGATGAGCTGGAGACAATGATCCAGGATCAGCTGAAGAAGGGGAAAACGCCCACCAGCCTGCTGGCTCTGCAGCAGATCGCAGACTTCATGACCACCACTATGCCTTCCATGTATCCAGCTGCACCACAAGGAGGCATGGCAGCGCTCAACATGAGTAAGCAGAACGAGTGTGTGTGACTTTTTTGACCCCAGCCCTGATATGTCTGTGCTCACGATGAGTAATGAAGCGTCTGGGGTAGTTAACATCGGGACAAAGAGTCCAGTTTGATTTAAGTTTGCAGACTCCATCTTAATGTCTGTATTTATTAGTGAGAGAATGGAGCTTCATATTGTTTCCCACACAGAGCTCTGTAGTTTATAGATAATTGCTCTAGCAGTGTCCTTTTATTGTCATTACTATAAAAAGTCTTTTTTTAACCTCTTTCATATAAGCCGATCTTTTCTGTCTGACTCCATCTCTTCCTCTCAGGTTTGGGTATGGTGACTCCAGTGAACGATCTGCGTGGTTCAGACTCCATCTCATATGATAAGGGCGAGAAGCTGCTTCGCTGCAAGCTGGCGGCCTTTTATCGGCTCGCTGATCTGTTCGGCTGGTCTGAGCTCATCTACAACCACCTCACAGTACGATGCACTTCCTTCTTTATTACACAGCCAACCGTGTTGACAGAGTCCGTCATCTCGTTATTAAGTAAAGATTCAATCTGAAGCATGTAGTCTTGTCTACTCACTGTTTATATAAAAAAATGTTTTTAAACTGTTGAGAGGGAAGAACTGAGGTAAAGATACTGCATTAGATGAACGGACTGGTGCTTACACTGAATAATCCAGTAACGCAACAGAAGTAAGTTGTGTTTACTTCTCTTTCATTATCTGAATGAGCTCCCCTATAGTTTATAGTATAGAGCCCCCCCCCCCCCCCCCCAAAAAAAAAATATTACCATAACATAAACTAAATGAGGAAAAAAAAAAAAACTCCCAGCCAGTCAACATTTTTCTTTTGTCTCAAACAAAGCCTGGAAGGGTTTCTTGTGCAGGCGTCGCTTTCTCAGTTTTTGTCCTTCAGGTGTTCTGACAGTGTCAGAATTTGAGAATCCACACACTAAAACAGAACGTTCTTCTGGTGAAGAAACAAACAAACCAAAAATCCCTCAGAGGGCGTTGTTTTCATGTGCTGTGGAAAATGATAACACATGTTGACACGGCTGTGTAAGTCGTCAATCTGTCCTTTTATTTATGCCATATGAGATGAACAGTAGAGGCCTTATTGACTATTATTATTGACCTTTTGAACTGTTCATAGCCTGACAGATATCCATTTTAAATCAGACATGTTTCATATATTCTTTGCCATGTAATAGAGTAATGTAACGTTTCTGTTTTATATTTTAGGTCAGGGTGAACTCAGATGAGGAGCGCTTCCTAATTGTCCCCTTTGGGCTCCTGTACAGTGAAGTCACTGCTTCTAGTCTGGTAAGAATCTGACCTAATGTGTATTAAAACTGCATTTGTTTTCTTTTTTACTTTTCTATCAGAGAACAAAAAACATTTTGTTGTTTAACTTGAGATACACATAATAAAATATTTGAAAGCAACTTAAATGAACCCCTCCCCGTCTTCCCCGCTCTCCAGGTGAAGATTAACATTCAGGGTGAGATCGTGGACCGGGGCAGCACAAATCTCGGAGTCAACCAGGCCGGCTTCACTCTCCACTCTGCCATCTACGTTGCACGGCCCGATGTGAAGTGCATCGTGCATATACACACACCTGCAGGGGCTGCGGTAAGGGACTGTGTCCACAAAGTGTTAATACCTACAACAAACACAAGCATATTTAGCCATGGTGTCATATGGTGTGTTTGTCTGTCTGGCTGCAGGTGTCGGCCATGAAATGTGGCCTGTTGCCGATCTCACCTGAGGCTCTGTCTCTGGGAGAAGTGACCTATCATGACTACCACGGCATTCTGGTGGATGAGGAAGAAAGTACTCTCATACAGAAGAACCTCGGGCCTACCAGCAAGGTAAAAAAAAAAAAGACTAAATATAAACCAGAGAAATGATGTTCAGAACTATAATAATGTTTGAACTGTGAAAGCTTCATTTTGAAAAGAAAAAGGGCTGAATTCACATTTTATGGTGGTTTTAACATGTAGCATGAACAAGTCAGCTAATTTCTTTATCCTACAAACAGCTGTGGAGTTTTGTTGTTCTCGTCTTAGTCTGTGTTTTTTTCCGTCCCAGGTGCTCATCCTCAGAAACCATGGCTTGGTGTCAGTCGGGGAAACAGTGGAGGAAGCTTTTTATTACATCCACAATCTTGTAACCGCCTGTGAGATCCAGGTGAGTGAAACATGTTCCCTGATGTATTGTGACTTAAAGACAAAAAGTCCTGAATTATTACTTTAGCACATTTTGTGTAGAATCCCATATCCCATGTTGTTTGTCTGCACATATCATGACTATTGTCTTTTGTCCCCTTGTGTCTCCACATCTTTATATGTGTTCATTCTTCTTCGTTTATGTGTGTATCTGTGTGTGTATGTCTTCATGTCCACTCTTTATTTTCCGTCCGTTACCTGGATCCTATCCGTGGTTTTGTCTGTCTCTACCTACCCCCCTAAATTTCTTTCAGGTGCGAACACTGGCCAGCGCTGGAGGGCCGGACAATCTGGTAATGCTGGACCCGGCCAAATACAAGGCTCGCCCACGGGTGCCAGAGCCAGCCGGCGACGGGTCATCCACACACCCAAAGTGGCAAGTCGGGGAGCAGGAGTTTGAGGCTCTCATGAGAATGCTCGACAACCTGGTAAGAAGAAAGAAAAGGGGCATGTGTAAAACGTCCCCCCCCCCTCTCCTCGTGTGAGGAGGGTAATGAAAATGAATAGGATTAAAGATTTAATGTCGAGTTGATGTAAATGTTTAATTTAGTCTGTCAAACTTCGTCTTTAACAACATATTCATTGAAAAAGAGATTTTGCTTCTGTATTAACCCTTTGCTTACCCCTTTTGTTAATATCTGTCTTCCTGTTTCCAGGGTTACAGGACGGGCTACCCTTACCGCTGCCCGGCATTGCGAGACAAAGGTAAAAAGTACAGTGACGCAGAGAACGCTTCCTCCGCCCACGGTGGTTACTCGTACGGCGAGGACAGTGACTCAGGCGCTCGCTCCCCGCTGAAACACAGCTTCCAGCGCGGCCAGCGCGACAAGACCCGCTGGGTCAATGCCGGCGGCCGGCCCGACGAGCCCTACGAGGACGGGCCCGACGGCAGCAGCCCCAAGTCGAAGCCTAAGGTGTGGACGAACATAACACACGATCACGTCAAACCCTTGCTGCAGTCTCTCTCGTCTGGTGTCTGCGTGCCAAGCTGTATAACCAACTGCTTGGTCTGTGCCTACCTTACTGTTCATAGTATAGATTGTACAGCTACTTTCTTGGTGATATGGGTAGGTGGTCGGCATCCTGAGGCTCTGGGGTCAGTGAGGAGTAAAAGTATAGTACAATCTGTCATCTTTAATTCAGCCTTCTTTATTTAACTGCTAGGCTCAGAAAGGAAGTGAGTATTCTGCTACTTTTCAAAAACGTTTAGTCGTCTTCAGGCTCACTCTGTAACTGTAGCTGCCGTATTAACCCACATTAAAGATGCACTTAACTCCGCTCTGTTCCTTACGTCAAAGCAAAGCTGTGATTATTCTGTTGATTCACTTTGCTCTTGTTCTCTTTCTGGTCTCCTACTGCTTCACGATGCCGGGCCAGCTGCCTCCCAGCATGCCCCACTTGCATGTGTAGTTGTGAAATGCATTGTTGCTGTTGATGTTTTTCCCAGAGGAGCGAGCAGCAGGGGTGTGGCATGAGTCCTCAAGTGGGCAGGTGGATGTGGGAAGACATGGCGACCACACGATCGCTGACCACGCTGTAATACACGCCCTCTTTCTCTTTGCATCTTGAAGTTAGCTCTGGTGAAAGGAAAGGCAAATACTGCTAGATTTAAGTCTTTATTAACCTAAAAGTTCTAAGTGTAAGCTTGCATTGTAAGCTGCTAGTGTAGCATTAAGATAGATTTACATTGCCTGCTAAAAAAAAAAAAGAGTGAGGTGGCATGTCTCGGTCTGAAGATCTTTAATTATATGAATAATATAGACATCATAGACATTTGTTTATAAAGAGATAACGATTATATAACAAGGAAAACTTACAAAAGAGTTTGTGCAGCCTGTATGTGTTTTACATTTTTAAAACTTCTCAAAGATCTTAACTTCTCCCAGTTGTATGTTTCCGTTTCCCTTATTTTTGTACTCTCAAATTTCTGGTTTTAGTTTCCCCCTAAAAAATGCTGGAAAAAAAAATTGAGGCTTGCATGAGTGGATTTGTTTGAAGAAAAAAAAAAAGTAAAAAAAAAAAGAAACAACAAAATGTGGAATTTGACCTGACTTTTGAATTAATTATCTCCTGTTGGGAAAGTAGGAAATGTTGTGTTGTGAGACTCTTTCTCAGTGAGTATATCGTGTTTACATGTTCATCTCATACTCAAACCAACCCCCCCCGACCCGGCTACTTCCATCCAGAAAACCCTTCCTCATCCGTTTTTGGAAAGCTAGCCAACCGAGCTTCAGAATAAAAACTCAGGAATGGAGTCATGAGCTTCTGCTTTCCACTGCAAATGACATGCCTAGTTTAAAAAAGGTTAAAACAAAAATATCCTGCATGAAAGCTGAAGATTTGATTTGTACCTTCACCCGCTGCTCATTCAGAAATGGGTGCTGGCTTTATTTTCCTTCAATCATGCTGAGCATTACCAGGTTTACAAAACCACTGTGACAGTAAGTGGGGAAAACTAAAAGGTTTCGTCCCTGCAGGAAAGATGCCTCCTTGATTAGATTTTTTTTTGTTGTTGTTGCGTGGAGTGGCCTCGGGTGTTTTTCTCTCTTATCTCTGTCGTCCTTGTTGTCGTGTATTAGCCTGGGAAATGACTTTGGTGATGCCAGCTCACCCCTCACTGCCACTCTCGCTTCGTAAGCCAAACCCAATCATCTCAGTCACCCCACCCGGCCATCCCTCTCACCTCACCCTCCCTCGTCTCCTGCCACCACCCACCCCTCACCTCTGCCTCCCTTACCTCCCCTTGTAACCTTTTTGTCATTCTGTGATGCTTTCAGTTTGTCTTCAGTGTGCTTCTTCTTTTTTTATTTTGAATAAGACGATCAATGATGATGACAAAGGGGGTTTAGGTGGTCGAAATACATTGTTAGGCTTAAGTCGCTATATCCTACTGTATGCTTTAACTGGTGTCAGGCACAACGTCTTCTTTTAATCAGTTTCACACATGCATGAAACTCTTGGAAAATGTCCTGAAATGATGTGTTTGTGTTCACACATTCAGCTCCACCTAAACGTTTGGAGATATTTCCAAGAGTTTTTTTTTTTTTTTTAGCTTGTGTGAAAAGCTGGCACATGTGCACAGCTGCTTTTCAGCATCACTGATCATAGGGTGGGCAGGATTTCAGGCTCAGTTACTCAGAGTTTCACAGCGTCGACCAAGCCTAACTTTTTAGCAGATTCATAAAATCATAAAGCATCACATTATGTATCTAAAGGTTAGTTCTGCACCAAAAAAAAAAAAGAAATACGATTTTTTTTTTTTTTAAGGCAGCATGAAGAGGCACAACTTTGAAACGTCCTGTTTTTGTCACTTAACGTTCACATTAGCTGCAAAGTCACCTGGGAAGACTGATCATAAGAAATCAACACGACACTGATTTGTGAGGAATGAGATGTGTAGTCGATAACACCTAAACTGGTTGAAGAGGCTTTTTTACTTGAGTCTTGTGAGAGTGTTGCTGTAGTTTTTAATACTGTCTGAGAAATGATTTATTTTTAATAACATTTCAGCACTACAGATCTGTTTAGATTAGTTGGTGAGAATCCTCTGCTAAAAGCAAACACTCTATAGACTGCGAAGAGGAAATCTTAAAGGGTTTTTTGAGTGAAAAATGTTATTATTATCCGAATGAACCCTTTTATTGAATGTGCCTCATCATCATTGGTTCACTTTTTTTTTACATTCAAACCTTTTTACAGCCATCCAACTTTGTCCATTTCAGTTCAGCATGACTCTTGTATTGTGAAGCCTGCGTAGTATTTTGTCTGAATCTTATTTCTGTTCCTGCGTTTTGGATTTCATGAATCTGAGTTGAGATTTTTTGTTTTGGTTTCTTTTAACACTTCTTGTGGTGTTTACAGTTTACAAAGGAAGAGGGACTCCGCCAGGCTGCCGTAGCCAATCAGTTCATCCCGATGAACACCAATCCAAAAGATGTGCTGGAAATGAGGAATAAGGTATCAAATATTTCTCCCCCTGCTGCCTTTTTTTATTTGAGTAAACAGAGAACATCTCAAGGCTCATAAGGGTCTAGAGATGTTTATCAGTAGTTCATGAGTAAGTTGTTGTGCTTTCTAGATCCGGGAGCAGAACCTGCAGGACATAAAGACAGCGGGACCCCAGTCTCAGGTCCTGTGTGCTGGAACTGGAATGGAACGCTCCTTTAACCAGGTCAGTCGGTGAAGTCTTCTGCAAAAAAAAAAAAAAAAAAAACAACCTCTTGCTGCTACAGCTATCCTGACCTGGAGATGAATCCAAACAAAAGAGACTTTTTTTAATCATTGAATAACTCAGTTAAATGCTTGAAAAAATATCTTCATATTCAGTCCAGGTCTGGAGTCACCCCTTACGCTGCAAACTCAATATTGTTTGTGAAGTTGTTCTGGACATTCAACTTTTTATGGCAGAATTTGGATGCGATCAAAATGCGTTCTTTAAAATCTGATCTGACTTGAGTTTCTAAAGGAATAACTTCACTGCTATTGACAGACATGTCCTCCATGTTGTTTTGGGGTGACTGTGTAACTGTCACATTATTCTTTGACCACAGAGATATTCACTCTGCCAGGTGAGTAATGTGTTGGTAGAGGTAACCTCACTCTGCTCTCCAAACCTGCCAGCTCAGGTTGTGTCCATAGTCATCCATATTCTTTTTTTTTTTCTTTTTTTTTTAAACTCATTCCTTTGAGGATCGAAGATGGTCATTTGACAGATGTATTGAGTTTTATTTCTGTGCATGCACTCTTTATCCCCATCTGAGAAGAAAAAAAAGCTTCCTGGAAATAAAACCAAACACCTTAAGGAGAACGACAAAAAATAAAAAGAGATTCACTTTTTATTTGAAAGAGTGTCGAGCAACTTTGAGGTCAAACTTCACCCCCGCACGTCAGCTGTAAGACCGAGGCAGTCCATCATATGCTTCTGTTTTGTCAAGCCAAAGCTGTTGCATGAAACCCCCTGTGTGGATAGTTGTTCTCTACCGTGCACGCTCTCTGCTCTGCTCGTCACGGCCTCAAATCTCTTTCTAGAACCACCTCGCTTTGCATGCATTTCCACGTCTGTAAGGTATGTGTGTGTGCAGAGGTGGAAAGTTATTAATGAACTAACTACAGGCCAGTTTACCCTTCTTTTACACAATCTCTTTAATGTGAAAAGAAATGATTTAGCGTTTTCGTTAACAGGCATTATAGAAGTTAAACTGTTTTGTAACTAAATGAATAATTCTTCTTGAGCCTCTTTCCTGCTTTTCAGTCTCTTTAATTCTCTCCTTCACATTTCTCTTTTAAGATCTTATTAAAATGGCACCTATTCACAGTGACCATGATCATTTCCATAGAGTAGCTTTTAGTGTTTATTCATCCCACAATGAGGAAATCTGAAGTGTTACAGCAGCAAAGAGCAAGGATGGCCAACAAAAGAAACCCAGTGCACAATTAAATAGAATAAGAAATAGTAAAAACTCTCACTTTCTGACAGCCTCACATCTGTTCCACAATATTTCGCTAAAAGCATTTGTAGTACTCTTTCCACCTTTGTGCACGTGAAAGCTGCTGTGCTCCTGAATGTCTGCACACATTCAGTCATGCCTGCCCGACATACCGCTGATTCAAAATGTGCTCGTGTTTCAAGAGATGGCTTGTGGCCCCCCCCCCCTCACTGGGTTTACTATTGCAGGACGCCCCTCTGTCTGACTGTACAGACACTATTGATGGCCTTGATGTGTCCGAGGGGTCCTATAGTCCTGCTAGATCAATTAGAAAGGTACTTGCTACTTCAGTCATGAATGCTATTCACCTGTAGTTCACATTCTCCAGTCACTGCACTCAGTCTGCAGATAGGCCTGTATGAATACAGTAGAATTTCAAGGTAGAATAAAGCGGTTGACCCTTTTTTCTTTTTGTATGGTCGTGTGACATACACTAGTGTTTCTTAATCTACAGTCTGAGACGTTTTGACAGTTTGATTTAAGGTTTTTGTGCCTGATAGGATCCTTGTGATGGATGATTGCAGTCATGACTCTTTTGTAGGAGAGCAAGCAGACTTTTTGTTTCAAAACACAATTCAGCATATTTATTGATGTGAGCAGTAGAGAGGGGAGGTTTTAGATCCACTGATGCATAAAAATGAAAGAAAATGGATTAGAAAAGAAAAAAAAATGTCCTAGAAAACACATTACAACTGTTTTGACAAATTTAATCCATATTTCACGACAGCTCATTGAAATATCTTTTATCTCAGTCAGTAAAAGATTAGGATTTTATTAATTTATAAATACTTATTTTATTAAAAGTCAGTCAATATGGCAGTTTCTATGAGTAACACTGAAATATTTTAGCTTTGGCTCCTTTTTGTGGTTTTAAAGTCAATCAATTTGTATTAGTCAATCTTAATTTGTGTTGCTTCAATTCACAACTAATGCTATCTCAAGAGACCTTACAAAAAGGGCAGGTCTAGATCGCACAGTTTGTTTTAATATTTACAAACACCCAACATTATTCCACCGATAGGAAAACATTCAGCAAGGTTACAGTGTCAAGGAAAAAGTTCCTTTTAAAAAAAAAAGCAGAAATCTTGAGCAGACTCATGTTGCTCCGACTTTGTTGCGCTTTCAGAAAGAGATTGAATGAGACTGAAAGAGAAACAACAACAAACAAAACAGATTTATAGCTGCAAGCTGCCACTTATAATGGTAAAAGCATTTGTGGTATAGGCAGGAACAGCAAAATGATGATAATCGACCCACAGTATGAGTCTCATTATTAATGTAAACATCTCTACTGATGACACAATGGGGAGGACTGATGTTGTTAATGATAGCAGCTCTGAGATTCACAGTAACAATGATAATAGTGGTAAGAATGAGACTGATGGATGCAGCAGTTGGAGTCAGTCAGGTGGACAGCAACAGGCTGATAACTCGTCCTCAGGTCAGATACATGGCTGTAGTAGTTCTGTGTTTGTTGTCTCTGCTGCACTAAATACTTCTCAAATCTGTCAGTGCTTGGTTATCATGTAGAAGTGGTATTTAATATGAATGTCTAATAAAATGACTCTTTGTATACAATAAGATCTTTTTCTGATATGTTTCTCTTTGCCATAGATTGATAGCTCTATCTTCATAGAACATGTTGGCGCTCACATTCTGCATAATCTAATCTGAGAGTACTGTTCATGTTTGTCAAAATGTTGCCTTTGTGCAAGTTTTAAACAGCAGCTGTTTCTCTCTAAAATAATTCCTTTCATGTGTTAACTGCAGTAACTTGTTGTCTGTTTGAACCTGGACGTCTCAATGCTTTTTGTCTACTACTTCTGTGTGTGTCCTGTAGGGGGAGCTAGTGACCGCCTCCAAGGCCATCATTGAGAAGGAGTACCAGCCCAAGGTCATCGTCAGCAAGCAGGGTCCGAACCCCTTCACCAAACTCACCGACCAGGAGCTGGAGGAGTATCGCAAGGAGGTGGAGCAGAAACAGAAAGGGCCTGAAGGTAAACAGAGCAGAAGAAGAAGAAGAAACTAATCTATCAAAATAGCCACAACTGTTAGTTATAGTCTATGCTGATGTGAGAATTACAGATGTACACGATAACTAGTGTAGGCAGCATTGATGTCAAAGCAGAGAAGTGTTCAATCACTTAAGTTTTAACACCTTCCTCAGGGTACATTACTCTGCATAGAGAACAGTGAATTATACTGTGTGATTTAGCCTCCTCCTTCTTTAATCACTCTAGCTTGACCTTCTTCAAGAAATGAAAATGACACAATAATGTCACTGATATGAGTCTGCAGTGCGAAGAAGATTTGTTCTTTGAGCTGTTAACTGTTGATGTTCACTTAGTGTTGATCTTATTCTTCATATTTTCAAGTGATTCGCAGCTATTCCAAGTATATAAGAATCATTTAGATAACGCTTGTAAGTAGGGAAATAAGGCGTGCAGATTCATGCAAAAAACCCAATGAATTTCTGTAGGCCAAACTGTGATGTTATCTCTCCACACAAATGAATTCACAGTGCAGGGACGTGATGATAGTAAGGAGGGATCAGCCTCCAATGTTCCCTGTCCTGAGCCTGAAAAGCAACCGAGGGGTCAAGCCTCTGACTCCCAACCTCTACAGTCTGCATCCGACTCGCCCAGCTTAGAGCAAGCCCCGCCTGCAGCCGCCCCTGAGCCGGGCTCCTCTGGCCCCGGCCCCTCCAGCGAGGCAGAACCGGCTCAGAGCATCGAAAGTACCGCAGAGTTAGTCGTAGATGAAGTTTTAACGTCCGCGGAAGAGATTCTGTCAGCTCCAGATTCCCCACAAAAGGAGTTCCACTGCGCCGTGCTGCGAGCCCTGAGCAAGGAGCCAGTGGTAGACGCAGACCGGGCTCCAGGTACAACCAGATGAAGCGGAGTCATCCTTAAAATCTGGCCTTCCGCTTCCCTCACCCTCCTGCTCAGGCTTGACCCGTCTGCACTGGGGAGTGTGGGAATCCTTGCCTGCTGTGTCCTCTCCTTTTCCTTGCGGGTTTTGGAGTCTGCTGCCATTGTTTTAAATCCCTACCCACAGTTCATTCTTCAGAGTCTTGCTTGATTTCCCCTCGTCATCCCCTCTCTCTCTCTCTCTCTCTCTCTCTCTGATGCCTTGCGCAAAAGGCATCCGAGTTTAAGCAGATCATTACTCTTTCTCCAGGTTTGATTGGACGAGGGACTGAGTACAGAGGATTTGAGCAGTTAAAGGATACACTCTTTTGAGATTTGAAACAGCGCCTCCACTCTTTTGAGGTGCTCTCCCCTCAGGTCTAGAAGTGCTTTTGCAGTGCAGTGCTGTGCTAACCCTCAGGGAAACTGTTTCTGAACTCAGTCATCCAATCAGAGCTTCCCGTGTGTGGACAATAAATAAGGATGTTCTCCTTCTTCTTTTCCTGCTAATCTATCCTGGATTTACCTCCATTGGTGTCCACTCGCCCTCCTGTGCCTCTGACTGATTCCCAATCATCTCATGATAAGATTTAGTTTTGCTTTCCTCTCGGGGAAATTTTAAAGCTCCTGTGAGGAACTTTTCGGTTTGTGTTGATTCATGCGCCCCCTGTGTACAAAATGGCACCTCTTATCGCTTAGCTGCTCCTGTCCTGTACTTGTGCAAGTCATTTTTTTTTATGTTGAAGAATGTTATCCTGCTGTTTCATAATTAGTAAATAATAAAAATACATTTTAATCTTTGCTTTGCATATTGTATAAAAAGACTGCTTATGCAACATTGCAGCAGTGGTCATAGGCTGTAAAAATAACGACAGAGAAAGTATAAATTTTGTCGCCGTTCCTCTCGTTTGCTTCCTTTAGGGCATATACAAATATTAACATAAATGTCAGTCTGTTTCATAACGGGTTAAAAACTCCCCACAGGAGCTTTAAGGTTGATTTTTATCCGGGTTTCTTTTAAAGCTTCAGCGGTTCTCTCCTGATTAATTCTTCCTCCCTGGATTGGCTCCCTTTGTTTTTCTCCCTTTGGTGTTATCTTAAGATTCAGAATTTTGCTTACAATCAAAATCTTAGGCTAAAAAATAAATGCTCATTCATTGAAAATAATTCTTGTTCATTATATCCCTTCTCATATGTGGTAAAAAGATTCTCACTGTTTAGTTTCTGCCGTTTCTTTTGGTTCAGACCCTGAGCAGCTAGTTGAGCCTGACGAGGAGCCCCGAGGCCAGAAACCCACCACCACGCCTCCCAGCACCCCGGTCAGAGCAGAAGAAGGTAGGTTGACCTGAAGTACTCGACCACACCTGGCTAGCCTGGTTCAGCATGGGTTCCTCCAGTCCTCCGACTGGCTTTTTGGCTGTTTTTAGGGTCTACAGGAAGAATGCAGAGACTTGAGCTCATCCATCTGCCTGTTTGTCTTGAAGTTTGTTTGTGTTGTGCTCTTTAATAATACTACTACAGGTGTTGTGCTTTGTTTTGTGTAATAACAGGCCAAGAGGTTCAGTTTGATCAATGATAGATTCCATATCATAGGCGCAGATTAAGATTTAATTTTAAAGCTCCTGTGAGGAACGTTTGGTATGTGTTGATTTTGGCGCCCCCTGTGGACACAGCAGTACTTATTATGTACATCATGTTTAAACTGTGTTTAAACTTTGCAGTGGAAATCGTAAAACAGCCTGTGTCTTCAGCGAGCTGTTGAAGACTTAGTTTGTCATCTACCTGGCCTCGGCAATTTCAGGCTCTAAAAATGACCATCTACAGATAGTTCATCTTTAATCTGATGGTCTAGTTTGCGAGGCATCATTATTAATTTTATTCACAACAGGCAGAAAACACCTCACAGGAGCTTTTAGATGTGGTGTCAGGAAATAGTTCAGAAAGACAGTCATAGTGAATACCAAAATGATTTAAAACAAAACTAAGTTGTTTTGGTATTTTAGGTTTTAAATGCAGGCATTCCAGTTTGACGCTTTTCTTTAATGTTTACTTTTTCCCTCTTGGTCTTTATTACTATTGGATTACACCTTTCTTAACCGTATCAGCCATGATGATACAAGAATCTAATTATTATGTTAATTTAATCGTAATTTCAATCAAACACTTTTACTGTGGGCCACAGTCAGCAAACAGTGAATTTATAAACCTTGTGTGGGAGTAAAGGGATACGTAGTTTTAATAGCAGGTGTAATCTAATACCTGAAATGTTGTTTTATAACATATGTCTCTATGTACAGTATCTCCTCTGCCCCTTCACTTCCATTCTCCATCTTTTTGGGGTCTACTAAGAATGGTTCCCAACCATTCTTTTTAAATTTCTTCTCTGGTGGTTTTTTGTTTTCTCTCTATTTCACGTTTTTGTTTCCTTTTTTTTTTATAATTTAACACAGTGCTTGTGGTTTGATCTGCATAGACATTTGTTTCTACCTGTGCTTTTTCTTCTTTGTGCCTGCGATTACAATCAGGAGATGGAAATACAAAAGAGTACCTGTTGCCATAGTAAGTACGTACTGTTCCAACTCCTAATTACCCGCCACCCTCCATGCCCGTGTTTTTTGATCATTTACCCTTTTTTTATGTGCATGGCTTCACTCGTAGAGCTCTTCTGTCTTCTGAACTAACCCATTTCTTTCTGGGATCTGAGACTGTTCAGTCGGTTCCAAGTCTGTACTCTGAAGTTCTTTAAATCTTTCTTGGGGTTGATGGGGGTTATTTCAGAGCTCCACCTTCTCTTGTGATTTGCATTGACTCACTGAAGTCTATATGACTAAGGAAAGAAATGACAAGACACGTCAATAAAACATGTTCCTCAAAGTCTTATTTCTCATCAGCTCAAATGAGAGTTTCCTGGATTTAACAAAGTGAAGGAAGTTCCTGAAATAAACCTCAACTCTCAAACCTTGTTAAATTAGATAACCTTTTTCTTCCCTTTATTGACTCACTTTCAAGTAACCCAACCTCTCTTGCACTTATTCACATTCTCTTTATGTACATGACACTGAATTTTTGTTTCATGCAACAACAAAAAAAATCAGGTAATGCAAATGTTGTTTGTTTTACAGACGAGTCCATGACCAGGTACATGAGTGCTTCTTTGAGTGTGGCTTTCAAACCGAACTTGCTGCTGATGGCTTTATGCTGACTCGCTGTTAGTTTTAGCTTTAAAGATGGTTGAGTTCCACTGCTTTTTCTGTGTGTGTTTTTTTGTCTCCATTTTATCTGTCTGTAAGTTTGGCCTCATCTCTGTTCTGACAGACATGAGAGAGTAAAATGAAGAGTGGTGTGCAGTGTTTTCTCTGGTCTTTATAAAGGGTTTCTTCATGCTAGTCTGTAGCATGCAAGCCACATTAGAAATGCATAGACCAGTAGTTGTTTTGCACCTGACTGCATTGTGTGAGCTTTAACTGAGCTTGAAGTAGTTTCAGCCACTGATCCATAGAGGTCTGCTGACGCCCACCTTCTGGATCCTGCTCCAGCACTGGTTGCTTCTTAACTCTTTTTTTGCTGGGAGTATTTTTGAACCATGACATAAACAATTCAGTAAACATGAACATTAAATTAAAAAAAAAAAGAGAAAAATGTTACCAGTTTCCACAGTCTGAAAGACACGAAAGGACATCGTACTAGTTACATTGCCAAGTTAAGCTACACGACTAAGCCTTTTCCATTCATCCCTGCATGAATGCAGTTTTCTATTTCAGTTTCAGTTTGACTGGTACAAGTTATAATAATCAATTTAGTTGAGAAAGACTGAAGTACGTGCGTTCAAACAGAGAAATAGCGTTTTCAGACAGCAACCTTTGATTTCTGCCAACCCAAATTGTAACAGATGCTCACATTTTTTGAGCTATAGCTAGCTAGCTGTTCTTGTAAGCCGTGTAAATTGGTTAAAAATCCGCCTCTATCTGACTTTTAACGTTTTCGTTCCGTTTTAGACAAAAAATCTAAAAGAATAACACCTTTTTAGACAAAAATAATATAAGGCAGTGTCTCATTTTGAGCCAACAGCACAAATACTGCTGACTCACTCTTTACGGCGTTCAACAGCTGCAGAGAGCTAGCAAGGTTTTTGAATTAGCCTCAAAAATACAGCGCATGCTTCCAGACAAAAAGACAAAAAAAGTATTGTATTTATATCTTGTTCAGCAAAAATAGTTGACTCCTGTTTATTAACTGAACCTTTTTAGTTATCAGCATATTTTGCTGGATTGTAGTAAACTTACTGAAGTGGTTGAAAATCTGCCTTCAGATGAACTTTTAATATTTAAATGGACTTGTATTCAAATATTAAATTGTAAAATATTCTTTGAGTTTGTCAGCTAACAGATGTGTTTTTCCAACCTTTAGCTAATGCTATTTGTTAAAAACATGGGTCAATTGCAGTGTGACTTAAACGCCCCGTAAATACAATAAAGAGCCTGCCGTAGACACTAATGTAAGCATAACTTTGATTGTACCATCAAGAACTGGACCAAGCTCCTACATAATGGATCTTTTGGTCTGATATAGCTGGCTAGCTATGTATACATTCATTTTATTCCTCGAAAAATAAAAAGCAAAAGACCAAAGAGACTCTTTTAGCACTCATTATTAAGGAAAGCGGAAACCTGTATTTGTAGTTTTTTTTACTCCCAGCAAGTGGTTTAAATTTGTATCAAATACAATACTGTACTCACCTGTAAGTAAATTATTCCTCTGGTTGTTAATTCAAGGCTGAGTTTAACCTGCTTTGAAATCCGCGCCAGTTTAATTAACTCACTGGATCGTCTGCTGCCTTTTATTCTATAACCTCACTTGTGTGGTTATGTGATTAAAGTCTGTGGAAACATTGCAGTATGTGTTCTGTTGTAGACTTTTGTTTTTGTTTGTTTTACACAGGGTGCAAATGAGCAAGGGAACTGCCCTCATTAAGATTTCCCTATTTAAATGAAGGTAAACCAAAATGCTGTCTCGGCGTGGACCTGCCCAGAATGAGAAGTCCAAAATGTTTTTAGAAATAAACAAGATTTACAAGAGCACAGTCAGTTGCTTATTATCCTTGGGAGTTAGGATTGCAGGTTCTTGGCAGATGCTGTTCTGTTCTGTATGGTTAGAAGACAACAGTGCATCATGTTTTTGGTTTAGTGTTATTTTCTTTGTGTGTTTGTGAAACGCTCTTTCGGGTTTCAGAAGAAGTATGAGTTGAGGTGATAAACATTTCTGCAGTAAGGCTCTTAGACTAAAGACTTAAGCATAGTTGTTTAAAGTTGTTTACACTCATGAGGTGACAAGTGAATGTTTTTTTAAAAGAGGAAAACTGTGTGGCTTTGAAAGTTTATCCGGTGGTTGATTTCTAGTTGCTCGAGTAGTGTGCAAGCTCGACTGCAGATCCGTCAATTTGTCCTCCAGTGATCATTAACTCTCCCCTTTCTTCTCCCGACAGAGTCTTTACCTGAGCAAACCTTTAAGGACGAGAGCGACGCAGCCACCCTGAGACAGACCCTTCCAGATTTAACACCCGACGACCCCTCCGATGCTCCGGCACTTCCTGCCGAAGACTCCGCCTCTGCACCTGCACCTGCACCTGCAGCAGCAGAGGCGGAGGCAAATGCAGACGCAGATGCTGATGCAGACACAGCTGCTGCAGCTGCAGTGGGAGCTGAGGGGGAGGATGCTGCTGACGCTGGCGAACAGGAGGGTGAAGAGTCTCCAAGCAAATCGCCCTCCAAAAAGAAAAAGAAGTTCCGCACTCCCTCCTTCCTCAAGAAAAACAAAAAAAAAGACTGAGCCCTAGATTGGAGAATGTTTGATCGGTCCTCATGGCTGGCCTCTGCCTCTCTTCATTTTCGCTTTTTGTCTGCTTTCATTGCACCCTTCGAGCAAACCACAGCTACACACAGTTATGCTTTTTTGTTGTTTTGATATAATTTGTCGCTGGCTTATTAACCTACTTTTCCTCGTTAGTGTGTGCCAATTTTGTATACAGTGTAAAAATGACTGATTGCATAGAGGTTTTTAATTATTACAGGCTTTTAGTTGTGAGAGGGTGATGCATTCGGTCTTGTCCACTCCATCTGGCCTTTGATGCATGTCTAATACTGCAGGGCCACACGCTCGCTGTGAGGTTTTAAGGGTTTTATTGCCCTCATTTTTTAAAAATAAGAGTATTACTAAACTGTTGTAACCACTAGAATGTATTGGGATTGTATCAAAAATATGTCAAAGTGTCTTTTAAAAAAAACAAAACAATGCAGAAACAGAAGCTTGTCATTTACCTTCTGACAGTGAAAACTACGAATTACAATCATTTAATCACATAGGAGAACTACAGTATGAGAATGTAGTCATACTAAACCAAATATTCTGTTTAAATCATATTAGCGTAATCAAATCTGGTTGAAGGTTTTTTCCTTTTTTACTAAAATATTCCACCAACAAACATTTGACGCACCCTAACCTTACAGGTATGTTGTTAAGTGCTTTACAGCTTGTGATATTTTCCAAATTCAATTTAACCGTGTGGATTGAACCTGCGTTCTTTGAACCCACAGATGTTGAGTGTTTCACAACAAAGTGAGTCACCCTGATGGTGTTCATTCATTGTCCTTGTTGATTATTCCAAGGGATGGCAATATCTCTACTCCTGGCTTTTTAAAGTCTTTTATTATGAAGGAATGTGTAAAGAGAAATTCTTAGTCTGTGTTTTATTCATTTTTATTAATTATTATCTGAGTCTGACTTTGTTTGGCATTAGCTCCCTGATCCCCTCTGTCTCTGTGAACGTCAGAAACAGTTAAATATGCTACAAATTGTGAGTTTATGCATTTAATTTTTTTCTTCATTGTAATTGTTTTCTGTATTTTTATTTTTTTTTAACCTGAGCTTTTTCTCACAGGGTAGATTGAGGTTTTGATCGCCTGCTGTGAGAGAGCACTGTGAATCCTATCTTTCAAACCACTGTCTATGAACTCATACCACACATTGTTTTTACAGTCTGTCACCGTGCATCAAGATACAGAACACATCACGATTATGGAGCTGCATGATCAATCATACTTCTCTCCACTTAGACTTTCCCGTTTGAACCCCAGTCTGACCAAATGGACACTCTCACCTGTGTGTTTCCAGTTGCAGTAAAGACACGATGTACACTGGAGAAACATTTTGTTTTGTTATGGCACTGATGTGTAATCGATGGTGTGATATAAGCTATGCTTAAGGCTGCAGGTCGTTAATACGAAGACCACGTCCATGCATTGCTTCTCAGCTTGTTTTTATTCATCTTGTTTGATTGAAGAATGGGTTTGTCCAATTTGTGGTGAACCAAAAGATGAATATTACAGAAAACTACTAATTTGGCCTTTTTCCCCCAATCTGCTACATGCAAAGCACAGAATGTCTGACTCATGAAGGACTGCATGTGTAGAGTGCTTAGAGTGTGTACTCTTCCTTTTAATGACTGTAACCACCCCATTGATTTGACCTCTGTTTGTTTTAGCTTTAGAGTGCAGATAACAACAGTCACAGTCGTCACAGGAATGGTTTTTTCATCTCACATCTGCTGATTTGTATCCTCTGTCTGAACTACTTCCAGTTGAAATATGTCTCAGCATTATACCATCTACAGACTTAAATCTTCCACCTCTCTTTTCTCACGGCTCTGCCTCTTTTACAACCATAAATAAACAAACACTACCATGAAAGTCAGCGCTGTGTGGTTGTAGTCATTTATGGATAATAGTGGGGGGGGAACGGGACAGCGACACTGCATGCTAAGTGCTCATGTTATTTATCAAAACATTACATATTCATCCTTCTTTAAAGATGTGTGTTTGCACTGTTAACTGATGTGGCTGATTACTCATTTCTCAGATTACAGGATAGGTGTCTTCTCTTTTTCTTTCTTCATGACTACAGGGGGAAAGTCCTGCTACAGCATGTGAGTTTAGGCAGGAGTCTTTCATATTGAAAATGCATAATGTAATTCAATCAGGTGTATCCAGCAAAAGGCAGGTTGTAGTCCATGCCTCCAGAGAGCCTCAACACTGACTGCAAGGGCGCCTTTTCCAAGTGAAGCTCGAATGGTTTGACTTCCTCCCGCTTGAGTTTTGAACCATGCTTTTCAAGCGAGGTCTACAAGACGGGACTGGAAGATGAACTGGAAACTAAATAAACCCCTAACAGGTGACCACTGCAAGGCAGGTCAGCGGTGTGGTGTTTTAAAGACTGGTGCAGGGTTTGAACTCTTCACATGTAGAGGGGACCAGAGCCTTTATCATATAGATACATCATAATAAATATCTTTGTATCGACTGTTATATTTGAAATTGCAGTCACTTTGTGTCTAATGTTGGAATTAAAAATAAAAACACGTTTCCCTGCAGATTGCTGTTCTGTGGTTAACCAGATTAATGCGTTAAACCCATTCAGCCCTTTCCATTTTTTTGAAAGATGAGATTCAAGTTTCCGACACTAGGGGCGCTGTGGGGGAAAATCCTGACGTTTCTTTCTTCAACTTTGACCTCAGAGTTGTGCACGCTGGAAATGGCAACTCGATGAAAAAACGTGGATAGTGAAAGACACAGAGTTTTATTTATTAAAATCACCGTTTGAGCTTTTCCACCTGGATTTAAAACCTGTACGCGGCTGAAAGGTAAAAACCTGCCTTTGTTATGTAATGTTAACTTGTTTACAAATTGTAAAAGGCTGATAGTGAAGGCTGGCTGTGCTTTCCAGCAAGTAGCTCTTACATGTTTCTGCGTATTGTGATTTGTTTTCTTGCATATCATTCATTAAGCTTTGAGGAATAGATGACTTTTCTGACATTTAATGTTACACTTTGAATCCATTCAGGTTTTAGATGGTGATAGATTAAAACAATAGTGTACTGTGTGTGGTTGGTGTTTGTTTATATGTCCTCTCCTCTGGTACAGATGGGGAAGGTCCCCAAGAAGAGGAGCCTTGCTGACAAGGTGCGCAAAACCAAAACCTCTGCTGAGATCAAAAACAACCCGTTTGAAGTGAAAATCAACAGGAAGAAGTTTGAGGTGCTGGGGAGAAAGTCGAAGCACGATGTGGGTTTACCTGGTGTGTCCCGATCCAAAGCGAATAATAAGGTAAGGGCAACAACAGCATCATGTTACAGCCCACCTGAAAAACTTTTCACCCAAGTCAGGTGAAATCTGCTGCATCCAAATCAAATGTCTATGACCACCTTTCATGTGTGTGTCAGCCTGAAATGCAAATTAAATGTCCCACATGTAACTGTTTAGATCACAGTTCATCAATTTTTAATTTATTTATTTTTATTTAACCAGGAAAAAGTCTCATTGAGATTAAAAATCTCTTTTTTACAAGAGCGTCCTGGCCAAGACAGGCAGCAGCACAGTTTACAGGGTTTCAGACATTAAAAAAAAAAAAACACTTAAATACAGGAATCACAAAAAGAAGCATTCATCAGAATCTGTCATAAGACGTCAGCAACAAAGCGATCAAAAATGAGTTAGTTAAAAACATCTACAGTCAGATGTTTCTGCCTCCAGATCATTAAAAGATAAGAAGACCTTTAAAAACATTCAAGGAAACCAGCTCCCGAAGATTTAAAGTATCTTGCAACAGATTCCAAGAAGAGGGAGAAGCATACTTGAACGCCCCTTTTTCCTAATTCGGTACGGGCTTTAGGGATGGTTAGAAGATAAAGATAAACTTTATTGATCCCCCGTGGGGGAAATTTGTGCATTACAGCAGCTCCAGAAAACAGGGGACGGGAATATAATTATAAAAAATAAAAATAGAAGTTAAAATCAAATCAAACATATTTACATTTGCTTCCACCCGTGGCCCCTTTCCGCATGCCGTTCCCCGCTCTCTCTCCCTGGTTTCCGACTCTATCCACTGTCCTCCCTCTGAATTAAAGGCACGAAAGGCCCAAAATAAATCTTTAAAAAAAAAATAATGGAAAATTACACAGTAACTACACAGGTAAGGGTTATTGTTATTAAAAACACACACACACACAGTGTGTAGCATGAGGTGGTGATGTTGTTAAACAGTCTGATTAAACAGTCTGACGGCAGATGGGATGAACGACCTGCTGTAGCGCTCTGTCTTGCAGGGTGGGTGTCTGAGAAGGTTTAAATCCTGCGAGCGAAGATGGTAACTTCCATTACTTTTTTGAAGTATGTAGGTAGGATGGAAGCAGACTGAGAATACCTTAAATAAAATATAAATAATATAAATGAAAATATGCCAGTGATTTAGTCGACTGTGTCAAGAGACACAAGAGCACGTTCAAACATATGAATATATAGATTTCAGTTGTATATCTTTTGCAGTTCATTGTATGACCTGCACCAGATTGCAGAAATGAAGTTTAGTAAATATTTTTAGATATTTTCTGCCTGTATCAGAAACCTATGTGTGTTCACACTGTGTACTTGTAAACATGTTTATATTCTGTACACAGGAGCAGTTATATCGATTAATCCTCCTAATGCCGTAGAATAAAGGTCAATAATGAGATTATTTTATCACACTTGATGCTTGTTCAATTTGAACATTTTAATTGTCTATCAAAATCGAGCCGGAGGAGCTCAGTTTTAGAGTGATGTCGATCAGAACGGCAAGTTCCAGATGCACAGAAAAAGCCAAACTTAACCGTCATCTCCTATGCTGATCGTTCGTTTGAATTTGTTGACGAGCTGAATTCTGCCCGTTCATTATTAGTGTTTAACAAAAAGCTTAAGCAGGTGAGACGGAGGCCCCTCAGCCTGTAGGGACTTTGTTTTGGGATTGGGAACCAGGGGGGGTGGCAAGTCCAAGTCCCAGTGCGGATAGAAGTCTGGAAATTGTTCTGGTTCACTTCCTCCTGAGTACTGCCAAGGTGCCATTGAGAAAAGGCACCCCGACTGCTCGGGACGCCCCATGTGTGCAACCTCCTCACTCAGACATGTCTTCATTGAAAAGCATAGGTCCTAATTGTGCATGTGTGTTTTTCAGGCTTGTGTGTGTGTGTGCGTGAGTAGCATGTCTCGCAATAGAACACAGAGGAAACCTGAATAAAGTACATAAAGCTCAATTAGCTGCAGCAGCGGACCCATTTCAGATCTTAATTCATTTAACTTTAAGCCAAAAAGGAAAAAGAGAGACACAGACCTTAAATTGATAAACTAAAGACGTTTTGTGAAAGTGGCTTCTTCATATTCGACGTGATCATTGAAGGGATTAAGATATCTGCAGCTTCAAACAGAAGCTTAAAGCCAGTGTGACTTTAACATAATATATGGTTGAATAATGGAAAGCGTAAAACAGAAGATTCTGCTGTCTGTCGAATTAGATAAACCAAATGAAACAAAAGAGAAACTCCTCTCCTGTAGCACTTTGCTGGGTCACAGCTCATCATCCATGTAACACTGTCTGTGCTGTGAAGCCTGGTGCCCACAGTATCACGCTGAGGGAGGGAGTTTCTGCGAGGAACGATAACTAACAAGTTCAACTGAGGACAAAAGTATAATCTGCACATCTTTCCTCTGACTGAGAGTTTAAGATTTAGTTTACATTTGTGTATAAACGCTTTTTTCCTACGACACCTCGAAGGGAACACAGGTGTCTAATCTATCATGATGGAGCTGTGTGTGTGTGTGTGTGTGTGTGTGTGTGTGTGTGTGTGTGTGTGTGTGTGTGTGTGTGTGTGTGTGTGTGTGTGTGTGTGTGTGTGTGTGTGTGTGTGTGTGTGTGTGTGTGTGTGTGTGTGTGTGTGTGTGTGTGTGTGTGTGTGTGTGTGTGTTTGATGGAATAAAAATGACATCGCTTTCCATTTTTGACCTGCAGAGAAAGGAAACCCTCCTGAAGGAATACAAACTGAAGAACAAGTCCAGCAAATTAATCGACAGACGCTTCGGAGAGTACGACACCAACATGGCACCGGAAGACAAAATCCTGAAGCGGTTTGCGATGGAGAGGCAGGTCAGTGATGAGATCTTTTATCTGACATTAAAGGTCTCCTGAGCGTAACGCAGGCCTCAATAAAATCAAGCCAGCACTCAGATAGAAGAGGGCAAATTAGAACAAAGCAAGAGCTCCAACAGCACTTTAGATGCAGTTTCCCTTTGTGCTACAAAACAAGAATATCTGGTCTCACAAGGTGTCCGAAACATTTGATTTTGTCTTCCAGCGTGCCCACGATAAGAAGGATGTGTACAACCTGAACGAGGAGGAGGAGCTGACTCACTACGGACAGTCACTGGCAGAAATGGAGAAGTTCAATGACATTGGGAACAGTGATGATGAATCAGAAGAGAAAGGGCTTTTGTCAGGTGACTAAAACACTGATATTTTTAATCCGTGAGGTTTTATGTATTCAGAAGTAGTAGGAGTAAATATTCAGTTTCAGACGTTCTCTGGTGTGGACTTCTTCAGTTAGGGTTAGCACCTTTTTTTTTTTTTAAATCATCTTTTTTTGACAGTATCTTGTGTGTGCGCTTCACAGAGCAAGGTCAAAAAGTGCTTTACAAAATGTACAATCATAAGAATTAATAGAATATAAAAAATAAAAAAAGAACACAAAAACCTTCAATTTTACAAAATGACACTGGATGAAATAAAATCCAGTTTGAACAGATGTGTCCTTTTTGAAAGCATCAGACGAAACTGCAGAAGGGTGATTGCTGCGGAAGTGTGTTTCAAAGTGTCAGGGCCACAAATTCAAAGACGTAATCACTTTTTTTGATTCCAGTCAGACAAAAGGGACAAAAGGTAGAGCGCAGTCAGAAGATCCGACGGTGATGGAGCGGGTCAGGGGTCTACCCCCCAAGGTGCCTGCAGGGCTTCATCCAAAGGACAAAAACTGAATTCTTAGTTTGATTGGAAGCCAGTGTGTGGGGGAAATAAAGTAGGTGAAGTGAGTTGCTGGACCTTGCAGATGCAGGTGTCGAGCCAGGAAGATAAAAAAAATAAGAATAAGCATCTAGCAGTAATGAATAATTTACAGAACAGCAGCGAAAATAAGAAAGAAATTAAGATGTTCTGATATCTAAAGTCAAAGCCCACGAGCCCTCGCCACAGCTCGATTTGATAGGTCATGATGTAGTTTTAAGAGCTGGTAGTAGAAAAATAGTGAGACTAATGTTGTTCCTCATGCAGCTGAGCTGACCGCCTCCCACTTCGGAGGAGGGGGGGGCCTCCTGAGGAAGAAATCTTCGGGGGATCAGCAGCAGGAGGAAGAAGGAAGCCACCGAGCCAAGTCCAGACAGGAGCTCATCGAGGAGCTCATCCAGAAATCCAAGCAGGAGAAGGTGAGCATGAAACACACAACCCTGTCAATACAGCCTCGTGATCACAACTACACTCTAAAGTGACATTCACTTAGCTTTTCAAACTGTATGTAGTCATTAAAGGATCAATCTAACGATAATTTTGTTGTTAAAGACAATAAGGAGCATTCCTTTAGCCCTGCGTGACACAATCCCTTATACCCCCCCCCCCCCCCCCGCTGTTTTAAATAATTATTTAATCTATTAATGTCTGTGTAGGTTCTCAGTCATAGCATCTTTTATCTGCAAGGCCGGAAGAAAAGACAACACACACTGTTTAAGACTGAGCTGTGACAGGAAAATGCAACTTTGTAATGTTCTGAAATGGAAACCGGTCAGCTGAATATCTGGTGTCTTTTAACCCCGTGAGGGTTGGACACTGTGTCAGTCAGTCAGTCCAAGTCATGGTAACTCAAAGCGTGCTCCAAAGTCTACTCATGCTGCACATTACAGAAGGGTTTACAAAGTGCTTTGACGTACAAGCACACATGAGGACAAAGTTCCCCATGATTCATCTTCCTCTTCCGTCTTATTCAGCGTGAAAGGCAGGTGCAGAAAGAGGAGAGCCAGGAGCTGACTGAGCAGCTGGACAAAGAGTGGAAGAGCATCCAGGCTCTGATGGTGAAAAAGACGCCCAAAAGTGAAAGTGCCGACCAACCAGAGGAGAAGCCAAAGGTAAGGGTGACAGAAATCTACGAGTGAATACAGAGCCTCCTCACAGAGCTGGACTCGCCTCTGTTGACCCTCTCTGTTTGTTTTGTGCGGTCCAGCCGGAGGAGTACGACAAGATGGTGAGAGAGCTCGTCTTCGAGATGAAGGCTCAGCCCTCGGAGAGGTTGAAAACACCCGAGGAGATCGCTCGGGAGGCGAGGGAGAAGCTGCAGAAGCTAGAGGTGTGGTAGTGAAGCGGACTGAACTTTTTTGAACATTTTTATCCCCGATGCTCAAACGCTTCTTGTCATTATTACTACCTGATGTCTTCTTAAAATCTAAACTTTCCTTTAGGCCGACCGTCTGAGGAGGATGATGGGAGAGGAAGCTGTGGACAGCACACAGAGTCAGACTCACATGTCTGCTGATGACCTCAATGATGGCTTCATCCTGGACAAGGAAGACCAGAAGACTCTGTCTTATCAGGTTAGAGAAGAGAAATGCTTTATTTCTGTTATAGTCTCACTTTTTGTTTTGTTTTTTTTCACAGGTCAAAACAGAACGTTTTTAATTTACATTTGTTTTGTGTTTCCAGGACGGAAAGTGGAACATTGGAGAGGAGTCAGAGGAAGAAAAGGAAGAAGAGGAGGGAGAAAGTGAGGAGGAGGAGGAGGAGGAATCAGGGGCTGAGGAGGAAGAAGGAGACGAAGAAGAAGAGGACGGGGAGGGCAGCAGTGAAGAAGAAGAGGATGAAGAGGATGGCCACTCGGACCTGGAATCTGAGCAAGAAAGTGAGGATGAGGAGCACAACAAGGAGGATGAAGTTATCAGTACCAAACCGAGTCTGAGCAAAGAGGAGCTAAAGGCCCAGCAGGAGGCGGCTAAAGCAGAGCTGCCCTACACGTTTGCAGGTAATTACACAGAAAGAAAACCAGCCGAATTTGTCTTCAAAAACTTCGACCCTAAATCTTTTTTGTTTTCTTAAACTGTGTGTTTCTTCATCTTGCAGTTCCAGAGGACTACGGCGACCTGCAAAATTTGCTCGACGGTCACACCCCTGACAATAAGCGCATCATTTTGGCCAGGACTCAGAAATGCAACCATCCCAGTCTGGCTGTAGGCAACAAGCTCAAACTGCAGGTACTAATATGAGAAAGGCGTTACATAAAATCTGCACTTGTTGTCTGTGCAGGAAACGACTGCTCCAACTTAAGATGTTGTCCTTTTTTTTTTTTTCTTCCTAGAAACTGTTTGGCTTTCTGTTGAAGTACTTTGGAGAAATGACCAACTTGAGTCCACCTGACCTCACCACCGTAGACAAGCTCATACCGTGAGTTACAAATGCTGCTTTTAACCTTGACACAAATGTTGAATGGGATTTTTTAAATGATGTGTTTTTATTGGTAACGGGATTGTGTACAAAGTAGAAGGAAACTGTTGCATTTCAGCCTCTCCACAGATGGAGGTCGGAGCTCTCAGAGAAGGACCTAAGCTGTCAAAATTAATTCAAAGGACTTCTTCACATAATCACTTATGGCAAATGTATTAAGGACTATTAAGGAGTTTTTGTTTTAATCTGCTGTCAGTGATTTGTGTGCTCCGGTACTCTCTACAACTCTCTACTTTCTTTGGATTCTGCCCCGTGTGAATGTTTTTTTTTGATGTTTTAAGACCATGTGATGTTAGCTTAAAGCTCGTTTGGTGGATTGTTGCCCTCCGGGTGGGGATTTAGTCTCTGCCTCAAGCGAAGGAGTTAAAGTATCTCGTGGTCTTGTTCAAGAGTGAGGGGTAAAATGGATCGCGAGAGAAACAAAAAATGATGCTTCTCCAGAAAACTGGACTGGTGATATTGAATAAATTCTAATTCTAACTGATTCTCCAGCTGTATGACTTGTTTCCCCAGCCTGCCCCCAACATGTGAATCAGTATATGACATGTGGGGAAGGATCATAGCTTAAAATGAACCTCTTAAATGAAGCATTTAGTCTTAAAGGGACTCTTATCATTTCTCCCTCTACAGAGAGCTGTACACTCTGTGTCAGATGTTTCCAGATGAAGCCTGTAAGTCCTTGCAGAATATCTTTGGAGACGCCGCTTGCTGCATTGAGAAGGTGCTTGACTGCACAGGGCAACCAGATTTGCCAAAGCTGGACATGGTATGTGTTATCCCCTGTGAATACAGACGTGATGAATGTTCAATATGCTGGATTCAGGTTTTCAGAGTTTCCCCTCCTATGCAATTTGTTTTTAACAATTCACAGTGTCTCTGTAGTCCTCATGTGTATGTATAAAACCCAACAACCTAAACCTGTAAGATAGGGCAACCTGTGTGTTGCCTGAGAGTGGAAACTCCTTCTTCTCTGTGTGACTGAGACAGTAACATTAAAATCAGTTCGTTTATTTACAACATAGAATGTTTGTTTATGTCTTTAAAGCTTGTTTACCTGAAGGTGACAGCCCTGCTGTTTCCCACCTCTGACTTCAGACACCCAGTAACCACTCCAGCGCTGCTCTACATCAGCCTGAATCTCACCAAGGTACACGCAGTCCTCAAGGAGTTGATCCTCTCTGTTGTCATGGATGTTTATGTTTTTTTTTTTTTTTTGAATTATTATTCAACCCTGCCTCTGTCAACGCCTCGGTCTGTTACTTCATCATCGTGACTTTTGATTGGACCTCTTTTAGACATTTTTGTTTGTTCGTGCATTTTTCTGCTGATAAGAAGAGGATTCTGAATTTACTCGTAAAAAAATGTTCACAACAGCAGCTGGATGGCATAATTGTTAACTACATTTATTTAGAAGTTTTTCTTTATCGATCATGCTTGGGGGAAATTCAATTTTTGCACTCTGTTATTGAGACTCATAAGCTGAAACACACTCGCATGCACAAACAGGAGCCCATGGACATGCACTGATGGAGAGATGTCAGAGTGAGGGGACATGAGCGGGTGGGAGGGGGGTGGGGGGGGGGGTCAGTGCGTTGATCGAGGGCACCTCTGCATTGCTTAGGAAGCGATCTGGCGCCTCTCCAGCTACCACGCCAATTTCCGGGATTTGAACCCCAAGTCCTTACAGACTGAGCTACTGCCGCCCCCTAACACACAAATAAAGGCCTATTGCTGTATCCATAGGGGAGCGAATCACAGCGTAACTCAAGATACGCTACGACATGTTATGTTACAGACACGCGATACGTAGCATATGCTAACGATACTGTCACAAAACTGAGATTCTCTGATCATTTATATGATGCAAGAAAACTATATAAAACGTTACATCACAACATCTGAATAACTGAAGGATATAAGATGGACCTAAAAAAGTAAAATGCAGGATTAATGTATCTATCCTCATCATGATAAATACTTTAACTTCTTTTCACCGCTCTGATATCTATCCCATCGTCGTCTTCTTCCTTAATCCAGCTGTCAATTTCTTCTTTGTCCAATTAACTTCCGTTCCCGTTACCCTCATTTGTGTCACATGCACCACCATGAGGAGTCACTGGCAGAGAAATCTCTTTAGAGGGCTGTTTTTTTTAATTTTTATTTAAATATCAATGTTCTGCACCAGGGATTTGATAATTGTTTGGCATGAGTCAGGATGCTGTATCGATATATTTTTGTTCCACCCTTAATTCAAGCTTGTTTGTTCTTCCCCATGATTTGTACGTCCCTAGGTTCCAGTGAGGTCATTACAGGATGTGACAAAGTGTTTGGTGCTGTGCTGTCTGGCCGTGGAGTACTTCTCTTTTTCAAAGCGCTTCATGCCAGAGCTCATCAACTTCCTGGTCGGGATGCTACAACTTGCTGTGCAGGACAAGACGTCTTTAGGTAGATGTGAACTCCCAGCATATTTGCGCAGCTCTTTGATGCGTGTCTTGATGACACCATTTCATGAAAGTGAAACGGAGACGACATTATCGTAAAACATTGTGTTGCAGGTTACACGATGGTGCCGCCCTTCAGGCCATCAGCGAAGTGCAGCGAGCTGCTGGTGCTGTCTGACTCCGGGTCAAGCAAGAGCTGGAGCAAGAAACGCCTTCAGCTGTCTGCTACGGAACGGCTGGAACTCAATACCGACCTTGACAGAGATCACCACAGGTAGGACGAGAGAGGAGAGAAACTGCTTTCATGTCTATGCAGAAGTGCAGAAGTTTTACAATCTGTTTTCTTTGGAGGGATAAGTTAAGGTAGTCTAATTCACATTCTTGCTGGGAGTTGGATGAAAAGATCTCTCAAGTCTGTCAATGAGAGGAAGTTAAACCGAGGAGATGTTTAGTTTAGTTAGCCCGACTAAAATCCACCGCTTCAAGAGTCTCCAGAAAATGCATTACTAGGTACTGGTGTTGATTTTACTGTGCGGGTGAAATAGTGTCCAGTTGTTTTAGGAAATACATTTGCATGTATCTTACAAATGAAAGTATCTTTCAGTGACACCCCCCCCCCCCCCTCCCTCTGTAAAAAAAGAATTACATCATCAGTGACAATGAGTTAGCTTTGTGGGCAAACAAGCAGCTGAAGCCAAAATTTGAATGACAGTCAATCTTTGGTCTTTTTTTATTGAATCTGTTAAAGAAAAAGAAAACTCTGCCTATAAAGTAAACAAACAAAGGCCTAGAACTGACACTCATTACCCTCAATGAAAACACAGCTTGCATATTCAGTCGTATAGTAGGTTGTTGTTACCTCCAAAAACGCAGCCTGCATTAGCGTACTTTTTAAAGTCATGAGGGCTGCTGGTGCTGAAGTAAAGACCACACTAACCTAGACCGAGACATTTAGGGAGCGAGTCAAGAACAAGACCGAGGCGGGGCGAGACAGAGACAAGATCATAAATATCAATGAAAAATCATCCATCTTGTGTGCAGCAAACCGGGAAGGTTGCGGCCGTAACCGGGGGAAACAATCAAACGACATATATATTGAAGTTGTTTTAGAACACATTGTCCTTCTAATCACAGTAATGGCGTGCAAAAAAGTAGCCTGTCAGTGTGGGTCTTGATTTGAAATCTCTTGAGGTCTCTCAAGTACTGCCACACTACTGCTAACCCACGCTGACTAACTTTAATGAAAGGATGGGTTCACATTTTCATCTTTAGATTAAAACAAACAAGATCCCCAGAGACGAGGCATTCGCAAACAACAGATCCCACAAAGCCTTAATTAGCCATTCAACATCGAGTCTATGAGAATACAGCACACGCACAGAAGAGAATACAAGCTGGGAGACAATAATAGGGGACAGTAGGATGACGGGGGGAGGGGTGGGGGGTGGGAGAGAAAGTGTGAGAAAATCTTTTGTCTTCACACTGCTGCTTCTCGTGTTCTGTGTGGACCAGAATGTGACCACGGAATATGAAAAGGCGTGACAGGAAGAGATGAAGGGAAACTCATGAATGACTGTTTCTAGCCGAGGGAAAACAAGGAAAGCTAAATGTGAAACAAAAGATCGTATCTCAGAGGGACCCCTCCTTGAAGCAGTCACTTTGTATAGAGACGTGGCACGTCGGCTGTACTGATACAGAATTAGTGCGTGATGAATGTCTACATTGATGTCCACCATGTTACTGTTATTAAAAAAAACCCTAATAAAAGCCAGCATAGCGTGTTTTACCTGTAAATGCTGTGTGGCTCCGAGCTGATGCATTCCACTCGTGTGGTTGTGATGAGTCGCAGCGTGGTTTCACACAGCAGCTGGTGTGTGGGCACGCAGCAAAGCTTGCAACCGGGCTTCAGCAGACCGTGATTTGTGGACAGTCTGTGAGAATATACATCTGAATTTGATCTAAAATGAATACTCATAACATGACATAAATCACATACAATGCTGTCATCATGGAGGGAAACTAGTAAACTAGATAAATCTGTTGATATAAAGTATTTTAATTCATCATGGATCAGGCTGAGGCTTGCTAAGACCCTAAATCCCCAATGTGGAAGTCATTTTGAAATGACCTAAGCCTTAACTCTCTGAATCAGTCCAGTTATCCCTGCTCCTCACAACTCAGCATCCAGTTTGACAAAAAGGAAATCTTAAAACTGTGGTGTTCATCCATGTTCATGTATCTCTGCACAGGTTGACGTGTCTGTCTGTGACCCTGGACCTGCTCAAGCGCTGCTGCCTGCTCTACAAAGACCTCTTGTCCTTCAATCACATCTTTCAGCCAGTCAGAACACTGCTTTCCAAACACCTTTCAGCACAAACATTACCAGAGCCCGTACAGGTCAGTACAGAAAGGTTCCTAGATGTGTCTCTTTGTCATGTGTCTTTATTGTACCACCAGCCTTTATTGTAATGTTTGTTGTTGTGTTTCAGGAGCTTCACAGGGAGATCTTAGAGCTCATCAGCGGTGCGCCTGTGACTCGCAGTCCGCTGGTTTTAGAGAAGAAGAAGCCCATTCCTCTGAAGCTGCTCACACCCAAGATTGTTGAAGTGTAGGTGGTGATCCAATCTATTCAGAAGTCATTTTTTTAATGACGTTGAAATTGGAAACTTGCTGCTTGTTTTGATGTATGGATGGACTGAATTGGTCCTGGTAAATGTTGGTGTTACAGCAGCACTTGTTTATTAAGTTTAATAAATAATACACAGAAAATAAACCCTGACACAAGAAGAAAGAAAGATATACATTCAGTAATAAATGAAAGCTTCAAATATAGAAAATCTAAAACCTATATAAAGCTAAAATATGTCTAAATTATAAACATACTTTACAGGGAGGTTGAGGAGTTAATGTGAAAATGTGTTTTTTTTTTAATCTAAATCGTCAGGTTGGATTATGGAAAGAAGCGTGGCAGCTCCAGGGAGGAGAGGGAGAAGGAGAAACTGAAGCACAAGTACAAGAAGGAGTTCAAGGGCGCTCTGAGGGAGATCAGGAAGGACTCGCGCTTCCTGGCCAGAGAGAAACTCAACGAGGTCATGAACAGGTGTGGATCTCAAACCCCGCCATGTTTCTGCGGAATGTGTTGGTTTGACAGGATACAGCCTCTAACTTTGTGCGTTTTGCGTTTCAGAGATGCAGAGAGGAAGAGGAAGGTGAAGGAACTCTTTGGCAGTTTGGCGACTCAGGAGGGAGAGTGGAAGGCCCTGAAGAGGAGGAAGAAGAAGTGAGAAACAGAACGTTAGTCTTCATCTCTTCTCAAATGGACCTCTCCCTCCTCCAGATGGATAACATCTACAAGGAGGGAAATACAGTGAAACAGAGAGCTACAGTTTTTTACTTTTACAGATTTAAAAAAGAAATCACAGCATGGATATATGAAACTGTCCTATCTCAACCACACTTTGATACTGTTTGAGGAGGTAGCTGTCAGGAATTTTGCACCAAGCAGCCAAATACTGTGATGTAGGCGTTTGGAGTGACGATAGGATGCTGTTGTTGAAAGTGTCAGTCAACACAGCAGAGAATATTTGGTTTGCTATCTCCATTTTACAACAGAATCCATCACTATAATGTGCTTTAAACCCAAAATAATAAAAAAAGCATGTTTCTTTTCTCCTATTTTCCATCAACCATACGTATGTTGTTTCTATTTAAGATCACTTAAAGTTCTAAGAGACTATCAGCGATGAGATGGATTATCTCTATTTTATTATTAATGCCTGAATCTGCTGCCGCGGAGTAGGTGTCAGGGTGAGTGACTTACTGCCGATTTCCACATAATCTGTGAGTGCCGCGGTTTGTCAGCAAAACCATGTCAACCCATGGTTTTGCTCTGATGGACAGCGCGTGTCCTGCCCCAGTGGAGGCACCGTTTCTGGAGCACGAGCACAGCCGTGAACATCTGTACACGTGCAAACAAAATGTTGCTTTGTCTTTCTGAGTTTGCCTTGATGTTCCTTTTGGTACCTATTTTGACTTTCTTGTTGATAAAGTGATGGAAAATACAATCCTGAGTCCGTATATTGTTTTATTTTGAAACGACCGGACGCTCTGTGCACGTCCTTGTCTGACTTCCGGTCCAGCTCAATTTGTTCTGTCTAGATTAACAGAAGAGCTCCGTCCAAAATAGACTCGCAGCGTATTTGAAACGGAGCAGGGCACAGTGGCTATGCTGGCGCGTGAGACGGGGTGCAGCGTTGAACTGCACGGTGCTGACAGGCAGCGACGCTTATGAAGTATGTGGACATTGGCAGTTAGTGCAGGATGCGGACGACGCAGTTTTTCTTTTTCTTTTTTTACATTCCCACTGCATAATTCTAATTTTTACTGTAGAAAGCAAGTTAATGTACTTGGTACTTTTTTGCCCACAGGGGGGCGCCAAAGTTGACACGAATCCAAGTAGCCTCACAGTAGCTTTAAGTAAGGTCTTGTCATTTTAACCATGTTTAAAATGCTACATAATCTCTCAGTCTAATCATATGATGAAGGGGAGTGTAGAGAAATGCAAACCTGTTGACTTGTGTTGAACAAATTAAAGAGTTTTTGAACACCCATTAACTTCGCTTAAATACACATTGAACACGTGTGACTTTCTGTTTAACGATGGGCGTCTTCAGATATAGTGTAGCCATTTTGTTATTGAGAATAAACTTGTAAATCCAACATGTGGCTGCATATCTTTCTTTTCACATATTTTGTTATCACTGTTTGTGTGAGTCTGGCAGCTTTAAGTTTGGTTGGTTGGATCTAACAGCTCTGTGAGCAGGGATAAGAAAACAGTGATCCAAAGATTCATTTGGCACTAAACCAGTCCCACTTTAGGCTTTAACATCTTGAGTGGTAAATATTTAAACACTTTTAATAGAATATTTGACTTCATGCGTTTGTCTTCTCTACATCAACTCAACAGTTTGAGTCTTAGCGATGGTTCCATTCCCCCTCCAGCTCTCATTTGGTTGCACAGCAGAAACTTAATCATTTTTGTTTTATAACTACTGAAGCCCTAAGCAGACATGCATCCATTCATTTTAATTACCTCAGTTTTCCAGCGGTAAATCATTTCCGGTTATCTCAAGATAATGAAAATAATCTGTCAAGAAAAAAAAAACAGCTTTTTTAATTTGGAAGGTAACAAGAAAAATAGGGTTTGATCTGAAGAAAGCAACTGATATTAACTCATTCTCACAGGAAAACAAGGGTTGGTAACTAAAGATAACAACAAACTACGACTAAACAAAATGCATGTAGGGGCGCTGGTAGCATAGTGGTTAGTGTGTGGGCCCTTTGTACGGTGGCTGTAATCCTTCAAACGGGCAGCCCGGTTTTGAATTTGATCTTTGGCTCATTTTTGTCATTCCCCACTCTCTCTCTCTTTCCCTGCGTTCTGACTAAAATAAAATGCATAGATACATGTCCACTTAGGGACTTCTGTATTCAACACCTCCACATTACAAACTATGAAATAAGCCAATATACTAAACTTTTAAAAAACAGCTGCAAACATGCAGTATGTGCACCATAACCAGAAATGGTCTCTCTAAAGTGATAAAGCTGTAGACAGATTTGCAGTGAACAAAATACCAGAGAACAGATGATCAGATGCTTGGCAGATAAAAATGGAAGCAGGTTCAGTAAAAAGCTGTCGCTGCGGTTGGTGGTCTTGATGTTAATGGAGCAGAACTGTCTGTCAGAGGAAAGATGTCGCAGGAGTTGTCTGCGAGGAGAGACCTTCGTAGGGTGCGTCTTTCTTTTCTCGACAATCTATAAAGTCTGTCTGCTGGATGAGTGGGTACAAGCACAAGGCCAACTCGCTTTATTGTTATATCACAAACTGGTTCAGTGTCTACAGCCAGGATTATTCCGGCCTGTTAACACAGTTTCCAAAAGGCATATGTTCCCCTAATGAAAGTGCAAAACATCTGCTCAGATTTCCATCAAACAAAACGATCGAATGATTCTTCTAATGTAAAATCATGTAATTAATATATATACTATATTATAATCTGATGAATCGTTTTAACATAACGGCACATTTCAATGAAAAATTTTAAAGCGTAATCCAGAATATTACAGTCATTCACTAATCTGCCCACTTCTTCTGTTGAACAGAAATAATGACTCATGAATTTCTTCTCAGTTGGTTCATCTTGGGGTTTTTTTTTCCAACCTTTGCCCCTCAAACTGCCTGAATAAAAATCCCTTATTATGAACATACGTGCTACCCGTACATTTCCAGCACTCCATGATCGTATTTAATACAAAAGAGAAATGAGTCTAAAACTCGAATGTGGGCTCTGTGATGTCATTGTCCCTTATTGTCCATCTCACTAAGTGTCTACATTTTAGAATATGGTTTATTTTCCTCTACAATGTGTCTGCAGAATTCATTTCCTGTATTTGCTCAAAGAAAACATCGACCAGGGTCACCGTATTAGATGGAATTACAGTCCAGTCATTTAGAATGGTAACAACAAGGGGTCTTAATGCCCAAATGTGAGGATGTGAGGGTCCATAAGAGTACATTGAGGTGTGTTTTGAGCTATTATGTGTTCTGTGTGCCCACCTGCTTGGTCTCACCATGAAGACTGTCCCCCAGCTGGCTCTGGGTGAGATTTGGGTGCATGTCTTTTTTTTTACATTTCTACTCTATACAGATAATAATTCCTGCCAGCTTGTTTTTTTTTCCATTCTCAGTCTGAACATCATACTAAAAAAGAATGAATCAGATAAAGCAAAAACACACTCTTTACATATTTTATTCAACACTAACACTCCAAATAAACACACCTCACAGCTGTAAACCCGTCTACTTTTACATGCTCTTGGTTTTTCCAAGTCCATTCAACATGATCTACATCTTTAATAGCACTGACAACCTAAAAAATACAACATGTATGCACAAAAAAAGTCCAGCACTTTAAAGCTCATCGCCAAAAAACAGTGACATTGTACGGACAAAAATAGAGAATATCATTATGCCTCCGTTTCAGACAGATCACTGTATTGAGTTCATTTATATAGAGACACTTAGGTGTTTTAAGTGGTAAAATGTAGTATAGTTCCATGTTTGAGTTATTGACATAGCCACATGTAGATTGTTGAACATAAAGACACACACACACTCACACTCACTCACACACAGTGACCAGGAGGCGTTCTCAGTGGAAGGGAAACACTGTAAAGGACAGCTGGTCACAGATGACACACCTGAGGTCTGCTTTAGGACTGATGTGTATAAGTCACACACACAGACACACGCACACAAAAATCATCTTTTATTTTTTTTATCTACAACATTTACACACACTGCTGTACATACATATGTGACATCACACACGCACACACAGACAGACGTTGGGTACAGACTCCAGGTAAGGACGAAAAACGAGGCACAACGGGACTTGGCAGAGCGACATGGAATGTTTCGGTTGTTGATCTGTTGATCTTTGATTGTGACGCTCTTGATCCGTTCAGTTATCAGAGTCCTCCTGAGACAGAAGAGGGACAAGAGGTGGGCTGTTAGTGTTCTGTCCTGTAGCTAAATGACCTTTAATGACACTACACCTCATAATAACATTACATAATGTTACTGTATAAACCACACTCGATCAAAGGTTTTTTTTTAAATTCCCCTTGCTTATGTCACCGACTCAAACTCAGTCTTCTTCCTTAGCATGATTTCCCTTGAGAATCAGATTTATTTATCAGTTTTAGAAGATCATTTTAAACCAATGTTTTCCTTCCAGTTACAGAGTGAGGGATTGATGTAGCCGGTATTGAGAACCCGTCCACAGTGTGTGATTTAAAACAATATATCTATGTTATTAATGTTTAACATTTCTATATTACCAACCCTTTATATATTTAATATGTGCTAGCACTGTTGTATGGCCTGGCTTACACTGGAGAAATCCTGAAAAAGAAACAGAGCACCTTTAACAAGCTAGGCTAACGTTAGCATCTGCTCGGCTCATGAAGCCCTGTGGTTGTGTTTAACACGTTACCACCGTATTTGGTGTTTTCAATTATCTTAACTTTAAATTGTAAAAAAAAAAAGATTCAGCCATTAAATGTTAAAAGAGAAAACTTTAATTGCTAACATTTTGCTAGCTTTGGCTAACCTTACAATCTTTGATAGCACAGTTTTTTGTTTTCTGTCCCGTGATGATTTAACCAAAACAAGTTAGGCTTTGCTGTCGTAAATATTACGACAAAATATGTAATTTCTATGTAGGCTTGTGTATTGAAAAAATAAATTAACAACTTGATTTTTTGCTGTATTGCTGTATTGACTGGTGTCACTCGGGCATGCTGCTTTCCATTATCTGAGGCTTTTTTTTGAGATTGGTATCAGTATTGGAACAACTCTCCCAAATTTAAAATAATGGACAAACATTTTCAAGATAAATGTTTATATGCCTTCCTGGCTGTTTTACTGTTATATTTCAGTAGATTCATATTATTTGTTTAGGCTGATTAGAGAAAAAAAAGGGCTCCCTTGTAAATCCACTTACACTCTTGGCGTTTTCCAATTCACCTTAACAAGTTAAATACTTGTCCTTTAAAAAGTCCATAAGCTGCTTCCAAGCATCAACATCAAATATTTTATACAGTAGTGATGAAACATTTTACACTCAGTGAGCTTTTAAATGTAATGCTTTTCAATAAATTGCATTTCTGTATTACACTTTCAATCCTCTTTTTTTTCTCAAACTTTGACCGTAGGATTTATGTCGACCGGTTTCTCACCTCTGTGATATCAGCAGGATCATTGTCAACTGGTGACTCTGCCAGGGTCTGCACTGCCGAGGGATCCTCACCCTGGGAAAAAACAAAACTAAAGTCAATTTCCATTTAAGCATGCATTTGAAAACGATAAAGGAGAGAAAAGTAATCCAGAAAATTAAACATTTTAATGTGTTAAGTCTGTGCACAGATAGTGGCACTTAAAAGAATAATGAAAACATAAAATAACATGGACTAGCAGCTTCTCTAATCTGCATTTGTGCAAATATTGAGCCTGTTAATTCTTAATTCTTCCCAACTGAGTAGTTCAGACGGTACTCCTCATTTGAACATGTTTGATAAACAAACTGAATCCCAGTTCAACTAATGCTTCATTTATGTAATGTTCTCCGAGCTAAAGCCTATTTACAAAATTAGATTCAGGGAGTGTTTTGGCGCTTACAGATTGCCGGTTGAAGGCGGGATACTTATGTCCTTGTGAAGCTTTGTGTGCACTGTGCAACGCACAAAGGCAGAATGGTGGTTACGCCCCGATCCACCACTGGGGGTAGTAACAGAGAGAGAATACGGGGGAAGACGGAGGCAATGAGTAACGTTTGGGACGACGAGGAACAGCGGTGTGTGTGTGTCAAAACTGTATGTGTGAAGCTCCTGTTGTATGTTCACACGCCGTGCCTCTTGTGCTTCTGCCATGCGGTAACACAATGTGAATTCACAGACCGGGACAACAATATTTCACCATAACAGATTCAATGTGTAGCTAAAAGTAGCTAAAGGCACAATGATGGCCGAACATCGTACAGAACCTCAATCTGTAAAAGCATTTCTAGAGCCCATTTTAAAATAAGAGCCTTTTCCATCTATTTTAACAGTATGACCTTTTGTAAAAAGATGATTTGGATTGAGTATGAAACGTTTGGTCTCTGTTTTTAACTACTGGTATAAAAAAACAACTCTGATTTGGCATAAAAAAGAAAAGAGCTACAATAAAAGGGACAACTTTCAACTGTTAACACAGCAAAGTATATAACATGTTTTTCATTTTGATTTTACAGCGACCATCATGGGCCTAATTTGTATCCCTTATCACCCTTCTTAGTGGTCTACAAATGCTTGATTGCGTAATGTTTGCATTATTTGCCTTAGGAAGGTCTAGACTGAAGCTTGTGTATGCAGATGGACTCTGGAGCAAAGAAGTTCCACTTGTATTTGCCTTTTCCAGAACCTAGTGGTTATAGAGCTAAAGAGACCACAGAAGGAGAAGGTTAGGGTAGTTGGACAAGCCTAACTTTATCATATTTATCAAGTGTTTCCTGCCCCCCCCCTCCCCCCCGCCCCCCCAAGACAGGCGACATAGATCCGAACACTGACTTGTCTTTTAAACAAGGCATGAAGCATTAATGAAGAAGGTGGGGGCGGTGACGCGTCTCCTGTCCAGCTAAGAGACGGGGGCTTGATTACAGCCTTTGTTCTTAATGAGGAGCGGTCACAGTGTGCTGACGTGCACTCACACACAAACACACACACACACACACACTTCTGTGATGTGTAGATGTGACGTAGTCCCCGTGGCTGACATAACCTCAAACCAGTTATTGCTCCTTTTCCTCCTGCTGCTGCATTTAACACCACCCATCAAGCCCCCATCTGTTGACCCCGCTGAGTCAGAGAGATGTGTGCTTACTCTAACACACACACACACACACACACACACACACACACACACACACACACACACACACACACACAAAAGCTCCATGGTGCCAATAAGACACTGCCTCAGATTTACTTTTGACAAGAAGTTTAAGGTTTTAATACCTCACCTACAATCTTTGTTGTTTTTTAAAGCAGGTTGTAGACAATAGTTGCTTCCCAGGGACTTAAATACAGCAGCTTCTCCTATTTGATTGGAGAAATGTGATATATTTGTTGAGACCTGTCATCCCCCCACACACACGCACACATTCAACTCTTTCCACCACTCATCCTCTTCCTCATTGTCAATGTTTTTCTTCTTCTACCTATCTGGCTTTTGTGTCATGATATGACTCACCACTAGCTGATGAAACGGTAAAACAAGTAGATGAGGAGATTAATCAGACTCCCACCTTGTGTTCGTGTGTTTGTGTGTGTGTGTGTGTGTGTGTGTGTGTGTGTGTGAGTGAGAAACGCAGGAGACCTTCTTTGATGGGGCTCTCCAAACCTGGCATTAATTTTTCAAAATCAAATCAATATTAATGACGTTTAATGGCTGTGCCACCTGGGAACGAGGGATAAAGGAGGACGATCTGCTGCTGTCTGCATGTCAATCTCACGATCAGAACACCAGGTTTTTTTATTTTTTATTTTCTTGATCATGTCTGTCCCTGTCACTCCGTCCACCCCGTGTCTGTTTGTCCATCTGTGCGGCCGTCTGCCAGTTTGGCTTGTCAGGGTTCCTCATAATGAGGCTGATCACATTCCAGGTGGAGCTCCATCAGTGTTTTTATCCCTCAGGATGAAAAATCACGATTAGCTGTCCAGCTGCCTTAATAACACAACTGCTAAGGAGGATGCACAGATTCAATTGGATGTTTGTGAGAAATACCACCAGTGATGTTTGATAGATTGTACAGGAGCTTTTTCCAGCAATGTTAAGATCAAAGCAGAAAATCACCTCAATAAAGAACTGCAGAAAAAAAACAACATTTGTGCAGGTGTCAGTTGAGATAATAACTTGGTAATTTCCTTGGTATTTGTTCCTTTTACCGCCTAATTGTATCTATTTAGCGCCGATACAAGCAGGAAGCACGCTGAGGAGATCTTTGTGTCTTAATTAATGTTATGGATTCCCCTGTGTTTCAGCCCTAATTAACGGAAGGCAGATCACACATCACAACAAACATTCAACATGCCAGGCAGGGAAATATTTCAACGGCTTATCATTTCCTGGTACTAACAGCAATGTTATGCAAGAGAAGGGTTATACGAGGTAAACTTAGACTCCTATTTGATTTTTAACACATAGCATTCCAATTATAAACCAGAGTATCTGCTTTGGTTTGACAATAAAAGAAGAACAGTGGTGACAGTTTTTTTTTTTTTTTTTTTTCAGTGTAAAAACCAAGAGGACCATCTGCTCTTCTCGTTCAGTTTGTCCTGCAGAAACAGTTTCTGCCTTCATGAGAGTTGTCATAAATAAAAGTGAGAATGTAGTTTGGGATCTTGCATGCTGCAGCCTAATGATGATACCCTGTGGAGTATTCAAGATACATAACTTTGTTGCATTTTGTAACAAACACATAGATGTCTCATTTAATTCTCAATCTGCATTCATATTGGTATGCAGCAAAACAAAAAATCTGAGTCATGCACAGCCTGAAGCGTTCTCATGAGATGTAAACACATTAGGGACCTAATAGTGAAAATATTGCTCTATGGCACTACTAGTGGTCAAACACTCTACAAGTGTCCTTTAAAAGTGCATTGTAGTTGTTTCAAATACTGCTAAAATTACTGTGTGCAGTCAAAAGAAAAAAAGGCTGGAAGGCTGTTACTCTTCTATATTTCAGATAATTCATGAAAAAGTCCTGATTGGGAAGAGAAGGTTAAATAAATAGAATAAATGCAGTTAATCTATGAAAAAGAGAGACACTAAACACACAGCTCATATTGAACATGTGTTGCATCAATATTACAGTAAACTACCTCGTCCTTTTGACAAACCATGGCCAGACTGACTGATGAACACCACAGAAGAGCTAACAATGTGTAACGTCTTTCATTTCAGAAAAAGAACGACGCAGCAGACATGAGAAGTGAAGATGGATGACTCAAGGTCAGAAGACCATTTTGACACAGAAGAGTTCTAGCTGGAAGCCGCTGACATAAAATGGAGGTTTGTGCTGAGCTGCAACCTATCATCGCTACAGGTGTTCAACAGTATCATGTGTGAAAGGTATGGACTTAACTCTTCTCGTTTTATGTAGAAGGAAATCTATATCTATTTCTTACAATGATAATAGCTGGATCTGTTTGTGTTGAAGGCAAATGACCACAACATATAAAGTCACATCTTGACAATGCTTCTCTTTCTCTTTATTCACCCCATAATTTGAATCACAAGAAAGAGAAATGTGAGTAGTCAATTAATAACTGCTCACAGCACACAAGCGACGGCGAACAACTTCAGACGGAAAGCTTAAATATGTTGACTTTGGAGTCATTGAAATTGAACTGAAGGAACTTCTGCGGCGCCTGCCCACAAAGATTTAGTCAAATAACCAACAATAAATACATTTTCACTGAAGGCAGCTACAATTGAAGATAGATGGACATTATTTGCAGGTGGTAGCCAGCTAATGTTGGCATATTAATCATCTTTCATTTAAACCCATTACTGCGTATAAAGTGGTTGTGGAACTAGTTTATCTGTTGGAGCCATTATTATTTTGTTTGTTGGGTTGACCACTGGGTGGCACTGTGAGCCCAGCGATCTAAACTGGAGTTGAAGGACGTTGATTAGCATTTTGTGCACACTTGTAGTTTATTTGGGCAAATTTGTAGTTTATTTAATGTTCTTGATAAATGTTTATTTTTAAACTTATTAAATGGATGGCATATTCGACATGAACATTTTGTGTTTGAGTGTTGAGGATTTTTGGACCAACTCTAGCTACAAGTGAAAAACCCAACCAAATGTAGAAATGTACGTCATCAATTTAAAATGTATAAAACTGTGGCTCTGCCATTACTCTCCTGCAGGAGGCGCTAGAATACTTTTGTCTGGAAGATAAAGTTCCTCAGTTTGCTAAATACAATTTTTCCAATAATATAAATGTCAAAACACATCTGAATTACTGGAAAAAACAACAACAACAACAACAACAACAACAACAAAAAACAAATAGATGAACTGTAAATGAACAGAATCATTCCTACTTTTTTGGCCGGATCCTTCTTGACCAATCCAGTTGCAGCAGCAATGCTGCCAGCACTCTCCACAGTTTTATGGGCCACAGCAGTTACCCCGGTAACCATAGCTCCTCCCACAGAAGCAGTTTTACCGGCAACTTTATGGACAAAAGATGAAGAACAGAGGAGGGCATTTAAGGAGGTTGTGTGACTCTATGTAGCCTCTATTCCTGTGGGATGGGGGGGTAAGGGATGTACATAAATATGATACACACGTCACAATACTGGACTTTAGAGCATAATTGTGAATTAATTGATAAATTGGTGTGAAAGATCATCATTCTTCAAGCTATACGTTTTCACCTAAATAAGCAATGGGTTTACTGTATCTGAATTTTAGTCTGGGTAAACATAGCTGTTTAAAAATCCTATAATCTTAATAATCCTATTAGGAAATGCCCTGCAGATCTTTTTATAACTAGATTATTACCTGTACATTCATTTTGATAAATATGAACTTCAGGAACAACATGGAGGCACATTGCTTTCGAAACTCTTCTTCAGCTTTAACCCAGTTTTCAACACACCTTATAATGACTTGTAGTGTATTTAGCTATAAGTAGCACGTTATCTGGTTTGTTTTAAAATGTGTTTCATATGACTTTGTATGAAGGGAAACTAGACTAAATCCAGGCAGGCTTTCTTTATAGGTTGAGGATGAAAATAATGTATTACCCTTCTTGTCTAAAATAAGGGATATCAGATAACTCATGCTAAACTCTGTATTTGATGTTTCCATTTGGTGCTTTTTAAACATCCACATCTTGAGGTTATGGCCCTATCAATGGTTCACAGTTCTAATCTACACACGCTATATACAGTAGCAGGAAAAGAGAGCAACCACAAATCACACAAAACAATGTCAACTTCATCTTTTCTGTTGATGAAGTGATCACAAGCATATCAAACCCATGATATAAGGTCATAAGTACACCACAGCTATGTTTTTAATGGGAGAAAACAAGCTACACTGGTAGTTAACTATTTTTTGGCAATCATAATTAATCACAGCTAAGCTGCAATAAGGTGTAGGCTATCTACCCCTGCATGTTTGGACCTCATGAAAACACACTACAATTTCAGATGTTGGTCACTTTGTCCCTCTGAGAACAATACATCTTCTCTCAGACTTTAATAAAACACCATTACATCATATATTTCTTTTATAATCCCAGCCTCCAAAACACTAACTGTACTTGGAGGCGAATATACAACAATACAGACGTTTCCCTGGATCCCTATAACAGGAAGTCTCCCTTGGCTTCTCTGCTTGTTATGCATGAGAAATGGCAGGACCCAGTGGTCTGTGGGGACTTATATGGGGCAGGTTGTGTTGAGCAAGGTGGTGAAATGTGACACTCGCTCACCTAGGGGGAAAATATATTACTCTCTCTATTACCGACCACATGAGGACGCAGTGATATTCCCCCTTTTTATGTCTTTTTTTTTTTTTTTTTAATGTCATAACCTTTGTCTTGTTGTGTGAAATATGATATTAAGAAGCATTTAAGGCTGAATTAACTTATATTACCTGTTGTGACTCCATCCACTGTTTTGTTGCCTGTAAGGTAAGGCAGGTGAAGCTCAATTAGTCAGAAAATATTAAAAAAAAAAAAATGTACAGTGCATAAACATGCTGATTAAACTCAGGCCTATAGGTGAGTGTAAAACAAAACGCCAACTTGTCGTCACTGTAGACGTGGAAAAAAAAAAGGCTTTTGTTTCCATTTTATTTTAACAACAATAGTCTTAATTAAACTAATTGAATTCAGAACCCACCGACAAACTTAACCCCATCTCTCGTCATCTCGGCCGCTCCAGTCATTCCCTGCTTGGTTTTCTCAGCCGCCGCCGCGACCCCATCCTTGGCTCGATAGAGACCCTTCATTAACGAGTCCATGGCTGCTTGATTGGCTCCCGGATGACACGCGCTCACAGCTGTGGGGGATGTCAAGATAACAGCCATGAGAGGCGCTCGGTATTTAAACGTGACATTACACACAACACAACAACAAAAAAAAAAAAAACCACGACGCCACCGCCCTACTTTCCTCTTTGCCAGGTTTTGTCAAGCGAATCTCGGTGTCTGAAATAGCAATGTGTGTGCTGTTTCATACATCAAACCTGCTCTGAAGCGTGCTGAAAAATCCCACCTGTAGGATTTTTGGGTTCAGCCCCACTGAAAAATCATGAATGGATTTACTATCATTTGAAGAAAAAAAAAACGTCAAGAGGTCTAACACATTGTAACGCCATAGGAGGGGGGAGGAATTAAAAGTCAACCAACATTAATTAGAAAAAAATACAGCCTAGCCTATATTTTAAAAGGAAGAATAGAAGAAGAAAAAAGAAAAATAGGTGTCCCTACCTGTTCGCTTCAACTGTAGGTTACTCAAGGCGACAATAGGATGAGTCTTCCGGAATGACAGCTGAGATTTCCTTGTATGAAGAGCCAGAAAATCCTGTTTTATTGTTTCTAAACTACAACTAATCCACAGGCGAGGTGTGTGTAGTGATCCTCAAGACCAGACAGACAGGAAAGAGAGAGAGAGGGAGAGAGAGAGAGAGAGAGAGAGAGAGAGCGAGAGACTCACTCCACAGGTTTGATCAGCGCCTCCTACGTTTCGGTGATGGAGAGAGAGAGAGCGATTAAAACCCCCGTGATGCTGATGCGTGAAGAGATGCTCTGCTGTCTGTCTGTCTGTGACACACATAGTCAGTCAGTCCCCCCCCCCAAAAAAACACACACACACACACTCACTCACACACACACTCACTCACTCACTCACACGGAGATTACGTAGCTCTTTCTGTGTACGTGGTTAGACAACAGCGTGTAGGTGCAGCAGGCTTTTAATGATCATCAGTCAGTGAATGCATCTTCTGCCAAACGGCCAATTAGTGGCTATATAATTATGCAAAATAACACTGCTGGTCTTTTGCATGCAGTGTCCACACATGGGAGTAAGATGTTAACCACAGCTTTGTGTGAACTACGTAATGATTCCCCCCCACATCTTAAATTAAAAGGTCGTTTTAGTAATGGATTTATATAATTAGTCTTTTTTACAAGCATTAAAAGTGACTTTTGATTTTCTTTCTTTTTTTAATATAGGTTACACAAAACAAACATGACTGAAGAGCTGGACTTTTTTTTTTAAGCTTTTGAACTTTTTGATGAATCATTAGAATAACAGATTTTATTACTCAAATGTTGATCAACTTTAGGAATAAAAACCTGATCTTCTAGATGAACTATTTGATCCTTTTTGATAGGATGTTACTAATAGCTTTGGTAATAGAAAGCGTAGTTTAAGACAATAACAGCAAGAAGTTTTGGGTTGCCAGGTATTGAAACATCATTTTGAATAGGCACTTATTTCTAGAAAAGGGCTACAGATAGATGTGGTTCAAATGCCTTGTTAGAAAGTGGGACACATTAAGAACTAATGTATGAAAACAACTCTTATTGTTACAGTCTGTTTGAGATCGTTTGGTTAGTCAATACTTTGGAACTCATCTGTAAAATATGGAAACAGGGAGTGATGGAACAATGGGGCAATGTTACGTTTATTTGTATAGCAATTTTAATATAGGTTTCATTAAAAGTAGTTTGCATGATACATTTAAAGCATTAAGCAGAGAAAACAGAGTCATATTCAAAATGTGTGTATTTTAACACGAACATCATCAGACACAAATAGAAACATCACATTACATCATGATACTTATGATGGTTTCAGCTAAACACAGAAACCATTGACTTTCTTCAGTAGATATATACTTCCAAGATCTGCAATGTGGTTGGCAAATGTTTTTAAATGCACAATGAATATATAAGTTGTTAATATATTTTCTTTGACATTTCCTAGAAAGAAAATACACACAAACTTTTCATGTACAGTATGGCCTTGAATCTCAAACTTCAAGAAAGCCACCATATTTACTCTGACAAACAAAGATGATTTTTCAACATAGAACTAGGACTTATATGACAGAGAAGAAAACATAATCAAGCTGAAGGTCTTCTAAGTTGCAAATATACCAAATTATAAATACAATGGCAAATACACTGGCAATGTATTCAATGCAATCAACAGTATGCTGGAGTTTGCCATTTCTTTGGTAATTAGAACAAGTAATTACCAAAATATTGGGACCCTTTGACTTTGTTGTTGATGTTGTGGGGGTTTGAAACAGGTATCAGTATTGTTTGATGTTCACCAATCAATAATCTGGTATTGTGACAACCCTAATTTACAGTAAATCTCAACATATGGGACTACCCACTACTCTAAAATAAGTTTTTCTTCATAGTTCTTACCATGCAACCCAAAAAAGGTTAAACCATCAGTTACAGCATTTTCTTTGAAACCAGTGCCAGTGTTTCTCCCATTTCCAGGTCTCAGTGCTTTGGAAATAAATGATTTATTAGCATCATGTACATGTTTTTACATATGAGCATGAGCATTTATTACCTCATTCATCAGTCAGTCGGCTCATCACTTGGTTCCAGGCTTTAATATCTCTACAACTATTGAATGAGTGATCAATTTCCCACTGACATTTACTGCCCCAATATTGCTGATCATTTTCGGTGTGGAATTCCATCTTTAAATTTGTTGCCTCTGGTAGGTGAGCCATTAATTATTTTCTGTTTGCATTCCACTTTTCCCAAGGTCATTTGTAATATTCAAACAGTCACCTGACATTACGCTAATGCTGGAGAGCCCGATTTTAAAATATTAAATTGCTGTATTAGATGTTTGACAATTGCAAAAATGTAAAGAATCTGTGACGTCATGATAAATACACATGCTTCTTTAAATCGTCACCCCCTGAGAAGACGATGCATTGCGATTACCAGAGACATATCGGGCCATATTCAAGGTGAAAGAACTTCATATGATAGCTCATTAACTGAGAAGCCAACACCACTGATGTCAGCCATCAACCAATTCTAGATAACTAGATTACAGACAGTAATGTTAGCTATGGGGAGTGGTTAAAAGTGCAATACTTCTCTTTAGGTTTCCAGGATATGCGCTGCTAGACGCGCCCAATTAACCACACGTGTTCCTTTGTTTTTTTAAGATTGTTTATTCCTCTTCTTAAAACAGAAAATTTTAGCATTCTTTTCTCACCGGGATGGAGGAGACACAGGTATGGCGATAGATTCTTTTGTGTAGATTTTTCAGATTGTGTAGATCTTTTGCTTTGCTGCAGTCTAAAAACAGTGTGACTGCATACCTGACTGGGCACAGGTGATGTTCATCAGCAGCTGCTCTCGCTCCTTCAATTGTGGGGCGGAGTTTGTATTACGCACCGTCCTTTCCCTTAACCACTCGGGATTAATTAATAATTCATTTGAATAAGAAATAATCAATAAACAACTCAAAATTGATAAACAATGCAAAATATCCAATAAATCAACTATTTGGCTTCAACAGTGGTTAAATACTCTGAGAGTAGAAGTTGAGCTATCAAATATCTTGTTTTAACCTGACATATGGGCCTGTGTCATCCCACATTTTCACATCTGTTCATCTTTTCAGTTAATGATCATTTAAAAAAATTGCGAGCAGATAATGTTTTTTTTTTGTTTTTTTTTTCAAAAATATTTTTATTGTACTTTTAACTTTTAAACACACATACAGACAATTCAAACAGTACAACAGAACAAACAACACACATTGTCCACAAATTACATTTCTCATCTATATCTCAGACACATGGCACACCCCAGACATTATAGACAAACTAGTTATGCCTGTAACCACAAAGTATGGCACGAAGAATGCCACGGCATCCAAGCTTGTGCAGTAAACAGTGTATAATAACCACAGTTGACAGTGAGGCAGCACCTCTTTTTCTTTTACATTGAACATTTTTTAACATTAAAAGCAATGTCTTTTAAGCGAGATTTGAAAACAATGCATAAAATAAAGAGCATCAAATAAAAGATAAAATACATAAAAAAAAAAAAAACACTACCACTATATCTAAAGAAGGGTGTCCACATTTGCAAAAAATCATCACCTTTACACTTGAACCTATATGTTAAATACTCCATTGGTATGAGGTCAAAGATTATTTTATGCCATCCTAATACTGAAGGTGGAGTATTATCAATCCATTTTAGTAATATGTTTTTCCGGGCAGCGAACGTGAGGATACTGAACAGCCTTCTTCTATAAAAGCCCTTTAGCTGAGGACTGGGTAAACCAAGGAGCAAAGTTTGAGGCTCAATATTAAATTGAACATTAAAAATCAAATTTAGTTTACCAGCAATTTTACCCCAGTAATCTTCAATGTGGGTACATGACCACATACAGTGTCTATAGCTTCCCACCTCCACAATACATTTTGAGCACATTTCTGACAGACTTGGATTCTTCCTGTGTCTTAGCTGGGGGGTAATCTGTAAGCGATGTAGTATTCTAAACTGAGTTTCTCTAGTTCTATAACATATAGAAGCTCCATATTTGAGCCCATGTTGCTTCATCCATTGTTAGGTTCAGATCAGTATTCTACATCCGCCTCAAGTAATCTGAGGACATGCTACCAGCAGGGTGGAGTTTCGCATAACCCTGACCAAGAATTGATTTCTTGCCTCTGTGAAGAAGTAAAGATTCAATCTATAATGTTTTTTTTGTGTGTGTAGCAACCCGGAAAACATTCAGTAAGACAGAATTTTAGTTTCCCACGCTGGGCGAGATGCCAGAGGAAAATGGCCACCGTGTAAATTCTGAGAATTGTTTGACCATTGGGCATGAAGCTGAACTTGGAATTTCGCGGTGCATCCTGAGAACCTCTCCATTGCCATTTGACAGTTTAATACTCTTAGTGATCCATTTTTCTGGTTATTCCTATTGGTCGTGGATAGAGATTGTTCGCTATAACGCTGTTTTGTCCTGGTGGTGAATTTCTGTGTCAAGCACCAATACTGTGAAACCTATACAAGCCTAGAAATAGTCTATAACAAATACCCACTGCGCGTTGGGAAAAAAAGCCGGAACAAATACATTATCCATATCTGAGAGGGAAATATATTTAAAGTGATCATATTATAACTTAGAGGAGAATCTAAATTGAATAAATGACCATTTACTGCATGTTATCCATTGAACTCAGAGCTGGCATCTCCCTCTACAGAAACCAGATGGCCTCAACACTTCCCCTCCACTCCGTTCTGTAAGTTTCTATGTCGTCTCCCCACTCAGAGCCCCAGTCCCTGCCCAAAGTCTGTCGCTATGTTTTCTTCTGGTGAGTCATCATCCATCACGAATCTCCACAGAAAAAAAATCCTGGCAATCTGGCTTGTAGTTGCCAAAATTTTGAACAAAATAGGTAAACCTCCACCGACTGAGCTACATCACCAACAATACAAGCTATAAGAATACAAAGAGTAAAGAAACACATTTGGATTTAAGGTATTCAGCTCATTTCTACCATGCATTAGCTGTAGAAACTGTCAAAAACTGTTGAAAGCATTGCTGCATTTATGGAGAAACGCACACAGTAATGCATATCTATCTTAGCTATAATTCTGCAGTCAAACACCTCTTGTTTCTTAGAATATAGCATGGCCACTTTCTTAACCTGTTTCTGTCAGACTAGACAGAAAGCTGTTTATCGTTGTTACTGTAGAAGTTGAATACATTCAAATGTGAACGTTTCAGCACAGATTGTAGGTGTACTGTACATGTGCTATGATTCACTCTGTAAGTAGGGCAAATTAAAGTATGCAGAGCATTTATTGATTTCTTTTTATTTATTTATTTGTAGCTCAGTGTATTGCACTGTTTCTGATACGTAATAGTTTAAACATCTCGGATGGTTTTGGCTCCAGACCCAGAAAAATATCTAAATCTGTACTTGTACTCCGTAATAAACCTCAGCCAAACAAGAACTTGAGTCATTATTAGAGGAAAAAAATCCTCAATCAATAACATGGATAGAAGATTAATTACAAGGACAACAACACATGCTCAGAGGGATGATACAACAACCCTCCTGTCTTTAAATAGCCTCCTACAGTTGTCTCAGCGATGTACCTGATTTGTACACACCCAGTATCACAGGGTTGAGTCGTGCTTCACTCCACTGTCAATCACATGCTACAGAGCGGAGCCACTACGGCCTCGTGTCATTTATCAGTAGCTACAGGGGACAGGCCGCGCTCATTACTGTCTGTGCTGGCCACAGGCTCAGTGAGACGCTGCACAGAACAGCAGCCCACAGGCTCAATTAAAGCACCTGATGGATTCCACACTAACAGCAGCGTAGCAGTGTCTTTTCTTCAGATTAATGACTCCTTTGCTTGTGTTAAATATTGTTCTTACATTTAACACAAAAGAAACATGGCTCCCTCTGTTTGGTATTTGTTGAGCTTGTTTAAATGTGAGCCAGTATAGATTCAGATCACAAAATATGAGCTGTTTCTCAGTTATTGTGTTAAAAAAAAAAAAAAAAATCAATTTTCTCTCTTTAGTTTAAACATTCAATCAAATAAAAATACTTTAAATCATTGTCTTACATCTGTGGTCACTGACTCTTCCCGCATACTGCTTTCAGCTTTATAAAAAAAGGGGGAATAATGGACATTTTGATAGACTCTTCATTAGATCTCATACTGAGGCAGCAGGTAGCAGAAAGAGTTTCTGCAGCTGAACCTGCAATGCTTCAACTATACCTTTCACCATCTTCTAAGAAGGACCCCTAAATGCCTACATGTTGGCCCTCACACACAATAATCAGGACCATTTCTCACTCATATTGGCATATTTCTTTTGTTTGTTGCCGTGAAAGGGCAGGGGTGCCAGTAACGCAATATCATTTATCTCATTTATCCGTCAGCTGAACTCCGACAGATCATTACAGGTAGGATCATTTTCTCCAACATGCTCTTACATCATAAATCATTTTGATGATAAAAAAAAAAAAAAAAAAAGATTGACTCTGCACTGCAATCATTAGAGAATGGTAGAAGATAGACAAAAGTAATAGATCTTATTCTTTGGACTTCCTTGAGGGAAGTTTGCAAAGTAAATGTCTCTCAAAGACAATATCAATCGATTTGTACGAACACGCTGCAAATTCTTGCCACATTGAACCCACCTGAGATATCAACTGACAACTTTAATTACTGGAAATCAAACACAAGTTTAAACAGCAGAAATGGAACAGTTCATATATTTTTTTATCTAAATGAAAATCTAGAGTAATTATCTGAGACGGATACATTGCTGTGAACATCTATTTGATATCAGTCAGGACATTTCACTGTGTGCATGAGAACAAAGTTCTAGAACAAATCGACTAAGGGTGCATCTGAGATTAAAAGGGGTGCAGCAGCTACAGGGACCAGCAACAGTAATGAAAAATAGCACCTCATGACCATCACACAATGGATGAAATAAACACAATCTGAGTCACTGTTGTCATTTGAAGGCCTTGATAACTTATTTTCAAAGAAAAAAACAACGTTTTTTTTGTTTCTTCCATTCAATTGAGGGTGCAGCAATTTGAAAAGAGGGTTCTATGCAAACTTTTGCAGAAGGTAGAAGTGGGCCTGGCATGAGGAGAGACATGTCTGGGGCTGCAATGAACCCCAGTGAGGCATATATAGGTTTATATAGGAATGCATCAAAACCCCAGTATGAGTCTGCAGCTCTGCCCTGCTGTCTCCACTGGTCACATAGTAATTGGTGTTTCTGTTCATCTTTTTGCCTTTTTCTCTCTCTTATTGGTGTCTGTGTGTTTTGCGTCCCTGAGTCTATGCATGCGTGTGGGAGTGTGATTGGACACCCAAAAGCACCAAAAGGAGTTCAGAGCTAAAGCTTCTTTGTTTTTTATATCTCTGGCCTCATTAAAGATGGACCGACTGAGATCTAAAGTTTAAAAGAGACTGAGGAAAACCAAGATGTAAGAATTATTAATAATAAAATAAAACAAAAAGACAACTATTTTTTAAATTAAAATCAGAACAGTGGAACCACTTTCTAGGCTACTGCTATAATTATAAATGCACATTTTTAATCACGAATAGAACCAAAATAGTATTATAATTCAGAACATAACTTTGTATTCGATGTTCAAGTATTGAAAAGTATGTCTGTACTGCCACCTTCTGGTAGTTTATGTGAAAGCTTATTGAACCCGTTGACCTGGACAAGAGAAAAAAACAGACTTATTCTCTATCAATCCTTCAGAAACACAAGGGTGTGTACTTCAGACTTTATTTGAAGTCACGTGATCAGCTGATAAATGATCCCCTTGGAGAGATGAAGGAAACCTTATGAGTACATTTCAGATAAGTTATGTGTTAAAGACATTGAGAAATCAATGAACATGCTTGTCTTTGCAGTGTCACTCGGGTTTTCTCCGGCTCTATTAGCACTTCATGTGTAATCAAAGAAGGGAAAACAAGGTGATGAATCATGTCTTTGTTAATCATTCAATCTCTAACGTTTTGGACTGCCAACAGGAGGATAAATCAACAGCGAACGATATTTCTGTGACTTCTCAGATGTCCATCATTCAACGTCTAGCGGCTATGAAATTAAATAAATTCATTGTTATTAACTCATCAAATGAACACCTTAGAAACGTAAAAGATCACTGACACATAGACACACTTTTACTTAATATGCATATTTCTGTGTCATAAAATCTCCATCTGCGTCCTTTAATATTCAATATATGTTATCACTCTGTTCATAATGGCAAGATTTGTAGAACAACAACAACAAACAAACATCATTTGATCTTTTGACGTCATATTTTCGTCGTTGTGGCCCATCGATCTATCAATGGCTCACAAACTCTCACTCTCCCTGCACTCTGTCTGAACATTGTCCACGCTGTAACTCATCAAACACTTGGCAGACTGCGAAGAGGGCATGACGGGTTTGGTAATTATAGTCACTCCTTGGGCGTCATTAGTGGGTATAAAAGTGGGTGCAGCATTGAGACAAGAGGTGATTGTCTGCATCGCCTCTGTGCTCTAATTTTGAACTGATTATGTGACGTCACAAAGATGTTTAAATGCAGAGTTATTTCAATCATCATGAAAAGCAAAATGACTCTTTTCAGTTTGTGACAGCCACGTATCTGTGGCACACATGTTGTCTGTAAATCTTTTTTTTTTGCGATCTAATATTTGTATTTTCAATAATGAAGGTCAAATGATACATCACAGTTAATCATTAAATCATATATATCTCCTCTGTCCCTCCATTCTTACCCGCCTCCCTTTCCTCCCCCACCATGTATGAAGCCTGGGTACTGATTTATGAGAATTACTGACATTAATTGTCAACATATAAACACAGAATAGATGTATCTACATTTAAAAAGAGAAGAGAAATAAAAGGGACAGTACTTTTAAAAGCAGGTCAGTTGTGATATCCTGCAGGGTAGAACAACTGAACTTCATGATAAGTTATTGCAAAGATTGCACAGATTGTGTAATATAGCTTAATTTAGTTTTCTCCAGAGCTCTGGACAAAATGTGTAAGAACAGAAGTTAAATTTCCCCTAAAAAATGCAGTTTTGTTACCCAGCAAGCATTCACACAAAAATACTTTGGATATTCTTTTTTCCCGTCGTGTCATGAACTACCAACTGGAACAAGTACCTATTATATTGTCAGCTGTCACAGTTAATCAGAGATTTATTATGGAGGGTAAGATTATCAGTATCAGGTGTCAGTATTGTACGGATGGTGAAATTCATTGCTGGGATTTTGAAGTGCATTGATAAAGTAAACTTGTCTGGACTTGACATTTAAATAAAGCAAACTGTAGTAATTCAGATTTCCTGTGAGTCACACTGTAGTTGCTTTGAAAAATTAACCCATTATTTGATTGATTTTAGGGAGTGACCTCAGAGACGATGACTAAGTTAATAACACCGGTGGGGTGATCCCTCAAAGATCAACCCTTAACTTACGCAGTACTTCTTCGAATCAGATTTTCCTCTCCCACCCAACAAAGGTTTTAGACATTCTTCTTTCACTACGGACAAATCTCAAGTTGCTCCAGTAGACATCGCTTTACCTCTCTTATTGTAAGCTGACTCTACGGACTACACTTACACGATGCTTTTTTTATGCCTTCGAAGAATTTGACCTTTTCAGATCAGACTGCTTTTAGTCAGTCTCTGAAGTCTGAAATGTATTTCTTGATGTATTACCTTCACTGTAACACGGACTGGTACAGACCTGCAGACACTGCACTGTCACTAGATGGCACCAAAAGACACTCAAATTGCAGACAGTGTCATCTGCTTAAAATGGCCCAACACAAGTAGAACAAGGATGGACTTGCACTTAAATTGTTTTTACTTTAAATACATTATTATTTAAAAGTAAATTACAAAAACAAACAATAACAGAATAAGGTTTAATTTGGACCTCAAATTGAGTTACGATGAAGTTAAGGTAAAGGTAAAGATGGTGAATTGGAAGTTTTGGAAACAACCATAAAGAAAGAAAATATTTGTATAAGCAGGATATGTTGCAGTAATGATGTTATATTTCTTTATGACATCTCTGGAGAGATTGATGCGTTAAGCAGCAGAGATATGTGCCTCATCTTCAAATGATTCAAAGATTTTGATAATCTGGTCTAGTGTGCTTACGTTGCCTTTTACACAGAAAGTCATGAAGTAGCATCAGGGGTACTTAACGCAATTAAACTGAAAAATCTCATCTTGATGCCTTCAGCTCTTCTTCAAACATACAACAACAGAGAGGGCACTCATTGAGCACAGACCTGCACGAAGACCAGTAAACGTCAACTAGGGTATGCAAAGCTACAAGTGCAACCTGTGTCTTTACACAAAACCTCTATTGACATTTTGTGGGGTTTTCATTGACCCATACCTGACCCTTCCAACAAGTTTCATAAAAACTGATGGGTAGTTTTTCATAATCCTGCAGACAAACAGATGCCACCTAAAATCAGATTAATGAAAGTAAAAGGCTGATGGAAGAATGATTGCTTTTGTCACCTTAAGTCTGACATTTAAGGGATTATTCCACAAAAAGTTAAACCCATGGTTGTTTAGTCTTTCCACTTTCCACTGAGAGCTTCACCAACATTGTAGAAATATCACCTCTCACCTAACACCACATTTTGTCAAAGCAATAAGCTAAATCATGCCAACTGAGATGATAACTACTAACATTAAAACATCTTGGTAGTCAGAGAACTCCTCAATAAGAACTTTAACTGGGAGTTACAAGAAAGCTTTGCAACCTAACTTACTTTCTCGGTCCTTTTTTAAATAAGCACTGTCATTGTTTTTCTGATATACGGCGTTCAGTGGTTGTATCAGATGTATGCCACATGCTGGTAGCAATTAAGTGCATCTGTTGTAATACAAACAGAAACTAGAGGAACCTGCAAAACCTCTGGATGACTCATCTGATAACCCACCTGGAAAAACAGCTCCACTGCTCAAGGTCAGATTGAAATGATAACTTTAACTTTGTCTAGTTTAATCTCATCTGATGTGTTCTGTCGTTCTGAACATGAAAGAGCCAAGAAACCAATGGTCTGTAATACTGCATTTTTTTCTGTTCTGATAAGAGCTTACCTTTCTGTAAGAGCTCTGCTTAGCCATGTCGGCCATTTTCTCCACAACTTTGGTTCAAACTGGAATATCTCAAAACACATGCAGAACTAGTTGCCTAGATATAATTCCATAGACATATATAGCCTTGTCTTTAAAGCAACTTATGGGGCGCTGGTGGCCTGGTGGCTGGTTTGTGCACCCCATGTGCAGAGGCTGTAGTCCTTGAGGGGGGCGGCTCGGGTTCGAGTCCAACCTGTGGCTGCTTTCCTGCATGTCATACCCATCTCTCTCTCTCTCTCTCTCTCTCTCTCTCTCTCTCTCTCTCTGTCTCTCTCTGTCTTACTCTCTCCAGTTTCTGATGCTGTATACTGTCCCATCACTCAAATAAAAAGCCAAAATGCCAAAAACATAAAACTTCTTAAAGCTACTTTTTTTTGTTATAATCATAACCATTCCTGTACTGGCACCAGATGGCTGATATTTTTGTTTTGGTTGAGCGACTAGATGGTTAGCATGATTTTGTTGTTTTATCTCGTCCATGTCAGTTTCAGTCAAAGTAGGCAGTGGTTTTCATCGAACACACTGTGCGCCTGCACCACCAATTGAATGTCAACAGAGGACAAAGTGATCGACTAGCTTGACAAAATAGTGTAGCAATTAGAGGTGAGCGTGCCGTTAATCCCCCTAAGGAGTTGGAGGACACCAAAATCAGAGCTACAGTAGCTAGCTAAAGGGATTCACATTCAGCATTGGCCAGAATCATATCCTCAAATAATAGCTAATTATGCGTCATGTTAGCTAGATCTGTAAATTTAAGTTTTGTACTAATACATTAACCATCTTAACCATTTAAGTGGTTATATGAACATTTTAAGTGTTCCCTTTTCCTGCATCAAGTGACAGTTATCACAGTTCATTTGTGTATATACGGTATATGTGTGTGTGTAGCATGTAGACCTATTCCACACACATTTATGCTAACTTGCATGGCCGTCCCTTAAGGCCATCAAAATACATAAAGAATACTCATAATTTGTAGCTTCATTTGTCTTGAATGTTATCACTGCCTGACAATGAAATACGAAAAAAAAACCAAAGAAAATGAAGATGTTTTCTGTCTTGTGTCAAATGGGAGGAAACTTCACCTTTTGGTTTTATTGACCAGCAAGTGTTTCTGTGTTTGCTTACATTGGATTCATTTATTCAAATGAAAACACAACTTTTCAGCAACAAGCATCAGAAAATATAATTATCCAGTTATAGCCCCTCTCCGATCGCAGGAATTTACACCCAGAATTAAGGTCCTTTTTGAGGAACTATCTGCATTTCAACAGCAGGAACCAGGGTCTAAATTTAGTTCAGAGGTAGAGTATCTACCCCTAAATAAGACCCTGTTAGGGGGTTTTACTTTGCAAAGGCCCATGAACCTTGGAAGGCAGGGCATGCAGCCCCTGCATTGCTGAACATGTCTGATTGGTCAGGTACAGCAGGGCTTTACATCACCCATTGTTAATCAGTGAATTAATTTGCAATGCAGTGAAGCCATATTTGCATAATGTTCCTGGGACTTCAGGCAGCGGTGGAAATGCTGACAACTATGGGCCACAGGTACCATTTAGTTCCTTGAAGAGAACGTCCAGGGACCTTTGGTTGAAAAGGGACTTTTACTTCAGTCCGATAGACTAATAATCCATGTGTATTAGTCGTCTATGACTATCAACTATGTTTTTCTTGTCTCTGTCCAGCATGATGAGTTCAAAGGGAAGTCTTGGAGTTTGAAAACAATGGGGACCAGCTTGATGGATGGTTGACTGTACAGTATATACAGCTGATGTTGTTCAGCGCAGCCTATGCAACTTGGATCAAGTGGAGAGCCTCAGAGACTTAATTAGTTAAGGATGTCTTCTTCAAAACATTTCCATTAAGATTACATAAAAAGAAAAGGCGAGATTGTAGAAGGAGATAGCAAGTTCAAGTTACAGATTCCTAGAAAACATCCTGAAATTTAAGAAATCCAAAGCATGTGAAGATGGAGCGAACAGAGAATGAAAGCCAACTCTTTCCTGGGGTTGACCAATTGAATTACCCTCACCTGGGGTTTTTGATTGGCTGCCAAATGCTTCACGAGGCTCACGCACAAACTTTAACAGGACAGTACATGCATCACATCTTCATCGAACACAACAGCAACCTGTTGCATGTCATTTATTCTGTCTTTTGATTTCCTGCTGTGAAATTGCCAAGACACACGGTTACAGTTAGGATTGAAACCAAATGAAACCTTTTTCAAACCCATACACATGTTTGGCCTACCAACACACAGAAAAAAAACACACATTTTCCTCTGGAGTTGGATCTGTGTAGTGCTTGAGGAAGGCCTGTATGGTTCTGTGCCATGAATCTGTGGTTTCCAATACAAATCTCTGGCAGCGAAGGAGGCATTTTCACTTTGGCCTGCTGCTGCACAGCATCAGTCACTGTTTCATAACAACATGCTTCACTTGTTTTCTTAACATTACCCAGCAACAGTGAAACCTGGATCTACGGCAGATCATATCAAACACAACATGTGTGATTTTAAACCGCGACAAACACTTCAGAAGCTGTGGATTCATTTGAGTCTCTAATTTACAAAGTTAATAATTCAAGTATTGAATAGAAAGTGTCTCCTTTAGGTTATCATGGTATGCAGAACATCTGCCTTGGCCCCACACTGTATACATATACGTCGAAAGATGAGGTGCTACAGCCGCTGACACCCAATTCATGATATCATGTAAAGTGTTCGGGATGAGTTTGTGTGTGTGCTCGTATGTGTGTGTGTGTGTGTGTGTGTGTGTGTGCTCGTGTTTCTGTTGGAGAGGGTCCAGGCTTGCAGATGGCCCTGGTTTGTGTTTGCACTGAACGGCTGCAAGCCTCTCACCTCCCTGGTGACCATGACAAACCATGTGTGCACACACAAACACACACTCAAGACCACATACGCTGACTTTTCCGGGGGTCAGGTCACTTCTCCTTAATGTTTAAATGTTCGGTGTAATTGCTGCAAATTCTTCTTTTATAGAACTTTGGAATTTTAAGATTTGAATGATTTTTTTCACCCTTTATCCTATAAAGCATAAATTCAATACAGAAACCATGTTGCTGCCTTGTGAATATTTACAAAACAAACATGCCAGATTGTATTATTTTAAGTCTGGGAGAGCCCTCGCAGTTATAGAAGTTCTGACGTCTATCAGGTGTGTCCTCCTTCTGACTTTGTTCTATTTCTATCCACAGTTTTATTAGCAGCCAATAGGTAGAAGAATCTTCAGTAAGTGTACCTGTTTCCACCTGCACACTCTCGCTGGCTGCCAGCCACTACTATAGCAACAACAATAACAACACAGCAGGAAAGCCTTTTGGACTTCCTGGGAGATCCTCTGGTATGCAGGTTAAAGTCTGGGCCAATGTTTGTCAGGAATGTTGCCTGGGCAACCGGGGCCTAAAGAGGGAAACCCCTTATCTGCTGACGTTGTCGTTCAACTGTTGTCACGGTTCAAAGGCCGCTTCGGGTTGGACGAAAAAAAAAGACACACAGACGCACACCTTTAAGGTTGGTCTACATAGAGTATGTGTGTCACCATGGCGATAGTGTTTGGGTGGAGCATACACTCCACAGGGCATGAATGGTTACAAATCTGGGAGAGAGAAAAGAGAAAAAAAAAGGGCGTCCCCTTGGCTTTGAGTCAGAGCTGGTAGACTTACACTTTCTAGCAGGAACTCCAAAGATGTAACTTCATGAATGAGTTGCAAACCAAAGGCTTGTTATGTCAGTGAAACACAGGAAGTGTTGGATTTTAAGGGATGTGTAATTGTTGCACAGTTTTCTCTCAGTTAGTTTACAAATGTGCTGCTTTGAGAATCTGACAATGACCTTTGTACATTAACATGAAATAAATTAACTTAACGATAGATATTTGCACATGCAAGTCAAAGACAAATTTCCACCTTCTGCATGCAAAACAAAGACAAAATATTTGCTTTACTATACTATTATTCTTTTATCATATAAGACAAGATGGGTCCAGAATGTTGTCAAATACAAGAACATCATCGAGGCTTTCAATAAATTATACAATAGAACCTTGTGCATGTACTTATTGTTTCTACCAGTTTCCACAGAGTTTAAAAATATAAAGCCGGATCAGAATTACAGTTTTGAACATTTTGATTTTCATCTTTGACAGAAACCGTTACATTACAGTTGCATGACATTACTTTTAAGATGGTACTTATTTCTGAAAAGAGGTGAATGCCAAGAGGATATCTAATTTGCAGATGTCAAAGATGTTAAGCTAGAAAGTAAAATGTTCTGTGAACCCGTCTTTTTAATCCTAGAGGAGATGTTTATAAGATGTAAGCTGCCTTTAACACATTTCTATTCAGTTTGACCCTTAAAGGATAATAGTTGAGCCAGTCAGACTAGGAAAAAAACAATTTATTGATTAATGAAATTGTCTGTATGGCAGCGTCAATATAGATACCCCATCGTATCGTATCTTGTTGTTTGTCATATCACATTAAAGTATATTATAGTATCCTATTGTATCGTATACAGTGAGAGGTAATGAATTATTTTTAGCATTTAAAATGAGTAGTTAGTGTACTTATTGATCTGATTTTCTACAAAGCCAAATATTTTATTTTGTTCTTTACATATTTATGTTGTTCTAAATAATCATTAGGCCAGATTGAGGTTGTAAAGAACTGATTTGATGAATGATTTGGCCAATGAGTCGCTTATTGGACAGGTTTGGTCTAAAGGCTGAGAGCTGTGTATTGAACTTTTATTTCCATCATACTGCAGAGAACAGCAAGTGATGAGAAAACTAAAAGCTTAATGGACAGATATCAAAAGACAGGTAAAGTCTTTCTCTCACACATGCCAGCCGACACAACCTTACACAGATGGAGCAGATTGTGTCAGCGCTCTGATGATACTTCAATCAGTCCTTTTAAAAATCATCATAAGTGTCAGCGTCCTCAGTCGACCGTGTTGCTGCATAATTCTCTTTTGTAGCTTGTGGGAACTCTCGAAATGTGCTCTTTCACTTGGCTCGATGTGAAGAGGAATTCCAGGATGGGAAATTCCAGAAAAGAGTGCACCAAGGCCATGATTTTGATTTAAGGATAAGGAAGCCAAAGGAGCCTGAGGAGCATCGGATTAGGAACAAAATCGTTGCACCTCAGCATGCTCATTCATGCACAATATGCAATGCAAAACAATATTTCTCACATTAGTTGTCATAGAGGAAATCTCTCTTTTGCCCAAATATTCTTCTTTGACAAGAGGAAGACTAGAAGCAGATAACTGGGAGTGTGCACATAAGCTTAACGTGACTCCTCTGTTCTCCCCTGTTTTATAAAATTATAAGAAATCTTTGATGCTTGTGTTTCACTCTGTAACATCATCTTACCTCCTCCTACATGCCAAACGGAGCATTAGACAGGCATCATGCACCACTATGTGTTCATTAAATAACACTCTCCCTGCCAGCATGAATAATTTAATGCTCTGTTCTCAAATTGAATCAAATGTTGTATCAGCTGGAGTCAGTCAGACTCAGTGAAGGAACTCACATCAGCCCAGAAGTCTTAGAGTAAAAGAGCAACAGAATCTATTCTACCATATTTTTTGTTTGGATACACCTGCGCTCCTCCACCTTATTTATCACATTTTGCATATTTCTTCAATCAGTGCATGAGAAAAGGTGCTTCTATTTCCATAGTTTGTTGTGATGTTTCAGTGGCAGGATGTACCTTCTGCTGCAGGTCCGTGCTGGATGACGTTTTATGGAATGCATCTTGGAGCTTTTCTCAATTCATCTTCTTTTCAATATACATTTTTGAGCTTTAATGCCTTTGTTTAATAGGACAGTGAATAAATTAAGAAATCAGGGGGTGATAGTGGGGAATGACATGCAGGAAAGGAGCCGCAGGTCGGACTTGCACTCGGTCACTGCCTGCTTGGAGAACAAAAGCCTCTGTACATGGGGCGCTACCTAACCGCTAGGCCATCGGTGCTCCTATTGGTCTTTATTCTTTGTGGCCCTCCAATAGCTCCCAAAAAGTTGACCTTCAGTCTTACAGTAAGTCAAATTAAGTAAAGTTACATATTAATAAGCCCCCAAAAGTTACATGAATCAACATATATATCAACTCTTTACAGTATGCTTATTAACTGTCAGCCAAAACACACATGAAGTATGTTTACTTATTTTAAAGATAATTTGCAGTTTTCATTCTGCAATTTTCTATCCCTGTAAAATGCTTTGAATATCTGGTGACTCATCCTGCACTGAGGGGCGTTTTTTTCCCTTCGTCAAAGCTAAATATCCTCTCAAATTCATGCCGACGTTATGTCCTGCCTTCCATGTTGTGATTGGTTCTGTCCCGTTTCAGATAGAAATACATCACGACACGGCAGATACCCTCGAGGGTTCCTTTTTTTGGGGACTTTAAATCTGTTTCAGGATACTTAAAAAAGATAGAAATTGTTACTTAAACTGAAAACAAATACTGAAATGTCACAAATATAGAAAACAAAAACACATTTCAACATGTTTTAATTCATTTTTTGTTGAATTTACTTTCTGTTTGACTTATTCTTGGAAGAATCCAGTCAGGGGAAGCTTTGAAAGAACTTTCTGCAGCCTTAAGCACTAAAACTCTGCAAACAAACACTTACTGAGCTGCGGACTGACACCGCTGCAGGGGTGACATATTTTAAAGTGTGAACTATGAATCATCTGAACTTAAATTTTATTATGTTATTTCTCTGATGTGGTTTGATGATTATTTCACTTTTGTTTTGTTTTCCTTATTGGATTTCTCTTATTTGTAAAACACACACACACACACATACACACACATACACACACACACACACACACACACGCGCTGCTGTACTCTATATTTTTCCTCCTGATGGGATGTGTAAACATTTACTTACTATTCATTAGTGATGATAAACCTAAGCTAAGCTAAACCATTGATCAATATTACACCATGTCTTCCTATGGAGTCCTCAGGAAGATACCCTGTTGGACAGCCCAATACATCAAGTGACCTTTCCTTTGATAAACAACATTTAAGGATGCAGATGCACTAAATCAATTTGGATAATGTTAATATATGCGTTGAAATATTGATTAGGGATGATCTACCTCCTGTGACGAGAAGCTCTTTAAAAAACGTAATCCCCCCCGAGTATCCAGCCGGCAGAAAAAGATCAGACGGGGGTGTTTATGCTGAGGTTGACCTGCTGAATTAAAGATCAACAAAAATCTAATTTACTCTTAAATGAGCATCAATGATTTATGCATAAGTCCTGCACTTAAAAACAAGTATTTGTTTAATTTATTTATTTCTAAATAGACACTGTTTTCCCTCAGAGGGATTATAAAACTCTGATATTAGACAACAGCTGTATTATAAAACTTTGAGTGAAAATAATGAGCATTTTTAACCATCGCCCTATGTATAGAACAGCTTTTCCGCTGTCAAAATCCAGTTTAGATCAATTTAATGTTGGGAAAATAATAGACGAAAGATAGACGGAAAAAAAAAAGGCTACCTTAAAAACACTAATTATTTTATTATAAAAATTTGTGAGCATATAAAAAGTCAGCAGGATTTGATGCTGAAACATCCCCTGATGTGCATTGATGTGTTTTCTCCATGGATGAACCTCTTAACAGTATTTTTCACTCATGTTTGTTTGGCCACATGAAAAGCAGCACGTACTGTATGGTTCTCACCTGCAGTGCAGCATGAATGGCAAGGTGTGCTACAAAAGAAGTCTTTAACGTTACAATTGATTCAGAGGGAACCCTGTCTAAACAGGTCTGGCTGGTTCCTCAAAGCAGCCGAGGACAATGAAACCTGGGAACACCATCAGAGTAAATCCTTTACTACAACCGCACCCTTGTGTTCAAGCGTTGTTTCTATGAAGACAAATGAAGTAACACTTTTTCTCATGCGTGTTTGTGTGTGTTTACGTGTGTGAAGAGGCGCTACATTTTCCATGATGACAGTGAGGGAATCCTGAGGTGCAACCCTTTTGTATTGTTTCTCATTGTTTGAATAAAATGATTACAAAACAAGGGCACACGAGAAGATGGCTCTCTTATGTCATTTGAAGCTCCTGGTAGGAGGCAGTTAGCATAGCATAGCATAGCATCAAAGCTAGCTAGGGGTAAACAGCTAGCCAGGTTCCAAATATAGCTACAGCACATGATCCCCCCCAAAAACCCACAACTTTGTTTTTCATAACAGTAATAATCTGTAGGGATCAAATAGTCAAGTTACAAATAAGTTAGCTTCAGAAGTACTTTCAACAATGCACATAGTTAGCTAGCTAGCTGTTTGACTTTAACTCAATGAGTTGCAAAAGTTGGTGTTAGTGTTTTACCCATTTTCTTCTCCTATTTTATTAACTATTACTACTAAATACAGCAACACTGGGTTCTTTATAGATAATGTAATGACAATAGATAATAATAATTTGAAGGCAGCGCTGGGTTACGAGTTAATCCGTATTGGGTCAATGTTGACCCAAGCTCAGTGATTGAATGTGTCTGAAATGCACCTTGGGAGTAGCTGTTACTTTTTCCATTCTTCTTGGTTCTGTTAAAGTGCTTCATCTGTGAGTAATTTAACAAAATCAATGACAATCCTCCTCAAAAATTGGCATGACAGTTTTCAGAAAGCAGATAAAGCAGTATTTTATCTCCAAAGAGACACACTAAGAAATAAACAGTCAGTAAAGAGGAACATTTTCTTCTTCAGTATTGTTCATGTTCTTTAAACATCCTACACTTTCCGTAATGCAACTTGGCAACAACTACAGTGAAACGCTCCCTTCTGGTAAACACCCACCATTACACTCAGTGCCCAAGTTCTCAGTTTCAAATTTGTAGCCACCAACACGGAGCTGAGATACTCGAGTGATGTCACTTGACTTATTTTCGCAGACTAAACAGCAGACATTACACACATGTTTTCACAGGCTTAGTTCAGTAGTACTCTAAGTGACGAGTTAATTGACTTTGACAGGTAAAATTGAGGACTGTCTCTTTAAGATAGACTGAGTTGAACTTGCTCTCCGCACACCTTGACCTCACTTTGCCTCTTTAATGACCCCACTCATGTTCTCTCTCTGTGTACATCTAGTGTTTCAGGGCTGACTGACATTATGGTGGATGCTCTGCTGGCCTCAGGTCTCAGATGGCTGACAATTACAGCTCTCATTGTGTTTCATACAGTTTCTACAGTACAGTACCCCCCCTACTCCCACCCCCACCCCAACACCCCCCCCTGCCTGCCTTTTCTATTCTATCCCAACTTCTCAGCCGCCTTCTGCCAGCTTAATCAAAGCCAAGTAAGATTTAGAGAGGAGGTAAACACTCTGGTTTTATGATTGGGCCCCTTCTCAAAGCGTGGCCTGTATAATTGAAAAGCCCTCGTTGACTATTTTAAGACACTAGTGGGAACAGACTCCCATGTGTGTGCTACGGCTGGGAATGGGGCTCTCTCTTTTTCTATTGCGTTTACTGATTGCTAAACAAGCTTGGTGTCTTTGGCTTTTTCTCTTCTATGATTACCGTATTGTAGCGAATATACAGAACATCAAACAAAAGCCTAAAACAGATATCTCCTGTCTCGCCACAGCTGTGATCTGTCACTTGTGCAACAAAACAAGAATGGTGAATTTCACAATGAAAAGCTGTTTTGACTGGCCTGTGTATTTTTTTTTAGGTAGGTAGGTTTTTTTTACTTGTACCATCTGTTCTTCACACTGCTCAACGAGTCCTGACCGCCAACATCCCACAAACTAAAATTAACACTGTTTCACTGTGAGTAAAAAGTCTAAACAAACAGAAATATCAGCAGTCAGCGTCTTCTCTCTGCCCCTCAGTCAGCCATAATAGACCCTTTGTTCAGCTGAAAATATAAACTCTTACTTGAGAGGTTGTATGCATGTGTCAACTGGTGCCGTATAAGTCATGACTGTGAATGCTTCGCACCTGATTTTAACTTCTCAAAAGTGAAAAAACATACATTCAAAAATGGCATTTACTTGATTGGACTGACAAATAAGGCAAGCAAAGACTCTGCATCAAAATGAAAGCGCAAGTGAGGACACTCCTTTACAAAACCTATTAAGTTGCCAAATTACGCTCCAATGAGGTGCATCGAAGTCGTCTCACCGCTTGTGAGGGATTTATGCTCTACACATGCTACCTAACCTGAACTGCCCTGAACTCATTACATTGGATAAGGAAGAGAGGGGTAATCTGATTCTACATGCGGCATGAGTTGGCAGAGTTGAGTAGATTTCCAAGTGACATAATCTGTCTGCATTTAACATCATGAATCACACAGTGAGGAAGCACCTGCTAGTAAATTACTAAACTTTCCCCAGTTTGTATTTATTAATAAATACACAAGACAAGGAGTCAGCCAAGGTAGCAGCTGTGTCAGCCTTTACTTCATCACATCTGTGAGCTTTAGGCTAACGTTGGCATGCTAATATGCTCACAATGGCAATGCTAACGTGCTGTTGCTAAGTGGATGTAATGTTTACCATGAAGTCAGTCAAGAAGCACTTGCCTTTTGTGCTTTTAAAGCTTCTGTAAGGATTTTTTGTTTGTGTTGTGCATGCACTCCTAACAGACAGATTCAATATTTATTATGAATAATTGTTGTACAAAATGCAAAAAAGGCCGATCTTTAGAGTACTGGAAATCGTCTCCAGTGCTCTTCACGTACCCTGTGGCAGCGATAACAGTCATTAACTTACTTCTAATTTCATTTATTACCTTAGTTATCATTGTCCTAGTAAGTGGTCTCCTAGTAAGTGTCATGTCCAACTAAAGACAACAGGATGGGCAATAATGATACCATTTACAATACAATTAAAAAGAAAACAAGGTATGCTTTTTATATGTTAAGTCATGGGTCCAAAGGAACAAGATGAAGTCGCCTAACATGAAAAACTTTTAAAAATGGCTTCCCCCATTTCTTACATTCAGTCCATGGATTACACGTGATTCTGTGGTAGAGCATATAAGTGCAAAAAGTCCTGATAATTAATAGTTTTTCCAACATACATATTCAAACATATTCAAAACCACATAATTCACCCTCATGTTGTCGAACAGGAAATATCAGGGATCATCAAAGACATAAGGATCCATCATCTGGAAGTCATGAATGTTAAAACAAAACCTTTGTCAATTAATCAGAAAGATGTCAGATATTCGTTTAGGTAGGTAACATTTTGACCTTAAGGTTGCACTGGAAGAAAAGTCAGGGAATCGTTCCAGGATTTGTTCCCCTGCGGACCAGGAATGTAACAAATTATTTTGGTCTGGAACAAGTGGGCGATTAGAGGCAGACATTTCAAAAAGAAAGCACAAGTCATGAAGAGATTTACAAATCTTTTATCTTGTATTTTATTACTGCTGCTGGTTTATAATATTTTCAAATCCTATAGTGTAAGTTTCATTTATTTCATTTGGAACATTTGGAACACTTGTTTGGATTCATAGTTAAAAATAACTTTGAAATAATACTGTTAAAGAGCAAATATCTTCACTATAATGCACCATCACGGGTAGAAAAAAACCCCTCCATGGTACTTGTGGTAGAACAATCTTTTTTATATATAGAAATATAGTCCAATAAAACTGTTTAAGTAACATAAAAGCACGGTCCCCCAACTCTAACAAATAGGCCTCTTACCACATGAAACACGAGCTTTGCTTTAATACCATTCACCATCATAACCCAACATGCCTCTTAAGTCACGCTTTACTGGGCGTACCTCTTCAGACTCTCGCTCTGTTTAATGGAGTTTAACAAATGTAATACTGGTTATATTTGAAAATGTTTGATGACCAGCAAAAAAAGAAGGGGAACCCCGACTAGCACCAAACCTAAAGAACCAAAACAAAAAGACAATATACAAATGTGCAAAATGTTTGAAAACTGTTGTTTTTGAGGGATAATGGTATCATCAAGTAAAAGTAATGCAGAAGAAACTGAAAGTACAAAAGATGTTTGGGTTTAGAGTGCAGTTGTAATTAACATCAACCATACAAGACTCAATCAATAATCATTAATAATGCAACAGTAGCCAAATCAAAGAGTATAACACTAATGGAAACAGAAGTGCATGGGGTTTCCAGGAATTTGTAATTCCCCACTGCTTTCCTTTGGCCTACTAATACTCTAATTCAGTGGAGTGAGAGGGGTTACACGAGTTTGAATACGCACCATCACGACTGATGAACCGCTGCGCTGATGTCGTGTTTGATTAACGTTTGATTTAAAATGAGCGACTTTCTAGTGAGATAGTTTGACAATCTCGGAAAGTGTGAAGGAGATAACCCTATTTCTGCATCATGCTACGTTCATGTTATTTCAGAACCCATTCACTCATCATATGCTGACATGTGATGAGATAAGGGTTCACCCAAGTGGTTGTTTTGACAGGAGAAAATCTGATATTTTAAAAAGTTCTAATATATTTGAAATAGCTATAAAAAAAAACAAGACAGTGCTGAAATACAAACAAAAATCGCTGACTCATGTTAGCCAAAGCCCATCGTTCAAGGTGATTAAACTGAACTCTAACATATTTTTTTGTTATGTTATTTATTCAGTTTTTTAACCACTTTACATCAAGCTCTAAAATTATACAACCATTTGACTTGTTTCATAGACTTTACCTACATCCGTCCATGAATGTCGTCTTCATAGCCTCCCACTGAGCTACAGTAGTGCTAAATGTTACCTTAATTTAGCAAACAGATTGATGCTGGAGGTTGGGGTGAGTCAGAAATTATTTTCTGGAAAAATATGGCCTGGCTTAATCCAAAGATACATTTCTACCATCACCTCTGAAAGTAACAGATGAATACATTATGCCTCATTAGTTGTAGCCTATCTGTAGGCAGAAACATTTCTAAGCTAACATCCATGAACGTGCATCATTTTACTCAAAGCAGATGTCATCTAGATGTTCGACATAGGTGTGATTAGCACCTAGTTGTTCTTACCTTTCTATTAGAGGTGTTGATTGGCTGATTTCTTTTTTTTTTTACTTTGGAGAGATCCAGCTCAGCTTTCCCTCTTATTTTCAGTCTTTATGCTAAGCTAATTTAACTGTTGCTAATATACATAAGTGTAAGTGTCATGGATCTTGATGGAAAAAGTTTCTCATATATTCATATTTCCTCATATGTAAAGTACTCCTTCGTAACTTGGTTTGTCTGTGGACACAATAAAAATCTGCTAGCATTCACGATGTTTGATAAAATGATTCATAGAAAAGGGTGACCATAGGTGCTGATTTGACCGGGACCGTCCCCTTTTCATGCTCCCTGTCCGAGTCCCCACATATATCTATGAAACACTAATATGTCCGCTGCTTTATCGATAGAAAAACATCACTAATGAAGCACAAGTCAAACTTCATCACTGACTTGTTTATACATGCGTCAATCAATTCTGCGGTTGTGGCTGTTGCTCAGCCTTCCTAGCTAATCATATTAACAGGACCTGCTGCATAACGGCAGGTAGACTAGCTGTCATACTGACAAGGAAGTCAGTGTTTTCCAAAGAGCTCCAGGAGAATTACAACCTCCCTCACAAAGTACAAGGCAAAGATTATGTTGCGTTTTGCACACACTGCAAGTGTCAGTTTTAAATTGCCCACAGTGGAAATGAAAACATACAAAGACATATTGACAAACACAAACGTTGGATACACGCTGGAAGTAGCGCTGTTGCTATTTACTTCAGTGAGGCAAACACCGCTGACAACCAACTTAAACGGGCTGCTCCAGGAGGGCACCTTTGCCTTCCACCTTGTGCGACCAGTGCAGGTCACTGAATTGTAGATCGATACATGTGGGGTTTGCGGTAAAAATTAAAGCGTCCCTAGTTGGAGGTTTGAAAATAAGGTCACCGCAGTTTCAATATACCAGTGAAAAAGCAACAACGTGCAAAGCAGCTCTGCAACCAGACATTACAAGTGTGTTTCCAGATTTCAAAGTTAGCCACAATCATTACATTTGATTCCAGAAAAAGATCAAACAAGAGTCAAAGGGAACCCGCACGCTGCAGACATCAGAAAAGCTCCACAGCAGAGGACTACAAAAATAGATGCTGTTTTTGTTTCAAACATGCTCAAAACGTGGAGCACATATTCTGTCAATGGATCGTCTACAGTGCACTGTATTATTTATGAGAAAAGGAAAATGAGCTTTGACTACAGTTTAGAGAAAGACAAACCAAGTTAAGAAGTGACTTGTTTTATGGGTATCCACTGTGGCAACAACAACCAGCATCACCACACTGTCGCTACACAATAAAACATAGCGGCAATGACTTACTAGACAGTGATTCTAGTCTCATTCATTGTTACACAAACAGATTTATCACATTTACAAAGAGGGTTAGTAATGTTTATGTAGCTTGTTAAGCAATATGAATCAAACTTTATGAGCCATTAATCATTTAAGTGCCTTCACATAGTGTATAGACACTGTAGCCTCATCTTATGGTGGCCCTTAAGGTCAAAACACAACATGATCTACTAAACCAAGATAACAGGATAACATTTCACAATAAAACTTCACTACACATCATAACATTTACGAATACACACAACAACAATTAGCAAAACAGATATTATATACTGTATATGTTTCCAAAAACAAAATGATATTTTACACTCACATTTTAGAAAAGACCAACAACAGGATTGATTTCTTGGAACCTAGTTTTTTTCAACATAGCCACCGACCGAGTGGATGACTGAAAGAGAACAACCAAATCATTATTCTGTCAAATGAATGAAAGTGTAAAACGTTTTTGTCACCCAATTAAGGCTTACACTGTCCAATCATTTTAAATTAGTTTTTCAGAAAAGTACAAGTAAAATCAATCAACATATAATAAAATCTCTTTTTAATTCTTTGCAAAAAATTATGAAAACCCATGTGTCTCAAAATTAAGAACTACTTCTTTAAGCTGTGCTGCCTTAAATAGTGACTTTAAACATTTGCTGCCACCAAGCACACACATCGGCACTATAGTGCTGAAGAGTATACCATGATCCCTTCTGCCTCTTTATTATACTTATCTTAAATTAAGAGCCACTTCAATAACAATAAAGCAACAGTAGTCAGGCTAATGAAACACTGAGCTGTTTCCAGTGTGCGACTCTGACCCAGACTTCACTCACACCCACCGGCATATTTTCCCCTTACATCAGCAAACAAGAAAACGGCAAAGCTTTTTTTATTTTTATTATTCATAAAGCAAGATAATATAAACTGTCACTGGCATTGCACATTACATTGTGCAGTCTTCTTTTTTTCAACTTTGAATTACGCTCTCATAAAATCCCCACTTTTTATTCAATACAACATGTCTAGACTATATTTTTACAATCATTATCGCCAGTAGCTAATTAGGATTTTATTGTGCAAGTCAATTGGGGTTTTGGTTTTGCCTTTGTTTTTCTAAGTTTTTGTCATTCCTTGTGTCTCTGGGGGAATGCCAGTCGACCAGTTAGTCAGCCACCCACTCAGATTCAGAGCTGATGGTGGAACCACAAGGAACCAGGAACCGTCTGAATGTCTCCCCGAGCGTCACACTGGAATATAAAAAGTAGAGACGTGCCGAGCATCAGACACAGTGACAGGAAACTCAGAAATCAAGATGTTTATCAGCTGGTATGACAGGACAGCACCACAGTACCAAACTTTTAAAACTAGTGGGCTCACACTGTGTACATCATACTCTGAATAAAGCCCATGCCTTCAATGCAGTCAGTTGTTACTTTAAAGAAACGCTATATTAATATAAGTACTGCAAAAATTGGTTTAGTTGTGATACTTCACTTAGCTAATTGCCATGGCTGACACTGACTTCTCGTGTAAGGGTATAACTCGGCTAGACTTCAGTTTGTAATGGGTAAAGCCATGCTTGCAAACCATCTGTACAGGTTGCTTGTCATCCCAGGTCAATAAACGGTCATTTAAAGTTTATTTGGAATATGTTTTTAAAGAATGAGCTGCGCCTTAATGGTTAACACTAGAAGGACAATCATGGTTCCAAGAGGATGAATCCCATTGACTTTGTATATGTGTTGACCTAATATTTTACGTCTTTTTCAGGTAGTTTGTACCATGTTGCCATTATTCAGATGGGACAGTAGAGAGAAATATTGGTAGGAAAGTCGCAAATGTTGAAGGTCAGACTCGAGCCTGGGACGCCTTCAGGGACGTCCGCCTCTGCACATGCTGCACATGATCTAACCGCTGTGAGCTGACTTTTTCTCTAGATGTAGCATCATGTAAACATTTGCAGCTTTGAGTAAAATTGAAATGAAATTCTCCTCAGGCTGAACTAAAACAGCTTCACAGTCCTCTGTCTATTTAATAAGCAGCATTATGAGGTCAAATGATAATTGTCCAATGATTTGGTTGATTAAAGGCCATGTAAAACGTTTTTGAACTAACTGACTGAAAATGATGTTGATTGATCTTAATGAGCTACAAAATGAAAAGTGATGAATCACTGATATGTATTTAATGTCTGAAACCACTGCCACAGAGTAGGAATCCGACGTAGTGATTAACAGCAAGCCGCAGAAACAGACTTTTTTCCCCAAAAAAAGATTCCAAGACAAAGATTCTGAGTGAAACATTTGACTGTTTAAAGAAAGCAGGATTTTTTTTTTTTTTTTAAATCAGCAGTGGAATAAGAGGTTTCACTTTGTCCCCAAGAGTCACCAAAATCGTCTTTGGAAACAGACATAAAGAATGACATTTCTTTTGCCTATTTTTTAATGCTGATTAGCAAATGTTTGCATGCTAACATGCTAAGCTATGTTGATGGACATGATCAATTTCATATCCAGTTATGATCATGTAAACATTGTTATTATACTACTGTTTAATGCTGCCCCTGTGCCTGCTTCTTCTAACATGTTTCCGTTGTTGTTCTGTACAAAAGCAAATGTATTTTATACTTCATTTTATCCTGCAAATGTTCTGTAAATATCTCCTTTTTCTCCAGGTAGCTAATGCTCTTCCCCTCTGGTGAGAGACGATGAAATGGATCAGATTTTTAGCTGTATAGCTGCAAAGTCTAAAGAGGAATTTGATTTAATGTGTTTTTAAAATGTATGTTTCTTAGTGTGAGTTCACAAATTCTAAAGTTGAAACATTATAATGCATGAACCATTAACATCACATGACAGCATCATAAAACAATAAAGCGTCATCTGCATATTCTCACTCTAATTTAAATGCTAATGCATTAAAAAGGTAAAAATGCAGAAATGCAGATTAATTTTTTTTAAACGTTTTCAAGGTTCATGAAACCTTGACTCATGAGCTCATGGTCTTGAATTTAAATAAGCCTGCACACAATTCACAACCCTACTCTGTGTGACTGACAGGTAGTGGAGGGGTTTGTAGGGGGGGGGAATAGGCTGCTGGAGGGTGGGAGCCAGTGAGGGGAAAAAAATTGAGAGTCACAAAAAGAAAGAGAAGTACGACTGAAAATGAAGGCAGCCCACAAACTATATATAGGCCAGATGTGGTGCTGGTGATGCTCCTTATAATAGAGGTGGTTATTGGTGTCAGATTACGCCTTTTCCTCCCTTTCTCTCTCCCGCTCTTGCTCTCTCTGTTACTCCAGCTTCTTGGGTCCTGGCTCACAGCTCTTTATGTACCCCTGCAGACCTTAAATTTACTGCTAAATTACCTCTGAGGTACGTCAGCAGCCTGCTATCCACTTCACAGCTGTCGGTGGTGGAGTCCATAGCAGATTAAAAAAACAAACGAGCGGTTGGGGGAGGGGCATCATAAGTAAAGAGAGAGAGATGGTACCTGCCATATTTTTCCCTCAAGATTCCCTGCAGAAGGAGTGATTGGGTTTCATGAAGGCTTGTGTGTGTCCGGATGACGGAGAGGTAAATAACAGGTGTTACATGCAGGGTGCCTGGGGTGATCATCTAGGAAGGGATTATCCAAAATAGCATGAAGTAGATTGGATGACACAACAAGAAAGTTAAAGCATTGTTTGGGAGGGCAAAGCACATAGGCCGCTTGTGTTTACCTTTAAATCTTTTGTCTGCTTATTTATTTGTCTATTTCCCTTTTTTTCACAAAGGTGAGTAATCTTCAAACAGTTTCTTCTTTTTTCAGGCACAACTGTCCATCAGCTGTTTCTTCCCAAATGAGCCACAATGCTTAAATAAAGCCCACACACTGCAAGTCATCACAAAGTCATGACACATAAGACTAAGAATTAGCTTGAGGGGAGAAAAATGTTCACCAAAAAGAATATTTTTAATTTCACTATAATTGTATTTTCTTCAGCCAGGTTGGTTATATTAAAAGACAAATAAAACATGAAGATGATATTTCGATGTATATTTTAGAGACCCATAGAGAGAGATTTTCTTTCTTCATTTTTTTTTTTTAGAAAAGTTCAAATCAAGTTTAAAACATTTTTTTTGTCCTTATCATACTCTTTCTTCTTCTGACTTTAACACACAGTTATAGACAGTTCTTTATTGTATTCTTATGTACTTCCTGTAGAGGAAAGCTATATATTTTACCTACCCTCTAAGAATAAGGCACTGGCCCTTTAAGAAAGGCTCAGTGGAGAGACGCTGTGGTGTGTAGGCTGAAAAAAAATAAAGTGAGCTTGTGTTGAGCTGTGGACATTTCTTTCATAAAAGTTGCAAAAAGTGAAGATGGGTGAGTTCATTTTAAGGGTGCAACATGACCACACTGACTTTGCTTAGGGAGTCCCTGGAGGAAGACCATTTTTTACCACCAAAACTTCAGGCTTACTGGTTAAAATAAAACCTGCAACAAATAGAAAATGGAAGCCATCAAAATATGAAAAGTTAGACATCTCATAGTGAATTCCATTGATGTTAATAAAAGTGTGCCATCCATGAAAAATTAATGATTAAAGTAAACTGAGTCATACTAGGTTAAACCCAAAACCGCAGCCTATCCCCCCCCCCCCCCCCCCCCGGCCCTACAGAGATTCATCCAGAGATACATGATTACTGCTCATCTCCTTGAGCATTTCCACTTGTAGAGCAGTCTTGAACATGATCTCTGCTTTCCATTTTCCTCCCATTCTCCTCTCATACATCATCCTGTCTGTGTCTCTTTCTCTCCCTCTTACATCCACACACACACAGCCATGCATGCCAAGCAGTAATCTGATGGGCAGAGCCTCACCCACATGATATCATTCTTATTCCTGCTGTTAGCTGCTGATGTTAAACAGGTACCACCTGACCTTCATTCCACCGATGCTCTGCTGTCGCTCGAGCCACCGAGTTTTCCTCCCTGGCTGTATTATGTCTCTTTCAAATCTGGATATTTTTACTGGCTGTAGTGTTAGAAATGGAGAGCTGCATTTACTGGATTAGAAATACATTTTTAGTGACATATCTACACATTTTAATTTGCCAATATTTTAACCAGAAGTCCATTGCTGTTCTGCATAAAGCCGTGTTTCCTTTAAATGACAGCTTTTGTCAATGGAGCACATTTTTGTACCATTATGTTGATCAAAATGGTTGGCAATTCTATGTGCTAGCTTTCATGGCACATGGATATCAAGGCGTGTGCCCACTCCTCCTAATGATCCATGAAGAGTGTTTGTCTTCCTCTCCCAGGGAAACGATTGATTAGGCAAATATTTTTACTGGCAACGAATCTGATTCAAACTCAAAGAGCGGACATTTTTAGAATGTTTCTCTGATTTCCCCACTGCCTGACTTTTTCATGTTCTTCCTGCAACATAATTCCAACATGTTGCCTTAACTAACAGATGAGTCAGCGCCGTGCAGCACTTAAAAAAAGACCTTCCATGTTTAATTAGTGGGCTTGCGGGGTAGCTGATTCCCTCTATTTATTCAGCTAAACGTTACTGTTCTGGTCGAGACAGATGAAGCACGCTCCTGCCATCAGTCCCCTCTTTGGTGATGTTCTGCAAAGTGTTTAATTATGATCGAAATTTATGTCCTGAGAAAGTGGATCATTCAGACGCAGTGTGTTTCCCAGGCCCCGCGTATAACCTCCTGCACCCCGCTCACACGTGCATGCGAACTCGTTCAGAAAAAAAACCCCTGCAGAGGATATCACAAGGAAATGATGCGCAACAAACGTTAAATGATTTAGGAACAGTATATCAAAAGTGTATAAGCTGAGAATTTAGGCTTTCATTAATTGAACAAAATGTCAAAAAGCATTAAAGACATGTGCTCAACATAGATGTGTAATCAGGTCAATGTTAAATGGCTTTCATTTATTGAATCAAAGTGTAATTTATCAAAAAAAGATTCGGGGCATGTTTCCTTAATTAATGTAGAATTGAAACATAACAGAGAGGTTGTTCCTCTTTGAACATTTTTAAACATTTAAAAAAGTTTTTATTTTGTATTTTCAGGATGGAAAGTTTTATTTTGATCCTAAAAATCCTGATAAAAAAAAAAAAGGTGAAGTAAGGTCTTATATATTCAGTTGATGAATTAATTCGGGGTCGTTTTTATTATATTTGAATGCGTAATTAAATGTTTACACTTCATTTCAACATTAGAGTTTCTCTTACACGATACGAAGTTGTTCCTCTTTAACTCACAGATATCCCCTTAACGATGACAACAAGCCACTTTGGTGCCAAAAAGCCGTTAATCCCACCCCAGGGCCTAAAAACAGCTCTAGTTATCTTTCTCTCTGCTGAATGGAGCGATGCACAAAGAGAGGAGGGTAAGGTGGTAACTCGAGCTCCGGGCTTGTGTCGCTGGCTAGCGTGCTGACTGTGAGAGGCCTAGATTGCATCCAGTGTTTCCCGTGGCTTGAAGAAAAAGAGTCAATTCTCCTCGGTGGTGTCTGATGTCTTTGGATCCACTTGCTACTCCTGTTACCTATCCTAGTGGAGGAAAGCTAAGAGATTGTAAGGGAGGTTTTTATTTAATATAGTTAACACCATAGTTAAACTTACATGACACATAAAATGTAAAGTTTGTTGCAACCGGCAGAAATGTAACCTCTGCTGTGAGTCCCACTTTTGTTTCTTTAATGTTTCTAATGTAAAAAAAAAAAACATCTATTATATATTTTTGGTGAGTTGCAAACACTTGGCAATCCTCCTGACAGTCATCCTATACTTGACTCTGGGAAGGCTGAGATAAGGTGACGAGAGAGGATGTTCTGGGATAAAGTGACACAAAGCAGCAGGTGTGGGAAGAAATGGCTCCGTGTATTCTGCCCAAACTCCGGCAATTCCCAAGGTAGCCATCGATAGCTTGGATTTCCAACTGTCTACTTGACCCCTGTGTGCATTGATGACTTATATGTGAAAGAGAGATTGGGGGGAAAAAACAAAAAAACAAGGGGACAAGGGGGTATAAGTTGCAGAATATGGATATGCTGTGAGAAGAATGTGGAACCTCAGGTCAACTTCCTGAAAGGTGACTGGAGGTAACAATGTGCTGGGAATCCTCCACTTTTGCAAAAGTACTCACATTTAGTTAAACTTTTGTGGCAATCCTTAAACTTCCAAAGACATCAAACATATTGTTATGGACATATCTTTTAGACATGAATGCTCTGGTAAAGAGTTTTTAGCTGATTATGAAACAGACCATAAGCAACGAGACTGATTATTTCTCTTTCATTACTTTAAATGCCTTTAACTGCCGTAGTAGAGTATGTGTCTGACAAAAATGTTTTTATTATTTTCCACTTCCCAAGGCAAAGATTCTCAATGAGTGAGGATGAGATTTGTTTATTATAAAAAAGAAGCATTACTTACACATGCAGAGGACAAGATCAGTAGAAAAACAAGTCCCTCTGTTTGTCCACAGGGAGCGCCAAAATCAACACAAACCAATAGTTCTTTACTAGAGCTTTATGAAAACTTACACTTAATTTAATGGACTGAAACCGCCCTAAACACATGTAACATTTATTTAATATAATATATACTTGAACAGCAGGAACTAGCTGATACAGAATAGTTCAGTCAGACTGATGAATCTGATGATTTTAAAGGCAAACTAGAACAAATCTCTCCAATTTTAAACTTCCAGTTCTCAGGTGATGAGCAGGTGCTACTTCCAAGAAGCTGGAATTGCCTCAAATGAAGTAACTTGAGTTCATGATGGTTGGGGCAGAAGATTAATAAAATCTGGTATTCTGGAGTTTGATAGAAGAGAGGATACCAGAGCTCTGCTGCCTGCTTCTCATAGCTGCCTGTGGTTAGCATCTTGAGGTTAAATTAGCCTCTTCTAGCATACTGCTGCTGAATCTAAGAGCAAATTGTTGCCTTTTGGTTTGCATTAAGAGTATTGTAGGCACCATGTGTTGTCAAGGATTAAAATACCTGAAGATATATTCTGCACCATCAAATTTGATCTCATTTAAAACTAGGTTGGGTGTGACTCTGACATTTGTTGAGATAGCCAACCTGTGGCGTACTCTTATATAAGACTAGTTTTGCTAGCTTTTTTTCTCTCTTACAGGTAGATGATTTATAAACTCTCGTGTGTGTTTCTATCAATCTATCAGGATATATGAGCATCAGGCTACAGAATGGAGACAGTTAGCTTATCTTAACTAAGCATTAAGACAGGACAAAGGCAAACAGCTAACTTGGCTTCTTGCCAAAGTCACAAAAAACTTGAAACCAGTTCCTCGCTCAATGATTTACACGTTTTGTATCATTCAAAGAGGAGGTAAGCAGGACTACTACTCGCCCAAAGGAAAACCAGGCAAGGAGAAGTCAAAACCTTAACTGAGCTAAGCTTGCTACGCTAAGCTGACTGTTTACTAGATGGAGCAAAAATATATGATATTGTTTTTTACTTGGCAAGGAGGCTGACATTTTATGTTAAAAGAATGTCAAAGTATTCCTTGAAGGGGAAATCCAAAGGATTAAACTCTGTCACAGGTTTTTACATGCTTTCCTTGTGTGTTCCTTACAGAGGCATTCAGGTGGCTGTTGAAAGACGGACAAAGCATAAAGCAGACAACATAAACATGTGGAAGCCTGTATAGTGAAAGAGAATTATTGCAGAAATGATTTGGCTTATATTTCACTTATCACAGCTCTCTTTACAGTCTATTAGCAGCATGTGGTTTGAGCATACATACATTCACAAGGCTTTGAAGGATTTGAAACGTTCCTCTCTGTGATGTGTGTAAAGCTCATCGGTTCAGCTTGTACCCCCTCTGGCCTGTAATTAGCGTAAATCTGGCAGAGTCTTCACTACAAAACATGCAGTTCATTCGCTGAGAGAAATATGCTCTCATTTCTCACACTGTTAATGAAGCGTACCTTATCTAGGAGGGTATTGAAACATGAAAAGCCTTAAAGTGACAAATGATTTGTCAGACACAAGTTTGAACTTAAACCTCGATAATAGATAGCAGGCTCATCTTCAGGCTGCAGCGGTTCATACTGATGATACTCCAGAGAGGAAAGCAAAAATGCTTACTCAGTTTCCCTGGATTCCTTCTGAAGTGCTTCTCTGTTTGCTGCCAAACAAACAGCATGATTTTGTCATTATTTCTTATCCTTGTTTTCCCCTTTGCCTGTTTTTTTTTCTCCCTTACTTTTTGGCAGCCTGGTTGCTGTGATATGCTGCTTTGTTTATGTGATATTTAATCTTGCTTAAGTAAATGCATCATTGCTATGCGTCCAGTGAACCTCATGGGAAAGCCTCGTAAACGTCCCAGAAGGTGCACTGACATTAAAGAAGGGGTTTATAGGAGGGTAAAGTGCATTTAGCAGAGTGAGGCAATAGGGAGAAAGTTTGGATTCGAAATGTCACAAACATCTGTTCCTCCATGATGCAATCGCATCATGCTTGCAGCTCAATGTAGCAGGAGCGTAATGGTTTGTTGAAATGAACCAAACCCTTCACCTTGAGCTTACCAGAGGGGGAACACTGGAAAAATTCCCCCGTGAAATCTAAAACTTTTTATTATTAAGATGACTTAAAATATGTCAGGATGTATAAAAGCCCATTTGTCTAGAAATTTCAAGCATAGTTAGGCCTTGCTAATGCTAAAGAAGTATATTACCACTGACTATAGGCACTTTTTTGACATCAAATCACCAACACAAGGCTTCAGAAACTCCTGTTTTCAGACCTGATACTCCTACAATAAGACTATCAGAAATTAAACATTTTATATAAAGGAAGTTCAAAATTTCTGGTCGTGTGTTTTGGTCAATTTTCTGAGTTTTGAGTATGTTATTCTGTCCAATTTTACACTTTTGCTTCCTGCATTATACAATTTTTTTTCACTCATTAGGTTTTCCAAACAGGCCAATTTTTTCATCTTTCATGCATTTTAGGAGAATTTTCTTGACATTTTATTTTACGTCATTGCATGTCACATTCAAAGCAGCAAGACTGATTCAGAACTATCTGGATGGGACAATATCTTGTCGTAAATCCAGGTTCTTGGGTTTTCCATTAGGGAATATTACCAAGACAGATATAACATGACAAAAATGACGTATGAAGACGAATCTGAACCTTGAAAAAAGAGGCGTCAACTGAACAGGATGTTCATGTCCAACAGGCAGAACTTGTTGCAATGCTGATGAAAAAGAAGCAGCCAGTTAAGCTGACCACGTCAGACCAAAAGTCTTTCCCCATCAGATTGATTTCTGCAAAATGAATCAATTTTTTTGAATATAAAGTTCATTGTTTGTTTTTTTTCTCATGTTTCAGTTAGCTTCACACAGAAGCAGCCAATAGCAGTGCAGGGCTACTTTTTCCCTTTGTTACCCAAGTACATTTCAGAGCTGTACCTTTCCCCTTTTCCAATATAAGTTCAATCACAACTTATATGTAGAAAATGGGGTTAAGAGCAGGTGTAACCTACCTTTGCCACCTCTGAAGGTTGCACATTGAGGTCCAGTACTAACATGTTAATGCAAACCTGAAAAGGAAGTCTTACCTTCAGAGGTTCACATGATTCATCTGATTTACAGAATCCCTTTTCATTGTCTTTACACACCCTTTCCTTTGCAAAGAGGAAAGCCCTTTGTTTGGTCCTATTAATGTTAAATGCGCTGCTAAGCATTTACACCCACAGATAACAAGAGTGACACTGCACCACCGTCATACGGCGTGATGCCCGGTTGTGCCAGATCCTCGCTCCTGCACGGGTGCCAAAAAGAAGACTCCCCACGCCTTGATCTGGTCTGAGTCAGCAGAGCGCGGATGGTACCCTGCAGATTTAGTCCGTGTTTGTGCGAGCGCCGCAGAGCAGACATGAAAAGGTGGTTGGAGGTATAATTTTATACACACGAGAAATGCACGAGATGAGGTATTATTTAGACAATTGTAATGATACAGTACGTCAGAGAGAGTAAAAAGGTGTTTAAGTGGTAATTACAAAGTAGAACCACAGGGCTCAGGTTTATTTAACTGAATCACAATCTTAGAATCTGTGGTTAAATACACACTGTATATAAATGTTAGAAGGAAAGAATCTGACCCAAGTTGGTCATAAGAAGGATAATTTACACTTATCAGTGATGTATAACATGACACTATAACCCACAACAGACATTAATGTAGCTGAATTTGAGCTGGTTCAATGTCACATGAAAAAAGGACCGGTTCAAATCTTTTATGTCACATAACAAAAGAGCTTGTCGCTGACATACGTTTTTGGAACGAGCGGCACTCCTCTCCCTTTGCAGAGGTTGGAAACATTGACACAATCATAATTTTATTAGAGTAGGTATTTATTGGACCCTATGAGACGTACATTTTAAGTGGCCTGAACGTGTTACTGCGCTCGCTTTACACAGCTGTTCAGCCTCTCAAAAGCAACACAAGGCCCATGTGTGTGTTTCACTGGATGCTTCAAAGCGTCCTTTGGAGATATGAAATGTTATATCAGACGTATGCTGGAATAGTTTGTGGAAAAATGGCTTCTCGGGGTGTGTTGCCGGGTTCAGAGCTAATTCACGGACATTCTGAGAGCACGAGGCTTCAAAATATCTGGAAAGAGTAGAGGTGATGAGTAGACGTGTGTTTACACAGCGAGACAGTGTTCAAATATAAAATAATAATGAACATAAGTAGATATAAAAATGCATTCTATTTCAAGCTTTAAGCAGCTGTGGAGTCTACTTCATCTATTTCTGTTTTATACTTTTAAAACCTCAAGTTATTCAGAATGAAAGTATTAATTTATTTGCATTGTACATGTTTTACTTTCTCTTTTTAAAGAAGTAATTTTTACTGTATTTATAGTAAACAGTTAAAAAATCATTCATGTTTACTCTTGCAGAGTTAGACTTGATGAACGATACTGTTACCTTTTATATCTCGTCACTATAATGCCTCAACGACAAGGTGATTAGCTTAGATTTGTACAAAATATGGAAGTAAAAGAAAAGGAGAACCTGTCTGTTTAAAAAAAATCTGCTCATCAGCTCAGCTTCATATCAATCATTTCATTTCTCTTCATGACTTATTAGAGCGTACATTTTAATGGTATTATACCAGATTTAGTGGATACGTTGTGATATAAATGCTCACAGTATTTAAATCCATCTATCCAATGTGATCTGCATGCAGCATTTCTGCATCATATCCCAGCATGCACTGGACCGAAGTCAGGGAAAGAGTCCAACCAAGCAGCAGCCTCCAGAGTTTAAAGATGAAGCCAACGGAAAGAGCAAAAAAGTGTCCACTTGAGGCTGGCTTCAAAAGCCAAGGAATCCCCGTTAGAGTTTATTTTAAAATGCCCATTTTTCAAGCAGAAATAAACATGTTTACAGATGGTTAAAGAAGATATTAGATTGAAACAGATCATTTATGTATTGGCAAAAAAATGAGGGATTTTTTTTTACAACTGGTTATATTGAGGCAAAGAGGTATTCATGAATTTGTATATTTATTGTTACCACAAGACTAGAGCCATGATTCTTACAGCCCATGAGTCCATCATATTTACACACTTATATTCACTTGTAGTGTCAAATTTGTCTACAGACACTTGACCTGCACGGCTCTTCACTGTCGGAGAAAACACTCAACCTTTTTAAAAGTTGAGTACACGTTACACAGCTATAGCTCCTAGTATAGACACAGATAACTGGACATGTCACATGGTTACTCTAAAAACGGAGTGTTTTTACCACCATATGCCAATGCAAAACTGAGATATTAAAGCACCCAGAGGGGATTGTTAATTTAATTACAAAGTTAAAGATCCTTTGAAGAGTTTTTAGCTGGTTATAAAAAAGTCTTAAATGAATATTGATGACTATATCTGACCTACAAGAGCAAACAAGACATCAAAGAAAATATTGATCATTTCTACAATGTCCTTTTTATTACTCACTGCCGGCATTAGGTGTCAGAAGAAGTTAATTGCGGCACTCTGCCGAGAGCAAAGTCTCACAGTGAGTGATCTGTTTGACTGTTTAAAGGAACAGGATGATATGCTTCATTCGAAAAAAAAACCGACTTGTGCATCGACAGGACAAAATCAGAAAAAAAGCTACAGCCTTGTCCACAGGGGGCGCCAAAATCATGCCTCATAGGTTCCTCGTAGGAGCTTTAAAAAAAAACAAATTTAGGAAAAGATTGAAACGTCATTGTTGGACATTTTAGTAATTTGTCACAGTTGTTCCTTTGTTAACTTGTGCTTTACAGAAACCTCCATATGGACAGCATGATGTTCCAGTTATCCGCTGTAAAGCTGTAATATAAACAACATAGCAGCTGAACTGAAAACATTCAGCATGGGGTTATGAAAAGCACCTGGACAGCATGACCTTTCATTTTTCCTCGATGTTAACAAACACAATTTCAGAGTTGAAAATGTGTTTTTGTCAGATAACAACATACAAGGGGAGAAGTTATTTCAATGATTTGCAAATGTTTGTGCAGTACTGGAATTTGGCCACATCCCTAACCTGATTTGTCATTTGGCTGCATATTTTTGATTTTATATCATGTTCCTGCTCTGTAATGTGTCCAGATATCTGAGGTCAGAGCTGTTTGTGAGTCCGCAGAGAGAAGGAAAGGGTGATGATTGTGACCGAGCGGAGAGAGAGAAGCAGATGCTCCCTCAGGAGGAGGGTTGAGCCGCACACCTCCTCTCTCCCTCTATTCCCCCACATTTTTTAATTCTAAGAGCATATGGACACTAAAGAAAGACCACGGGATAGGACACACGCAGGACAGGACAAACAAAGAAAAAGCAATGGAGGAGGGGAGGAAAAAGCTGAGAAAAAGGAAACTGACAGGAATGCTGTCATGGGAAGGAGAAGAGAGGGAGAGGAGATGAAGAGGTGTGAGAGAGAGGCCGCATGTTTTACATAAAGATGTTTTTTTTTTCTGAAATTAGAGCTGGAATGAGAGCGACGGATGGAAAATATCGAGCATAGCATTGCGCATGAGGCAGCAGGCAGCTTGCCTGCTGAGGCAGGGTGCGGTGAGGAGATCCTTGACTCAGTTTGCACCACTTTCTGGCCTCAATCTGATCTCTGTCAAACTGTAGCATGGCTAACAGGCTTATCAGTTTAATAAAGCTATGTGCCCTGGATGCTTGATTACAGCGAGTTGTTCCCTTACTGAAAGGCTTGGAGATGAAGTGAAATAAAACTTCTCTCTTAATCACTCTTGATACTTTTTTTGTTATTTGGCACATTGTTCTGTTTTATTAGGAACAAGTTTAGACTAAGGGCTTGACTGTAAAATTCAAAGGGTTGAATCAACTTGGAAGTCATCGGCCAGTCAATCAATGAATTTTTATTTGTATCGCACACATTCATAACATGCTAACGTTATCTCATGACAATTTACAAAAAACAGCAGGTCTAGAGCGTACTCTTTATTATCTTATTTACAAAGACTCAACATAACTCCACTATGAGCGACGCACTAAGCCACATTTAACACATTTACAATGGCATGAAAAAACTGACTTTTAACAGACAGAAACCTTGAACTGAACCAGACTCATGTTGGAAAGCCATCTTTCAAAACGGTGTAGGGCTTAGGAAGTGGGATAGAGGGAGATGCAATAAGAAAGATGGATAATGAAACAGAGCAACATCACCCACAACAACAATGAATTAAATAGATTTATAACCATGCCATGTATAATGGTAAAAGTATGTGTATTATTAGCAGTATCACAAGATATTGTGATCATGATTTTGATTATTATCATGACTTTTTATATATTCATTGAGTTAAACATTTTCTTTAACTGCATTTAAAGTTATTTTTGAAGATGGTGGATTCATTTTATTATCATGTTTAGGTTTGTGTTGATTCTAGCGTCTTTTAACGGTCAATCTTATCACTCACCCTGAATCTTTGTAGTAAAAATGTAAAAAATAAAGAGGCTGTTTCTGCAGTTTGGTGTAAATTCTCTAATTTGACACCTACCTTCATAGGTCAAAGGTGACATCGGTATCAGTTTTATTCAGTTTTATAACCAACCTGAATGTCCTCATAGGAGCTTTAACTCCTACATAAGAAATGTGAACCCCAACAACCTCACACCCTAACATTTATGTAAAGTAGACTTTATAAATATTCATATTTAGTTTCTCTCTCGCTCTCTCGTGTTCATCATAGTGACAGTTTAATAAAAATAAGAAAAAATATTCCTGTGTTTTTTATTTATTCAATTGTCTAATATAATATCAAACATTAAATGTCAGGAGGGAAAACATTTTTTATATTATTTATAAATTAAAATATTTTGACTCAACTTCAACTCAAGTGCATTTATTTATTCATGTCACAGCTGTGTTGCTATGAATTATGGGTAACTGGGTTTCTTTGGTCATTTAACATAAATTCCTTGATCAAGTGTAAAATGTTACGTTTATTGATTAAAAAAAGTATTTTTACTGTAATACAAAAAAGAAACATTGAATGAATGACAGCCTCACTTTACTGTTAACTGTTAACTGTTTTCACTGATGTCTTATCACTTCATTGAAGAGACTACAGTTCAGATGAGTATCATTCACAGACTATTAGTCTGCCCAGCATGTGTTTGACTCAGAAGTTTGAGAAACTGTTTATTATTTTTTATGAACTGAGTGCAACTCCTCACGCATATGCTGCATAACACTTCATAACTTCTACCAGCATAGAAAGTTATATCTCATGTAAGTTTCCAATTTTAAAGTTAGACCTCACATCCTGTGCTTCAACTGCTGCAGCTGGAGATACTGTATATATATTAATGTATGTGAGATAATATGCAAACTCTCCCATTTCGATGGATTCAGCTGTTTCCAAATGTTTCCTGCTCTTTTGCTGAGCTATGCAAACACGACCTGGAGGTTTAACTCTCTGCAGGCATAAAACTGTTATTGATATTCTTGAGCAATAAAGAAAACACAATTCATCCGATGTTCCGTCCAATTCTAAACATCTCCCTGCTATTCTTAATGAAATAACCATGGTCATAAAAGTATGGCAACACAAGAGTCAACCCCTGTGTGATGTTTGATGTGAGGTCATCCTCTGAGTGTGATGCTGCAGTGTTTTGGCCTCGTCGTCACCCTTAGTTTGCTTACAAAACTCTGCAAGACGTTTGGAGTCATAAAATCGAGCTTCGAGTTTATTTAATTCTACCACAATAATCAATTATGATTTTATTACCTGGCAGTAGTATAAAAAGGAATATATATTTCTTTTAGCACCAGGATGTAATGAAAAGCACACAACAGCTTCAAAACATGTGTTGTGTTTGTTTTTCTCTCTTCATGGGATCTTGTAAAGATGTCTTTTACTTCCTCTTTATTTCTCTCTGTCAATCTCTCTTTTTTTAACGTCTGCAAACTTCTAAAGCTGCATATTAACTCAGACATGAATTATTCTTTGTGTTTGTTAGAGAGACATTTCTCTTGTCAGTGTGTTGTCAAGTTGTGGTGTGTTGAGTCGAGCGTGCTGACTGAGTCCTGGAAATGTTGCATTCAGGGGTTTTACTTCTAATGCTCAGGGCCCGTACTCACAAACACTCTGAGAATCCTCAAATCAGAGATCTCCTAACTTAGCATTAAAAAAAAATCCTGGCAATGAGTCCTAGCTTTGGAGTGATTCAGGAACATTCTCAGAGCAACTCTGAGTGAGGAAGGAACACAAAATTTTATCTCAGTGAGGAGGCGCGGTTGACCCCGTTACAAGGTAGGAGAAAAGGTAGCCTTGTGTATGCGACCCCTGAAATATTCCTGAACTTTTTCCGGGTGGGCTGAATGTGTGAACACAAACTGCTGAATTTTTCACTCAAGCTTTACAATTATTTTTTCCTGATGCTCCCTTGAAAAAAAGATTCTGCATGAAGTCTGATGTATGAACACAGCAGGAAATATTCAGGAAAATTTAGTGATGAGACAACCCCACTTCCTGCCCCGGAGGTAAACTTAGTGTGTGAATAGGAAACTCTGGAAGATTTTATGGGCAGGCTGTCCTGACATTTTCTTGAAATTTTCAGGAATGCATGTGTAAATTACTTGTAGACCTATATCTCCCTTACACAAAAAAGTGTCAACACAAATTAGCAATTATGTCTACTTTGATATCCCATTAGGTTATATTTGATGATAAAATCCTGCACCAATCAGGATTTTATGATATTTGAAGCAAACCACTGGAGCGCTTGTTTGGTATAGCATGCTTACATTACAAAATTCCTGCAAATCTACAATGCTTCTTTGTTTGAACTCTTAATCCATTATATGTAATCATTTTAACGTTATAATACAATAACTGGTTGACACCACATTTTCAACACCTTTACAGGCCCCAACTTACTTTGCTCAATAGTTTCTCATATTGACACAAGTTTCAGTTTCCACATTATGTTGTGTCACTTAAAGATGTGTATGGCTTATAGTTCTCTTCTTACTGGTTTGAAGCAGGCGGGAGTCAGTCATAAAACTGTAATGTCAAATACTTGTGGCTGTGCACCAATCAGAAATCAGCAATATTGATTTCACATCAGATGAAGTTTGTGGGTTGTTGGTTACAGTTTGTTGCCAAGCAGCTGCCAATCCCATTGGATGAATCCACAGCCACACTCTCATGAAGAAGCAAAATTCATTTTGAACTAAAACTCTTCATACATATTTTCTTAAATGATCATTTTAAATGTTACATTTGTTATGAATCTTTTAAGTAGGGGAGAATATTTTAGGGGCTTTAAGTTTTACGTTTGTTTGTATAAAGGACTCTCTCAATCAGAACTTTTGCAGTTTCTCCTTTCAGCCCAGATGTTGCCTCATGTGGTGCTGATGAGCTCATTTCATTGGCCAAAAGACAAATCAAGCTCCCCTCACTCACAACAAAACAGTAACTGTAGTGATCACCTCGGGTCAGTGTATGTATTATTTGTCAGATGAGACTTTTTAACCTTTAACCTTGGCGAGAAATATGTTAAGAGGAGCGTGCATTCATTGCACAAGAGATACGGCTCCTATGACGCAGGGAGCCAAGAATGTGCTGATTTCAGATGTGGCGAATGGCAGCAATGATGATTGTCAAATCGTTACAGTGTTGTTATTAAAACCATGTTTCCCTCAGCAGGAGAGACTCGATCTCTTTTTTTTTTTTTATGAACAGTGAACCACAGCAAAAGTAAAATTGAATAATTTGTGGATCTTAGGGTTGATTTAGAAGCTTGTGATGAGTTAGAGCAACACTTGGATCAGGCACCATGTGGCATATGATGACAGAATATTTGGATATAAGACGATTGGCTGTGCAAAATCAGCTTTTAATCCTTTTTTTTTTGAGTTGTCCTCTTTTTTAAACTGTAATTCCTTTTTTTACTTGGACGATGTTGTTTACTGTCCTGTAAAAGTGCTGCTTGAAAAAATGCAATCAAACAAATATTCCCCAGTGGACACTCAGAACCTCATAAACCTGTCTGAAGTTTTAGACAATAATTATTAAGCAATACAAATGATGCTGCAAATGCACAGAATGCAACAATAAAAACAATAAAACTTGCAACCCATGCTTAAACTTTGAACTGGCTTGATAGTATTTTTGTCCTGTCTTGCGTATTGTATTCAGCCAGGATTAATAGCATACATTTTTGTAATTCCTGTGGTTAAAGCCCCCAGAGAAAACCATTGTTTGCAAATGCAAATTAATTTAGAGAGTGAAAGACATGAAGTCTATTGTACAATTAGTTTAGAAGACGCAGATTGCTCTGAAATCATTGCAACTTATGAGAATGAGGAATGTTCCCCTTGAAAGGCAATAAATCATTTTCACAATCGTGCTGGACAACTTACTTCATAAAAGTCATAATGAATCTCTGTTATATTAACATTGTTGCAGTGTTTTAAATGTTTCCTCAGGGAGCCATCTGACTGGCCTCCATCAATCCTTCTGTGCAGAGGGGGAAAATTGGAGGTGGTTAGCACATTATATCATTATAGTAATCATAACTTCACTTAGACGGAGTGTTTGTGGGTAAACTCTGTGATCCCGTAAAAGTGTTTTCATAGCAATCCTTACTTTAATATGAGATAGTGCCAACTAAAGCATTACTCAGTCTACAATGTTCTGCTATTAATAATTGTATTATATTCACTCTTGAACGCACACAAAGGGCATTTTAATCTGACATCACTCTGAGACTAGGAGGTTAAAATGATTTTATAAAGTCATGCTGTTGTGTGTGTAAAGTATATGTTAGGTTTTAAACCATATTAATTGTCGTAAAGTGACAAAAAAGTTAACATTTCACAGTTACCTATCGCTCAGAAACCCAGGTGGCAATGTATCGTCCAATAGCCTAGCCCATATTTATTCGATAACTCATTAGCTACCATCAGAAAATAACTTTAAGCATTCAACCCCTTCCCTTACATCCCCATTTGATGATGTAAAAACAATACAACACAATCTGAACCATGGAAATTCCTTGCAAACTGCAATGTTAGCTCAAAAGTGGAATGCTAACATTCTCTGTTGAAAATGTTAGCATTCAACCAGTTTGAGCTAACATTAGCAAAGGAGAGGCTGAAAGCTAACATCACGATTTGATGGTTTAAAAAAAATCAATATGTTTTAGGTTTTATGACAAAATATTTCAAATTCTATTTCAAATAGCATTTTAATAACACATTAGACACAATCATCAGACAACAGCTAATGTTAGCATACAATCACTTCTTAGCTAACATTACTGTGAATAGGCAATATATACTGTATCTTGTCAATCAATTTATTTTCAAACCTAAATGTGAAAGTTAATATTCAGCAGTCTAATGGTAGCAATAGTTAGTAAGTGAAAACAAAAGCAAAAGCCAACGTTAGCGTTCAACTACAACTATTTTCTAGCTAATAGTAACATTTGAAAGAAATTCCCTTTTTAACACAAAACTATTTTCAGGTTCCCATCCTGGTGAGGTCATCTTTTCTGCTGCTGTAGCTCAGTTTAATTCAATATGCATATTAATGTAGAAGTACATTTGGATAGCCTATAACAACAATGCCAATTCCCATACTACCTGGATTTTAAAAGCCTCTACACACATTGTGATAAATGTGTAGTCTGCATTTCGATTGATGTCTAATTAAATCATTTGCTCTAATTGTGAGCCAACCATCAGCATGTCAAATGAACTCAAACATCCATTTTCCTCCGTGGCCTCAATCCATCTCATCATCTTCTACTGAATACTATTCTGAGTTTTTCTTCGTTGTTTTTTGCTGCATTTTCAAAATAGATAGCAATTGTCCCAGAAAAGTGGAGGAAATAGCAACAGCAGTTGCACCAGAGTCTTATTGCGTCACACTCAGTGAAGCATCATTTTTGTACATAATTCAATAGAAATCCACTAAACAGCTTTGTTTTAATATAACACTTAAATCTGGTTACACTCATTCAACAACTGTCACTATCCAGCTATGTGAAAGAGCTGGATAGTGATGTGGGGGAAGAACAATTTAATAACATATACTGTGATTCGGACTGTGACTGTCATTGGGAACACACATTTTTGAGTAAACATAAAGTTCATTACACCCTAACTGTAGTGAATATGTTGTACTAACAACCTGCACATGATCCCACAACGTTAAATGTGCACAACGCTTGAATCCAGATTACATATTGTCATCATAAATCATGCTCAGATGACTTTACAACAAAAATATCTTTGCACTTAAGTAAAGGGGAAACGGTTTGGTTGGATCATGGTTAGGATTAAGAAACTAAAGTTAGGATTTGGTTTTGATAATTGGTTACCCAGTCAAGCTGCTTCCTAAAAAGAGAAAGTTCACTCACAGTGCAAAACACTTCGAATGAAACCCAGGACAAGAGAGTTTAAGACTAAAGCTACCGATCCACCAACGTGACAGCAGCACCCTCACTTTCCTCCACATCAGTTCAATGTAAAAACCACCAACTGTTTCATATAATCCACATATAAAGGAAATATATCTCCATCACTTTTCATGACCTTAAATATTTTTAAACATTTCCAGAGATCATTGATCGATCTGAGTGGTTCAGACTTTACTGCACACAAAAGACATTTCACCAGTTTTATAAAGGGTTAAAAACTTGATGGATACTTTCTCTGATTGCAAATTTAAACCCTCATTTCCCAACTTTTCTCTGCGTCTCTCTGTTCCAAAATGTACTGACAGAGCTCTAATCAGAGCCAGATATGAGCCACCAAATTCTTCTCAATGACATCAGAGATGTAAAAGATGTAGAAAGTTGAGGCCAAAGATAAAAAAAACAACATTATTAGGATAAAATGGCTTTAACTTTGAATCCTTACTTGCTTTTCGACAGTCTGCTGCACTCCACACTGAGTTAAGTCAGTGTAAATCTGCCCAGCTTCTAAATTATTCAGATTTATTATTTTGAGCAAAAACTTAATAAAAATCCAATTAACCTTTAGCTTTTTAAGTGTTGAAACACTTTCAACCCAACTGTAATCAATCACCTAAAACCATTGACTTGGTTTACATTGTGGACTCGCCAAGACTTTTTACAACGTGTGCCTTCAAATTTAATGCTGCGTTTTGTCACTGGTCGCTTTATCAGCATCTTTAAATAAAGTTTTATGGTTTGTTTATAATAATACTTCACACCTTGAAAAGAAAGCAATTGAGCATGAAGCTTTTATGAGTCTTGGGACAAAAATATGGAAGGGTCATGGCAACAACTAAGAAAAAAAAGATGGAAAAGGGGGGATTTCATATTAGCTCTCAGACAAACACAGGGTCGTATGAAGGCTCATCAGAGTTCTATTAGCGTCCTCTTTGGGTCACACGTGGTTCCGATTTAGGAGAGTTCATAGGTCATCATACATCTTAATCAGACAATAATAAGTATCCGCATGAACTCTCAACCTTCCATTTTCTTAAGTCTGTTGCTCGAGACGCATGATTTAAATCTTTAAAGTCTCATAAGATTACATTGCATTTGAGTTAATTCTCACATCATCTTTTTGCCTTTAATCTGCTTCTTCTATTTTTTTTTTTACATCAGCAATCCAAAATGCATCCTTGTGTATTTTCTTCAACAGTCCCTTGATATACATTTAATACATTAACCTGGAAAAGTAAGATTTTTGTCATCTTTGGAGGTCAAAAAGAGAGCCTCGTGGAAAATGTAAATCGACAGTATAGTGCACTTTAAAGACCAAGTGCATACCAGACGGAAAGGCAGAGCAAACATGACACCCATAGGAGAGATAAGTCCCACAGACCCCCCAGACATCTGTGTGTTCAGCAAATGTGATTAGGGGTCAATTAGAGAAGGAACATTTTGACACATGTCTTATATTTGGAGTGAGAAGAATGAGAGAGCAGTGATTGAGGAAGGAGGAGATTGTGTGGTTGATATTCAATACACTGCAGATTTTCAAAAGACAACTATGATGTGCTGAGGTGTGTTTTGACCGAGCAGCAAACCTCCGGTGTTGAAAAAAACTGCAGTTCATCGAGTGTACGCTTGAGGCTGGCTCCAAGAGCCCCGGAAGTTACATACACACCACATTAAAAATTTCCAGTTTTTACAAAACAAATGACCATGTTTACAGCCTGGGAAAAAAAACTATTTTGCTCTGATTAGTAAAGTTGAGACAGGATTTCCAGAATGTTGAATGCTATCGACGAGCCTCCAGAGTCCCTGCAGGTATCTATTGGTGATGTCACTCAGGCTTTGTCCTTATTCACTGCCTATGGTTTTGAGTTTATATTAAATCTAAGCCTCATTCTCCAACTAATATATATGCTTTCTTTACTTTTTTAACAAGCGCCTGACTTTAGGTTTAATCGCTACTGCTGGAGTAAAATGTGTTTAATGCATAGAAGTTTATAAGCCAACAACTTTTATACACTTTCATTGTTTGGATTTGTTTTATTTCATAAGAGTGAATTTGATCCGTTGCAGGCCCAGGCTTTAATTTTCTCTGGGAGTCGATCCAAAACAGCACATTCTGGTGAGAAAGTGCACTTACAAGACTAACGTGACCTCACAATTCCACATGCGTACAAAAAGTCAGTAATATATCGTGGTTTCCTACGTCACTGGATAGCTCTGTGAAACCACTTTAGGCAGAGCTGGAACTCTTGTTTTGGTAAACACTCCTTTAGAAACCACCCCGATCACAATGTGGCTCAACGGCTGCTGCCAGAATTAATATGCGGTTAATGACAAGGTTTGGCTTGCTGCCCTCTGCTATTGATCCACTGTGGATTCTTCCAGTCCACTTTATTGCCCTAATGTAAAACATCCATCACTGATGATTTCTGCTGTCAAGCTCAGCTGAATTCTGTCCACTATATGCTGTATTTTCCCTCTGCAGAGTCAGGTTTCTATGGCAGGGACAAAGCATATTTGAGATCATTACTTACATTCTTTTGTCCTCTATACACATTAAGTGGGCTAAAGGCCACTGGCTTAGGGCTGTGAACGCTGCCTCAGTTACAGTAAGATATGAAACATTTTCACAAGTAACATTTTATTTTAGACTTTTGATCGTCAAGGTGAACAAATATACGGAGGCTAAAAAAGGAAAACGCGTTACAAGGACCTAAAAGATTTCCATTAAGGTGAAAGGAGCTGCAAATTCAGACACACATAAAAAGTCCAAAACAAATAAAACAGAGATGTGCCATTAATAAATAAAAAATCTGCTGAAAAATGTAATAAACACATAAAATATTTAGAAAATGCTAAGTCAAAAAACACACCAGACAATAAAATCAAGAGACTTTCTGCATTTTCAGTCATTGTAACTGAAGTACTCCAGGCCTCTAGGGGGCACTTAGTGAATTGGGATTTTTTTTTTTTTTTTACTTTTTTGCCTTTAATTGGATAGGACAGCTGTAAAATGACAAGAAATGTGGGGGGAGAGAGAGAGTAGGGGATGATATGCACCAAATAGTATCATGATCAGGAGTCAAACCTTCAGCCTCTGTCCATGGGCTACATGATCAACCTACTGAGCAAAACCAGCAGCCCAATTGGGATTTGTTTTGGGGTTGTCTGCCATTGTTGGTGACCGTACAAAAAAACAAGGAGCAGCAGAACATTTGAGAGGAAAGGTAATAGGTGTAGTAAGACAACTGATGCTTTCAATGACGTGCCTAGCTAAAGAGGGGTTTGCTTTAGTGAATGTGAAATATCAATGACAACATCTGGAGCCAATCTACGGTGAATGGCAGCCTGATGATACCATTAATGCCTGTCAGAGGGTCTCTGAAAAAAGTATAGGCTGATGTGATTGAAGCAATAAATCCAGGGGGGGATGCTTACTCAGGCATTGAGGTTATACGGTTTTGTCCATCTGCCTCTGTCTGTCTGTAAGTCTCTGCCTCTCTTTGCCTGGGTTGGGCTTAAGGTGTGTTGTAACTGCATTTTTTCCAAGGCTATACACTCACTACAAAGGTGCCAGAGTCCTGTGTTTCCACTCAATAACCTTTTTACTAACGGTTACATTGAGAGCTTGCAGCACCAACTTATAGAGTAACACAGTCTGTGTAAACTGTCAATAATAATATAAAGCTGTTTTGGACCTTCAAATAAGGCATAAAAATGTTTTCTTCCTTACAAGTATTATCAATGTTACCAAACAATGATTAAACTTGCTCCTCTCTGCCATGGACCTCCACCCTTTAAAAAAATTTGGCATTGTAGATGATCAACATTTTTGCTGCGTATACTCCATACACAGAACCAAGAACATGGCTACAACTTTCCCTAACAAATACACAATTAAAGCCACTACATAAAAAAGATGAATTATGGCTCATAACAAATGACAGAGGAAGTAAGGAACTACTGGGAAGCAGCAAACATTGTTGGTTTTGATCTTTTCAACAGAATTCTTTACAAAAGCGAAAAAGCTAGCTCTTCCTTTTTTGATTTTCTATACATTTTTCTGTGTTGTTTTGGTAACTGTATCCCACTTTTGGGACTTAGCAATGTTCATGATAGTTAAAAAAGACAAGGCTACTTTTCACTAAATATATTGCTTGACATTTCTTCCCATTTCCTGATTCCCCCTGTTCGTACCTGTCATCATGTTTTTGAACTGCTGTTTCTGCCTCATGCCACAGCAGGATGCCCCACCTCAACCTGCTGTACGGTACTTTTCCTGCCATCCCATCCGGTCCTGCCCAATCTGTCCTTTACTGCCATCTATTTTTTACTTCTCTCAAACTATTGTACCGCTTTCTTTGCATCTGTCTTCTCTCCTTTCTCCCCTGAACCCTGTTTCTCCATGCCTAACATTCCTCTCCCCTTTTTCTTTACAATATTGTTGACCTCCCATTTGAATTATTGACAAACATGATGCAAATCTGCCCAGAGAGCATTTTATAAACATGAGAACGTAGCCAAAGAAAGCCAAGCCCTGTGTAGCTCAGATTTTTTCAATTAGAGCTATTGCGTCTTTTAGCCTCCCCTCTGCTCCCTCTGCACACACACACACACACACACACACACACACACACACACACACACACACACACACACACACACACACACACACACACACACACACACACACACACACACACACACACACACACACACACACACATATACACACACTGACATGTGCAAAGGTTGAAGGAATTGTTACAATCCAGCTGCCTCCCAACCGAGGCACGTCCGCCGCTGCCAAGGGATGATGATGCTGATGATGAAGTTGAACTGGACAGCATGCCAGCATTGGTCCCATGATGACATCACAGCCTGATGTCATGCAGACGGGTGTGGTGATTGGACAGGCAGCTGAGAAGGGTTATGTGTGTATGTGTGCGCACATGTTAGGGCAGGGTGAAAGTATGCATGGTCCTCTGGGGTTCTCTGCAGTCAGTCAGAGTTTTGGATGGACACTCGCGATTACGTTCGTGCAGGACAAGGAAAAAAATTGAGGAAGAGATGTTGAAGAAGGAGATGGAAGTGAGGGAAGAGAAGAGGGAAGAAGAAAATAGGATGAGAGAGGAAAGACACAAGTGATTGGCTGAAAGGCGAGAACAAATAGAAGACTAACATGCTCAAAGTGGCGACACTAAAATGCTATAATGTTTAGTCAGAAACCATGTTCACCAACTTTAGTGTACTTACATTTTCTTAAATCCCAGATCCCAGATCTCAAAATGATAAAGCCTCCAAGAGCTGCGCGTTATATTTGACAGTTTAAATGTTTGAACAAATTAAGCACAAGATGAAAAGTTATAGCATTCCTAAAGTTCTTACGATTCTACCTGAGAGGAACAAACACGTGTGTTCAAAATGACATGGCATATACATCCAGTAGTTCAATTGAGATTTTTAGCTGGGAACCATACATTCCTGTATGAAATTGTGTGTCAATGTCAACAGTGAATGAACATATTTCATGGGATTAATATGTATTATTTTTTTACTTCCTGGTTGCTCTTTAAAAAGCAAGGAGCGAGGAGTAAGCAAGTAAAATATACTAGAAATCATCCTCTGGGAACCATGAAAGTCTGCAGCAAATATCATACAATCCATTCAGTAGATTTAGAGCTATTTCATTGGACAAGAGAAAACTTTGACTTGGTGGTGTACCTTTTGGGGGTAGCTAACTTGGTGTTGATATATATCCAGAAGGGACCATGATTTATTTTAGCAATCCATCAAATAATTGTTGAGATATTTCTGTTTATTTTCGTCAAACCAACTTCAGCGGCAGCTCTAAAGCCAGTCCTGTGGCATGACCAGATTGGGAAACAAATAGATTCTTAATTTGAAATTAGAAAAGTAAAGTAGTACATAGATCCCCCCAGTAACAATGGCTGCGGTTGAGAGATATTAAACTGTAAGTGAAAGTGTATATTCATGTGGTAATGGATGGAGGTCACTGGACACGTGTAGAATAAGCAGTAGTATGTGTTTCCCTCTAAGGTAATCCAGTGCAAACCTGTAACAGCATGTTAAATCTTATCTTGTGTAGTGGACTGGGGTTTCCTTAAAGCTTGTTTTTTCCGCTATTGCGTGTCAGTGAATGTAAAACTTTTTTTCTTGGACTTTGGTTGGCCTCCTTGTGGCAGTAAATTGCCCCTCAAACCTCCCACGCAGTCCACAAGCGATAACAACATATCAGCAGTTGTGACTGTTCATAATTTGATGTTGTCACAACACTGAAAGAGACAAAAAGTGATTTTGTTCTGTCAGGATTAAGAGTTAAATGTTTTACTGAAAGAATATGTTGGATCAGTGGAAATAGCAACAGTAGACCACAGGGTAGACAAACTTGTTTCCTCAAAATAGAGGTAGGGACAATGAGTCTTTATCTGATAGCAAGTTGTCGATGACTCATGTGTGGGTGAAAGTAGGCCAGTCTGAGAATTAGAGACAAAGGTATTCAGGTGTGGGATGTAACCATGGAGTTCAGCCATAGACCACAACCTCACCCATGTGTTTGTACATTTCAAAACGTGAATGGATATTTTGAGTGTAAGATCTTTTAGAGACAGATTGAAGTTCAGAGAGTAGGCAGGCTCTGAGAATTCCATTGACACAATGTTTTCTAAGTAGGTTCTTAAAATAGTTAAAATCAGATATGCATGCATAAAATGTCTGATAAGATAATGTTTTAGTACCAACGGTCTGCTGGGTTCAATGTACAAAAATGCTTGACTGTCATTGCCCTGTTTATGTATTAGAACAGCCATAGTGCTTAAAATCCAACAAAATATTTCTATTTAACAGACATAGAGTTACATAGATGATAATATCCTTTTTTATGTATGGACTATGTCCTTCAACCATTCCTTTAAAATGAATTAATGGTGCTGACCCTTTTTTATATGATCATTTATAAAAAGAATCATATGAAACTGAAAGCAGCTGTATTTGTGACCTAACTGGAAGCAACATATGCTATCAATGTCAGAAACAGGAATGACTGGAACAGATAGATAACAATCAATTAAAACAACGTAAAAAAAAAAAGTTGAAGGCTGCAGCGATGGCCTTACAGTTTGATTACAGACATGTAAACTGTATATGTCCATGTTTCATGGACCAGTGAGTGAGATTGTTATGTTTCAATGTATTTTACTTCTGAATACTGACAGCTGTTGAGCGGAGAGAACCATGACGTGTTTTACATAATTTAGGGTTTGTTTTGCTGCTATGACGCAACTTCAAATATGGCCCCACAAACCCCAGAGGTTAGTTTATAGACATGTAATTTACTTTTATTAGGCCAGCTTTAGTCGTTGGAAGTCAAAGATGAAGAAAGAAAAAATTGAACTCTGCCAATGTTTGCATGGTCCACTTGAGAAACACTCCACAGAAGAATGATAAAGATTATATTCGAAAATCTTGACACCGCTCTTTAGTGTGTGTCTTTGCAATTTGAAAAATGTATTCTCAACGTTTGAAGTTCAGCATTGGTTGACATGGAAAAAGATCAGTGACGGTAAACATACAGATTTACTGATACTCTTCATTTTGAGTGTGTTTGACAGTGATATGACTTTAATTGTTTTGGCTCAGCTCCAGCATTATGGATTTGAAATAAGAAAAAACTGCGAGGTTAAAGAATATCAGTTTTAAATGAGTTAAAGGCGTCAACAATTATACTTGAGGTTCATTGTGGGCTGCTGTAGATCAGTGATAGACAGTCGTCTCTCAAACAGAAGGTTTGCAGTTCAATTCCAGCTCCTGCAGTCCACATGTGGAAATGTCCTTGGGTAAGACACTGAACACATAATTGCTCCCAAAGGCATAGCTGTCAGTGTGTGAATAAATGTGGATGTGATTAGTCTGACTGACACATATAGCCGCATCAGTGTATAGATGTGTACAAATGGGAGATTTTAAGTGCTGTTTAAAGCTCAAAGAAGTTTTTAAGTGGTTATGAAACAGACTGAAATTAATATTGATGACTCTGTATGGCCAACAAAAACATTTACAATAATTAGATTTTTTGTAAATTCTTCGACACAAGGGATTGCAATCTTTTGGTCAACTGATGATAAATTGCAATTCTTCCAAGATTATCGACCATAAAACATATTTTAGGAAGATTGAAGGGTCTACATATTTGGGGAACATGATTATCCATTTTCTAACAAAGGATAGATGAGAAATCTGATACTTACTTTTATAATTGTGCTTTAAATATTAAGCTAATGCCAGCAACCGCTAACTTTGCTTAGCTGACAATAAAAATAGAGAGAACAGCTAGCGAGGCTGTTTATAATAAATATAAATGTGATTGTGTGAATTGTGTCAAAAATAAATTGATATTTAAAGATTTATTTTTTCTTGGTCGACACAGCTAGCCTGGAAACGCAGCCGGTTGCGTATGAACTTGTTCAGACCACAAAATAGTCTAGAACATTATCCCCTCGTAAAATGAAGTGATAATGTGCTAATTAGAAGGTATTAGTGGGGTTTTAGGATGTTTTTCTTTTGCCTTTGACAAGCCACGCTAGCTGTTTCCAACTGTTACCTGTTGCTGTGTGTTTAGCTAAGCTAACGTCCTCCTGGTTATTGCTAGCCACATTTTTGATGGACAGACATGAAAGAGGTATCAATCTTTTCACCCACCGGTCAGCTAGGGAACAAGTGTATTTCCCAAAATGTTGAACTTTTCTATTATTTTAAAAAAACAAAACGTTTTTTCAGTGCTTAAGGGTGACTCTCTGATGCTAGCACTGACAGGGCTAGTGAGGCCTGCAGTGGTTGATCTCTGGCCAGCAGGGTGTGGGTTTACTTCCTCTGCCAGCACTGGGTCAACACTCTGGCACAGGGCTTGACATCCTCTGGTGGGTGGAGAGATTTTGTGTTGTCTGGGGAAGAAGTGCCTCGTCATGGCAGATGAATGAATGTGGGGATAGGCTTGGAGTGGGAATGGGTGTCGTTTGAGTTGCGTCTGTAAGCATCAATGGGTGTACTCGGATAGAAACATATCCAGTATGTAAACTTGTGTTTGTGTTGCGCAGGCAGACATTTGGGTGTGTGCACTCCTTGAACATGTCTGGGCTCTTTTGGTTTGTATACCTCCAGCTGACTGAGGCTTCCTGTTGTAGTAATTGTCTTTTTATAGCTACACTATGGCTCCCTTTGGCCCAGGTTGAATAAGTTGACAAGCACTTCAAGATCTCATGAAGTTTAAGCCCACTAACATAGGGAAAAGGTTCAAAGAAAACTGAAACGATTAGGTTCTTTAAGGTGAACTTAGGAATGTTAAATGTAAACGGCCAATCAGTAAAACACTTAAATCATCCTGAGGTGGCTGCAGACTTTAAAGATGTTAGGCTACATAAGTTTTGCTCCAATTTATTCGCCTGAACTTCACTTATCTGGAGCCCTGTATTGTTTCTGTACAGAATAGTTACAAGATAAGACGTGGCTTGGCTTTGTGTATGTAATAACTCCACCTCTGTGGCATTCATAACACAAGCCTGGGTCACAGTTCAGAGGGAGAAAGGATAAAATAAAGCAGCGGCAGCGCTCTTATCCGACGCTCCCCTCCCTTCTCTTTTCCTTCCTGCAAAATCAGATCTGAGCCCTTGCCTGTCTCTCCACCCGGCCCCCCGAGAGCTAGAGGGGGAATCTGTCTGTCCCCAGTGCTTCCTCCCTAGTCGCACCAACACAAGTGGCGCTGGAGCTGTTGCGTAACTGCAGGTTGGAGGCACGATGTTATGAGGTCAGCGTCCTGTGACCGACATTTTGCCGGGCTACTCCTTTCTAGCCCGGCTCAAACTCCAGCCTGTTCCTCCCTTCCTGAGTGCATCCTGTGATGCATCCTGTGATGTAGTGAAAGTAGGTCTAAGTCTGAGGTTAACGCTCCTACCACAGTAGGCACTCTTTCAGAGGGTGGAAACAATAACACTGACGCTGGCATTATGTCATGATTTAATTCAAGCAACTATACCATTAAGTTGACCTTCTGCGCTATCTCAACAGGGATGAAAAAAAGATAAGCATCACAACATAAGAGAGCTGGATTGCTTTTCAATTTTGGTTTGGTCACTAAACTTGTATTCTCTGTAAACGGGTAACTTTAAATAAATCCAGGATCTGTGTGCAATGGGACAACATTGAATGTTTGGACGTGTTATTGTCTCATTTTGAAGTGTGAGAAGTTTTTTCCAGTTTAGTTTGAGCAGACAGGAAAACGGTCCATGTTGGGAAGAAAAGAGATGAACAGCATCAGCTCAGCAACTGCCTCACATTTGATTGATTTCTATAACCACACGCTGGCATATTTTTCAATCTGGTCAAACATGTACACCACCATTTTTAACCATGCTCAATCACTTGATTGGTGGTTGGCAAAATCCATCTTTAGCTTTATTAACTTCCTTAAGCGCCACCAGTTGGATTAAACTATTTGATGGATTGCATAAAATTGGAATTTCGTACAGATGCCATCCAGATAAATTAATGTAGTGATTCTGTATTTTTCTGCCAAGAAGAGGATGACCCTTTTTTAAACATCCGTATGAGTATAACATAGAAGTCATAAAAGTCGATACAGACATTTGTGTCCCCCTCAGATTAAATTGGAGTCATGTTTGAGATTAATTGTTTTCTCTAGCATGTCCAAGTTTCAGTTTGTTTGCTACTTTTGTTTATCACCAAATACCTGCAAAAACTGAAGATGATCCAATACAGACCTCTTTTTGGCGTTGGTAGCATGCTAACACTCTTGGATAAAATGATAAAACTGGTAAATATGTTACCTGCTTTACATCAGCGTGTTGATATTTTACTATTTCCATGGTGAGTATGTTTGCATGAGGATGTTTTCTTTTATCCCACTGTGCCTAAGCAGAGCATCACAAAGCAGGGAGCCGACTCTTTGTTTGTTCAATTCTTTGCATCTGGACATCAAAAGATTTGGAGTTCCTGGAGAGAGATCAGTGAGACACTGTGATGCAGCCAGAGGACGCTATGACAGCAGGCTTTCTGCACCGCCTTCATTCGTGACCATCAGGGACAATGCAACTCTTCTTGAGCAGACTGCGCTGAACTCTCTGTTACAGGAGGAACCATTTCTCTTCTACTCTTCTGAACTGGACTTAGTTCTGCGTTGGACAAGCCTTCATGGGCAAATATCACATTTTGACACCTTTCCACAACTTACCCTCTAACCTTAAAACTTCTCTGCTTTGGGATTTATTCCTGCAATCTTTGGCGTTATAAAAAAGTGTCTTTGTGCTTATCAATCAAAGCATCAGTGAACTCAAACAGGAAATAGTTTTTTAATGACCGTGCTGCCTTTGTACCGTAACGCTGTGCGACCCAATTACCCGCCAATAATGACATGTTTGTGTGTATTCTAGAAATGGTCCTTGGCTGTGAGCACAGTTATAAGTTGTGTTTAGACAGCGAGTGGGGCAAAGTCTTAAAGGGTCTCTTTGAGAAGCTCCTCAGGTGCATTTTGTGGCGTGCAGCTTTATCTAGCATACTGTGGTCCACTTTAACATTTCCTTTTGCGAGAACAGTTTGTGCTGCAGATGACCACGGCATGGAGTGGAGACCAAGTGGCGCACAGAAACGGTGATAGCATCAAATTGATCCAATCGTTGACAAAAACCGTCTCTGTTTCTCACATTTTATGACTCCGGCCATGTTTTGAGAAAAATGGCGTCTTTAGAAATGGAACTGAATAAGACGCATTATGGAGAAGGCAACAGAGAAAAAATATCATAGCCATTGGGCAAGGAAGGAGAAGCGGTCAAAGCAATTAGCTTCTATCTTTATACACAAGTTTCGTGTGAGTGAAAGGTTTTCATTTCTCTTTCTTGGCTCCTTCCTTCCTTAAAATAAGAGTTTTGACGGGAAAGCTACAAAATAAAGTACCTCGGAAAACACATTACTCAAGACAATTTGTGAGTAATCTGTGGGCAAACAGATTGAAAACACTTTCTTTACTGAAATGAAAAAAAGCACCTCAGGCTCTCCAGGATGGATAGTTGATGTTGGTGTAGCATGTAACTTGTAAGATTAGCATGACTTTGGATTCATGCAATGGAATAATATATATGACTCCTTCACCATATCATTACTTCTAGATATTTCCCATGACCTCTGAAGATGCCCGATCAGCATTTTCTCACTCAGTGCCCCCATCTTTCTGTCACGTCACTCTTCCTGATTCAGTGTGTGTACAGTTTAAGATAAAAGGCTGCTCCTATCTGTGGGCTGAGGGTGTGTACACTAGATGAGCACGCCAAGTGAATATTTGCTATCTGGCCTGGTGCCCTATAGCTTCTCTCTCACGATGGCATCTGACGTGGTTTTCAATGCCTCAAGGCACACTGAACATGTCTGCACTGTCGTTAACAGGGCTTTTATCCAAGCTAGGGCGAAGGAAATTGTCACATTCCTGTCGGGTTTTGCTTTAATTTTAGACAGCCACTACAGCTATAGGTTGTATATTGTCACATGAACATGCTTTTATTCTTTGTGAAGCCAAGTGAAAAATTGTGCTGGCAGTGTCCACTGTGACATTTTAATTTTAGGTAACACCCTCATTATGGATTAATGGGGCTTAAGAGTGACATAATACTACAGAGACCCTCAGCTCCATGGAAAAACCCCGGAACAATAATCCTTCTTTGACCTAAAGTTGTGTTACAACGTCCTCAACACCTGCGTTTTTCAGTTTTTTCAGCTTTTCTACCCACTTCCATCACCCCTTTTTCCTCACTATAGAACCTTATTTCCACGTCATGCTTTTCAGTCGCCTCTCTAGTCTTTCAATCCTATATTTCCCTCTTTTGTATTGTTTGATTTGTCTGTTGTAGATTTACCAATTTATTATCCGGCTCTGTGGTCCTATATTAAGATGAATAAATCAATCCTTCTAAACTGTAAGAAAGAAAGAAACTAAACAGCTGAAAATTTCCATGGAGATCCTTTATCTTTGATCTTAACCTGGCACAGGGAGCTAACAGTGCACCCATGGCATGATGATGGTGATGATGGTGATGTAGAAGAAGATACAAATAATGGCAGGAGTAATGGAATACTACTCTCGGGTCTGTAGCGGCTGCTTACGCACGCATCAGAGTGAGTCACAGGGAGGGGAGGGTCCTCCCTCGCTCTGCAACTCTGTGGTGAGGTATTAACATAGTGTGGAGAAAAAAAAAAACTGGTTTGACAGATAGTTACACAATCGAGATTCTTTGTTATGGAACGCAAACTAAGATGTGGTGGATGTGTTGATGAGGGATATGCATGCATGAATTGAACTGTTAAATGAAATACAGGAGAAAATTGAGAAGAGAACAATGAAAACAGGCAGCTCAATTTGTATTTGGAAGAGAGAATATTTTCATCCAACCCATCCTGCTTAAAATTAGCGTGCTATGTACTTAAGGACTTAAGGATTAAGTGATCTTTCACTGGGTCTTACTGCATGAGTTTTAACTATAATTGATTTTGGTCAACACAATAAATGGACAGTACAAAAAAGGTTTAAAGGAGCTGCAGAAGTTTTGGATGTGCCAACAGCTTTAGCTTCTTTCCTTTAACTTCGTCTACGGTGCTTTCACATTTGCAAAACGTGCAAGTGTTGAATGTGTGAACACAAAGTTTTTTCACTCCGACTTCACTCAGAGTTTTTACTGCCAGCCCACTCGTAAATTTTCCGTGTGAAGTCAGGGTGAGCTGCAGGAAATATTCCGAAAAATTCACTGCTAGTGAGGGAGAGGGGGTGTTGACGTTTGAATCCTGCGACCGGCGCATGGCGATGGACTGTATGTGCGTAACGAAACTGCTTCTTTACGTTTTCTGTTCACAAGGATTTTAATCTCCAAACTTTTTTTGAGATAATGAATGTGTCGAAGTACACATAAGATTGATATGAAGGCGAAAATTGTCATCATAGCATCGGACTCTGTTGCTTCTTCCGCAAGAGTGTCCACCACTTCCTAGTGCACATGTGAAAACACTTGTAGTTATGCAACTGGCTAGCAGTCTTACAGTTAGCCTTACCAACACTTTCATGCAGTACCTAAAAAAAACTATTAAAAAGACATTGTAATGACATTTTTTCCATTCTCTTGGTTATCCATTTTCACCTGTAGTATGGCCCTTAACAATTAAATCTGTATTTTGGTGAACGACTCAATACGTGCATGATTAAACCAATCAGCCTCAGTTATAATTAGACAGCTTGCTTAGTATCAAATCTTAGCATGCTAACATGCTAAATTAAACGGTTAATAATGCAAACCTTATATCTTTAGCATTTTAGATATGTCATGTGTTTATGTTAGCATGATGATGTTCACATTTAGCCTAAGCATGGCTGTAATCATAGTTTTTATTATCAGAATCATAGTTCAACTTATTAGGGTCACACAAATTATGAACTTGTTGTGGTGCAAGAAGAAAGAAAACAGAAGTAGAATTTAAAAAGCAGCCAAGGAATTTAAATAGAGTACCATAAAAAGATTGATAACGACATGAAAATGAAAACGAAAACAAGATATGTTGGCTACAAAAGGTGCAAAGGAGGGGCTGTACAGTGGTGCAGGAATGTGCAAGATGATGGTGAGTGGAAAGATCTTACAGTGTAAAATTACACACAGTGTGCAGTATAAACAGAATACAGTGTGGGTTACTGTAATGCATAAAATCTGATTTAGCCTTAACATTAATGTAATGTCATGGGGCTGGGTTTCATGAGGGGGAGACTGGCTGAGGGATGCTGCATGTTCCAAGATCTTAACAAACGCCTGGTAAGAACAATCTTCACTGAGAGTTGTGCTAAAGCGAGGAATAAAACACAAGTATGTTAAAATTGTTATCTTAAAAAAAAACAAAAAAAATTGAAGTTGCAAAGCATTTTCAGAGTACACTTCATTTTAAGGTTTTGGTAATAGATAATGGCCATGCTCAAAATCCTCTGCGGCAGTATTAAACAGAGAGGGGAAACAGAGGTGAGTTGCTCCAAAAATAGCTTTCATGTCCTCCCTGCGGTGGTTCCCAGCTCTGTGACAGAGGGGAGAAAGTAACACACGAAGCAATAGTCTTCTCAGATACACAATACCCCATCTCCACTATTCACGTGTGTCTTTCAGACACACAAAAGCATATGCACTTGCAGAATGAGGAAACAAGGATACTCGTAGCTTCAAGGTATATGTGACGACACTAAGACATCCGTTAAGTCCTGACAACACCTCAGTCACAACAGATACACACAGCTGATTGTTCTTCTGCTCACGTCATCTTGTGTGGAGTCACCTCATGCACTTGTTTGCTCTGTGCAGGAAGCTGCCCTCACTTATTTAGCAAGAAAAAAAAAAACAAGGGCTGCTGAATGAGCCTTTTATTGTAAAAATGGGGTGCTTTAAATAGCTAAATGACTTGCCGTATGCGATGTGGTGACACTGGTGTTAAAGCCTCCAAGACTAACAAAAAGTTGTATTTTTCCTTCTGAGTGGAGGTCTTACGAGTCTGTGTGTGTGTGTGTGTGTGTGTGTGTGTGTGTGTGTGTGTGTGTGTGTGTGTGTGTGTGTGCATAATGCTTACATCGTGTTTGCATGCCCACGCTTTACAAGCTTTTTGTGAAGTTCCATACTATGTCGACATTTCACCACAGCACAGTGTTCAGCATCACATTTTCCCTGCTACACAAGCAGCTAGCTCATGTCTGCCATATATGAGAGCAGGCATACATACTGTAGATTGGCGCTGAAGGGTAGTGGAATAAGTCCACACACACTCTCACACCGTCATCAAGCTGGAGAGCATCCACTGTGGTTGTGAGGCCAGCAAACCAACGCAGGGCAACGAGGTCATATAGTCAGAAACACAAGCGCTGAGTTAGCCACACAGTTCTCTGAGAAAATCTGGTGACTAGAAGTATTGTTGGAAAAGGTATACAAAGCATTAATGGGATAATAGAGTTGGAAAAAGTTATACTTTAGGTCAATTATCCAAGTTTTTTCTAAATCCTTTTATTTAAGAAAAGGTTCCTTAAAATAATTTGTAATAACGGCAAAGTCCTCTAACATGGCATCTCTTCAGGTTCTAATGTGGCATGTTAGCCAAGGCAAAAAAAGCAGCTTTGCAGTAAATTATACTCTTAAGGTATCCAGTATGGTTAGGAAGTTTCTTGAACAATATAATACCAATTTTTGGCCCTCAAAAAGTTGTTGTAAATGATTCTTCCTCCCCAAAACTGTACCCTCTGCTGCCACTGTGGATGATTTTGGCTAGCACTGGGAAGACCCATGAAGAAGAGCTGATTTAAAGTTATTTTCTAATGTGAGTAACAGTGTGCCACAAGGAAAGGGACTGAGGTTAATCACAATTTTGCAAATAGTTTTCAAATGTCTTTCATTTGAACTTAGCTGTAATCGTCTGATGTCTCAGAAACACTGTGCAAGGATGTATTTGGAAAGGTAAGAATGTGCAGTGTTGAATGTCCCTGGGTTGAGCCTAAATCACGTCTTATGTTATGTTAACATGTGCAATACTTCTTCAACCCAATACAAATTATTCTGATTAGAGATGGGAATTACACTGTTTACATAGATGCTAAATAAAGTGATCCGATTAACGTCTTATCTGCTGGAAATAGCAGAAGAAGAAGCTGTTCCTTAAGCCTCTGTTGCAAACAAACACACTGCTGTATGCCCCCAGATATTGGTCCTCCACTCGCCCCCTCCACTATGTGCTAGGGTTTTATTCTCCTCCTTTCTTTCATCTATGACTATGGATTTCTTTATTTTATGGATTCCGGCCGTTGCCTGTCAACCATTAAGACGTACAACAATCCTGAGTCGTTTTAAAACTCTCCAGCGAAAATAAGTTGCGTCAGGTATACGGACCAGTTTTTATTTGCTCCTAACATGTTTCTATCCATTTGGGCAGTAATGAAAGCTGAAACTTGTCACGTCAGCTCAAGTCTAATCATGTGATGAGATTCTTGTTGTGTTTTGTAGTGTTGCATCGCAATAGTCGCATGGCCTTGTGTCGCAATGGTTGTGTCGCCTTGCATTGGGCAGGCATGCACATTGGGAATAATTTCCCCCCAGCCAGGAAGAAAAGATCAGATCAAATTTTTACAGAGATATTGCCCTTAAAAAACAAAAGGCATACACCACCCTTCTCCATCAGAATGGATTACTTTCCGAATGGGCCTGATCGGACCAGTCTCTTCAGATTGAGTTGTTTGCATGAAGCATTTTTATTCTGATCAGGGTATTACAATGATTATTAAGGGTAATTCTTAACAAAGCATTTGATAGCAATCATGTCACATCCATACAGGGTTACCTAATTTACAGCTGTTAAAGAAAAGAATCAGGTATTAGAAACAGTATAAGGAAGGAAGAAATGGTATGACATCATTTGAACTCGCCATGCACCCTCACCTGGCTTATGCTAACATTGATTACTGATTACCAGCCTTTTGGAGCAATTCATTGGGCACCAGTTTTACAGTTTGTACATTTTCTTTTTTTGAGCGATGGATCATCAAGAAAAAAGAGTAAGACTTTATATGAACAACGTCTCAAATGAACACACGCTGTCCTTTGCATGCAAGTTCTAAAACCAGACCGGCAAGTAAAACTGTCTTGAGTCACGGCAATCAAGTTTGTGGTTTAATAATTCATTTGCCCATCCAGAGGGAACTTGAAATGGATTAATACAGATCAATATTTGCTGTTCTGCTTTAGTGAATGCTCATTGTTAGCCAGAGCTCTGTCTCCAGCAACATGGTGTACATACAACAGTGTTCCTGTGCCAATAACTGAAAAGTGAAATAACGGCTGTAACCATGATCGAGAATTGAGCTTATATCAGTTCCAGTGGTCTGATTCTGACTTTTCTTTTACATGTGTTCAGAATTTACTTCATTCTACTTCTCTTCTGAGCCATCTGAAAAAGTTTAGCCAGTTTCTCACTGATGATCAATAAAATCTGTGGGAAATAACCTAACTATTCAGTGTGCTAAAACAGACTTACATGTAATTTCAGTGAGCCAAGCTTTAATTATTACCATGCTTTTGTCATGTTTATGGGCATTTATGTGGAAGGAGTTGCCAGGGGAATCCTAGTCCAATGCTTCATTTTGTTTTTTTTCATTTTGATTTCTGCACCAAAGCCTTTGAGCTCCATCATGAATGTCATTAACAGTTGGTGAATGTATAGATCAATGCCTTTAAACTGTCATATTGAACACAGTTGATATGAAATCCGAAGGTCTCTGATGTATTTTCAAAAAATGCCCGCATGTTAGGAGTGTTTAGCTGATGTGGCAAATGTCCCATTTTAGTTCTGAAGAATATGAACCTACTAATTTAGCTCCCTTTTAACAGCCAGTTTTCTCTTCAGGCTCATTAAATCCATGTGTCTAATGAACAGCCTGTGAAGTACCCCCCACCACCCCCCTTACAAAGAGTGTGTGCACATGTGTCATTAAAATGCTCTGTATGCAACTTTTGTAGAGTTTGACATCTGAGCATACTGTATATGCTGATAATCTTTCTTGCGTTCGTATCTAGTCTAAAAATGTTTTTAAAAAAAAAAGGAGCCGGGCTGGCTTAGCTTGGCATAAAGACTGAAAAAATGACACATAGATAAAGGTAGCAAAAACTCAGGGGCAACCTTCAGTGGTGTAAATATTTAGTTAAAATACCCATTACTGCATAAATAAACATGTTTACAGCCTGGTACAAAAAGGTTTATATGTAATTGTTTTTTACTTGGATGAAAAAATTTGAGGCCCGCCTTATCGCCATCTCTGTGCCTGTTTGTAGATTGATCCAAAGTTAGGTCTAGAAAGCATTTGCAACATGGCCACCACCATCATTGGGTTTCAAATTGTCTCTCCAAAAAAACGAATGGGTGACATCACTGAGGTTACGTCCATTTTTTATATAAGTCTATAAGTCATGTCTATAACAAAACCTGAGCACCTGTAAATTTCATCAGCTGCCATTGTTACACTTTTTGTCTGGGATCTTATTCGTGGCATGAAATAGTAAAGAACATAACCCTAAATACAACAGATTGCTTTTTCTTTCTTTTGTATAGAAACAACAAGAGAGGCTAAGCTAACTGGCTGCTGCCTTCAGCAACATATTAAGCGTAAAGACTTGAGAGTGGTACCTATCTTCTCGTCTAAATTTGGCATTAAACGCATCGAGACATATCTTCTAAAATTTCAATCAAGAGGATTTATAATTCAATGCCAACATGAATATTTGCTATAGTGTCCATGGAGTTTTTGACATGAAATGATAATGATTTCACCACTTGGATACTTTCCCTGCCAACGCTCAGTGTCTTTACGATAAATGGCATGGTATCAGATTTTACATTCTATATAAATTTGACCAAATTGGTCAGTTTTATGACATTTTATTTTATATTTAAGTATTACACTGAGCCAAATATTTTTAAGAGAGGGGAAGAGAGTGAGAGCAAGTAAGAAGGGAGAAAAGGGGGGTTGTTAGTTCATGAGCTGGTGGCCCATCTGTTTTGTGTTACTCGAACCCCCCTCCTCAATTAGACTCAGCATGATGTCAATAAAACGTCAGACTGGAGAAGCTTTCACTTAAATTGGGCCTGTCAAGTATTGTTCTTTCCTCAGCAATCCAGCAGAGACGATCGGTTTGAGATGATTTGTAGTTTGATTAAGGTTACCACAGCGTGCCATTTCTGATTTCATTTGGGCACTTGGCTCCAAAATGATGCTATAAAAGTTGTTTGTCTATTTGTTAGGATAGATACACAGAAAAACACAGTAAGAAACTAATGATTCTTGGTGAGAAAATAAGTTCTTCTCTCACTTTTAATTGTTTCCCTGAAACCAATCGTCCATGTTTCTCCTCTTGGTCTTCTGCAAGATTCCTCTTTTTACAACTCTTCCAAAGCTTTACCATCTACATCCAGATTTATGCTTGAATATCAAAGTTCATACCGTTGGGAGGTTTGGAGAAACATTGGTGACATTAATGTTTCTCTTCTCTTATTGCACAGAAAATTTACGAGGAGTTCCTGAGTTTTAAGCTACGGGAATTTCCCAACAAGACTGTCTCCCCTCTCCTACAAACCATGGATCACCGTGCAGCGCCTACGTGCTGATATTCAGGATTATTATTGTCATCTCTGAATGTTTGCACCAATTGCAGGCTTGTTTCCAGAGATTAAATCCAGGGCCTGAAAAACAGTGATCCATGGAAAAGGTCACACATTCCCAACCGCTCCCAATGGGAAAACAGGAGAGAGTCCACACCTTCTCTGGAACGCAGAGGCCTACTACCCCGAAATCTGACAACAATTACCACATGAATTTCGGCATATTATAATGCCAAACACTTTATCTGCAGACTTCCACTCAGCCTGTCTGGAGATCATCAGCAGATCATGTGCAGGCGTTTTGGTATTTTCAACTATGAAAGCTATCCATTCAAAGTATTTGGGCTTCAACTAAATCTGCTAAAGCTCAAAATATAGCGAGTCGTTATCACATTGCATCTCATGTTCCAATGTGCCTCACGAACATTAAGATTTGATCAAGAGTCATGAAAATGTGGCAGGCATGGTTTAACAGCAGTGAATGAAGAGCAAAGGCGATATCTGAATCGATGCCAAAGCGCTCTTGACGGTTTAAGGATGCTGGTGATTGCTGTAATTGCTTTCAAAACCGGGTCTGATGCAGAGAAATAAAAAACTTTGATACATATGTTTCTATAGAGGCCGCTTTAACGTTGTAAAGATGTGGTCACGGTTTACTGACAGCCTATACAATTAACATTTACTGAAACAACAGCACATGTTAAAGCGGGTTCTTCTCCTTGGAATTTACTGATTAACCGAACATACAGAGGTACAAAAAATAGGACAAATATTTCAAGATACATAGTGTCTATGCGAACATATCTGCAGATGTTGGTTGCAGAGCAGCTTATATATGCTTGGTCTAATTTGTTAATAAAGTTGTTCTTCACACTGAAGGTGTTGCTTGAGCTTTTTGACCTATTCCAGCCTTTCACTCTTCATGCACCGAGGCAATTGGTGAAGTTGTGCCAGAAAATCCCACTCTGCTTCTTCAGAGCAGCTTGTGCACCAAGCAAACATTTTCCTTCTCTGCACCTGCACTGGAGACACAGATGACTTGGCCTCCTCCATGTTCATTTAGTTGTCTGCCATTGTGTTGAATCTTTGAAAACTCATATCAAAGAGCTTTTTGCTAAACCTTTTTGATCACTGACAGATGCTGCTGACTGGTATTCAGCCTTAGATGACCCAATTTTGAAGCATTTTTTTCTTTCTGATTAATCAACGGAGGAATGAAGGTCTTCTTAATGTTTATATTAGGGTTCTTTCACACTGTGGATATACACATAGAACTCAGAGGACCATTTATTGAAAGTATGACGTATAAATAAACAGAAAAAAATCTTTGAAATATTAGATTTAGGGATTATGTGATTTCAAATCCATTAAAGCCAAGACTTTCAATAAAAAGTCAAAATCTTTTATTAAATATTAAATTAAAAAGCATTATATGTCAGTATGACATTCCCTTTATGCTTTATCCCATAAAACACAGTCTCATTTAAAAATACAATTGTATCGCCTAAACATGTTAACGCTGCTTTCTCTGAAAATAACTTCACTTTAATAGAAATGCACCATCATTGAGGTTGTTTCAATATGACATTTTATTAGTCTAGACAATCAAAATATACTCAGTTCTGGTCAGCTTAGCTCCAAAACAACCCAAGGTTAAATAAACCTTTTGTCTTCGGGGATACAACCAGGCAAGTGCAAGACAATGGGTTATTTTGAGTCAGCACCAGAGCTTTATTTACCTAAGCTGAAATATGACTGAGCTTACTCAGTGCTAGACACTACACGCATCTTAAAGCTGTCGAGAAATTTGATGTGTATATTAATCAAAACTGTAAAATATAATTGTTTTTCACAATGGTTACAGGGAATTTGACATGCAAGTTTAAAGCTCCTGTGTGGAGTTTTAAGTTGGTTATGAAAGAGGCTGAAACCATTATGTATACCTCTTTATGACCAACAACAGCAAACAAGACCATAATAAACTATAAGATTTATTATCATTTAAAGTTATTATTAATTCCTGAAACTGCTGTCGGTGTCAGAAAAAGTTACTTACTTCAGACGACAATCAGCAAAGAGATGCAAGGTACTGCTTTGTCCACAAGGGGAGCCAATACTGACACAAACCAAAAGTTCCTCACAGGAGCTTTAAACTGAGCTAAAGTAGATCCATACGGTTTGTTATCGTTAAGAGGCAACCTCTGGTGTTGATAAATGAAGCCACTGCGGAAGCTAAAAAAAATGTAGTTCCTCAAGTGTCCACTTGGCTTATGGAATTTCCATTATTAGAGCTCATATTAAAATGTTAGCATAATAAATTAGTCAGCATTTCCAACATGGCAGCCATCCTCATGGAGTTTAGAAGGCAGAAACCATTACTGAGGCTATTCACGTTTTTGACAGTCAGTTTTTTTTTGTGTGCCTTTTTTGCCTTTATCAGATAGAACAGCTGATGAGAGACAGGAAATGTTGGGAAGAGAGAGTCAGAAATCACATGCAGCAAAGGGCCCAGGTTGGATTTGAACCCACGGCCACTGTGACGAGGCCTATAGTGACTGTATGTGAAGCGTGCGACATAGCTGGCTATGCTATCCAAGGCCCCATCATACTACATTTCAATTTAGTGATTATAAGTAAAGAATTGTGACATACATTCAATGACCTCAAGGGTATTTAAATTAAACCAAGGCTGACATAGTATACATGCTCAGCCACTTAAACTGACATCTGTCCACTGTGGACGTTAAGCAAGAGAAATCAGTGAAACATTTCAGTCTATGCTGAGAGGCTGGTGTACATTCTGCTGGTTGAGAGGTTAGCACAGATTGAGACGTGACCCAGTCCAAGTTCTCTGTGTGTCAACAAGGTGAGCTCATGGGAAGTCCCTGATTCTCCCGTGTCAGACACACACAGAGAAACACATTCTCTCCAGCTCTGGCAGACCGAGTCCCAGTCCTTTTCTTTTTAGAGGCTTCTAATCCTGGCGGGTCCTTGGCCCTGACGTCAGGGGCCCTCCTCCCCCCCCCCCCCCCCCCTCCACCCCTCTGTCTGCCCGATGTGCTGTACCCGCTCTCTCATTTCCTTCGCAGCTCACGAACGCCAATCTCATGCTCTGGCTTGTGACGTCCAAGCATCTGATTAAAACAGACTGCCTCATCTGGCCAGCTGTGGGGGTTAAACTTCAGGAGAGAAGGGAGGTGCTGAGTGAATATGTGGGCTGGTGTGGGTAAGAGGCAGCCAACCAGACTCCCTCTCCTCCCCTCACTCTCTCTTCCCCACTTCCCCTGTATTCTGCCGTATCATGTGACGAGGAAGTGTGGCTCCCCTCCATTTCCCCTCCTGACAGAAAGGAAATATTGTAACAGAGTGGGCCGGCGCTGGGCTCTGTTACGTCGCTGGTTAAAAATAACTGGCATATTTAAGGCTGCCGAGGAATCCCAGGGCAGGCAGAGGCTGGACAGCCTGCCGCCCGGCTGGAGCTCTCTCTCTCTCTCTCCTTCTCTCTCCTCTCAGTCTGTTTCTCGCTGGTCTCTCCCTCTCTCTCCGCTTCCTCTCCTTAACCTATTTCACTGTCCTAAAACATGACCATGACCAGGACCACCACCCAGTTCCTCGAATATATTTCCCTGACCCTGCTGATGCCCACCACTAAATTATACGATGTGTCGAAAGCTCAGTTTGAGTTGGTTGCGTCCCAGCGAGGCCGCAGCTCTGTCCAGAGGTTTGGCAGGGACTGTCTAAACAAACATCCCCCACTGACTCAGACCTCATCCATATGCAAACCATCACACAGCACAACTGTCTGCTCGCAAACAAATGCAGCATTTATTATTCGTCATGAAAAATGACCAAAGTACATTTCTGTCACAGGGATGATTTATGTGCTCTGCTCTGCTTGCTGGTGTTCAGTATGTCTGGACCACAGTGACAGGTGTGTTGAACTCTGTAGGCCTCAAAACACCACCTGAACTCATCGGGTGTGTTTTTAAACCGCTGAGTGTTATTGATTATCAGAAATGAAACAGGCAAACACTCCTAACCTGATAGGATTTTGAATGCTCTGACTATAACTATAATATGCCATTTTATTGATCTTATAATAATCCCGCTGAACTTTTCATGTGGATGTTGTAAATTTAACAGAATATTTCAGGTGATGCTGGATAGCCTAGCGGTTATGTTAACTATGCCCCATGTACAGAGGCTATAGTTCTTGAAGTGGGCGGCCAGGGTCTGATCTTGACCCCTTGGCATTTTAAAGGATGTCATTACTCTACTCCATCCGATGCTCTTCTTCTAAACAAAGGCACAAAAAGCCTGAAATGTGTAAACCCAACCTATTTAGCAGTCCAGCCACTGTTAAAGCATGCACTGCTTTCAGTTACTTAAATGTGTTAGTTTTCTGCTTTTTGCTCCCTTTATGTCATTATATTCACTTTGTTCACTGTGTTTTCATTTGGACTATTAATCAGAAAAAAACAATACATTTCATTTTGTAAGTTGAACAATAGATCGATAATAACTGATGATTTGTTTCAGTCCCATTTTGAGTCAGGTGTTCATTTTTGTTTTTTCCTTTTAAAATGTTCAGGCATGAAGTTCATGATCTTTGAATAGATAATAATGAAATAAATACTAACTTAGGTTTATATAGAATCTTTAAAAACATCAATGAACACTTAGCGGTCAGACCTAACAGAGATTATTCTATCAAAAAGGCCGAAACGAAATGCAAAGGTCGACAAGAAAAAATGAAATGAAAGGTAATTAATGTGATAAAACAGGCAGAGCTCAACATGTAAATAAAGTAGCAAAGCATACAAATAGAGACGTTACTAAGTAAAGGTATAAAAACAATAAGAGACGATAAAAAGATAGAAGACGACATCACTAATGAAGGATAAGATAAATTAATTAAAGTGGTTCTGTTAAAAAAAAATAAAAAATCTTGCAATGCAGGAGGAAAACACAACAATTAGACCTGTAGCCGCTGCCTTGTTCTTTGGCTTTGCACAGAAAGTACCAACATGTATCATTGTATTAGAGTGAGAGTGAGGCGCAGCAGTGTTCAGAAGTTCAGTACTAAGACAAAAAAAAAAAAAAAAAAAAACTTGACTCAGCTTTAAAAAATTAAGGAAAGAATGAAAGCTATTTTTTAATTACTGCACAGCATCTGGAAGAGAGCGCAGCAAACCTCAATATCTGGAGTTATGATCCGCTGGTGCTCATATATTCACTCGGGTGCTTTCCAGGAGCTTAACAGAGGGGACACCGGAGGAAACCCTGTCAGTCACATGCACGCCGAAGTACTCAAGAGTCTTGCAGCGGAGTTGTTTGACTGTTTACACTCTATTAGGGATAATATCAATGTTTAGAGGTGGAATTAGCGGCCGAGTTTGATCTTGATTTGAATATTAGCTTAACCTATGAATATGTCAATGCAGCGTAACTGTTTTGAAAATGTAGAATGTTAAAGCAGTTGAAACCATCACCACTGCCAAGAACAACACCTGAGCTCACCTTTGAGAGAGTCATTGTTTTTGAGGGTGCTTTTTTTTTTTTTTTTTTTTTTAACAGCGTGTCATGATATCCAAAAAAAAAAAAAAAAAACAAACAGCAGGGAAAGAACCGTCTGAGTACATGTGTTGATCTTGATGAGAGGAAAAAAGTGACAGCTCTGAAGTAATGAGTTAGTGCTGAACAGTTACCCTTGATGATACAATAACATTACATCAAAAGTTCCTCATCCCTTTCTGCGTCTGTGTCACCAGCGCCTTCAACATCAAGTCTATATCTGGAACAGCGTGATGAAGATTGAGTGATTCATCATGGGCAGGGTATACATGGCAACTTTCTCGATCACATCCTCTGCTCTACATTCAGTTAATACTGTAAGTGTTGCATTAACATCTTCCATACAAGGGTTTGGTGTGTGTTACTAAATCACCATGACTTCATTGTGTCGAAGAAAAGCGCACAGTGGTGTCATCTTCTCTCTCTCTCTTTATCGTTTTTTTCTCTCCCTTTTTTCTTCCTCTTTCTGTCATTATTACGATGTGAAGCACATCACTTGTCCAAGTCAAGCTTTTGTTTTTCGGGATCATTTTCGAATCCATTATCTCCCACCATAAAGAATGTGGCTATAATGACATGGCTGCTATTGTGTTCTTACCTGCTGTAGGAAGCAGGGCTTCAAGAAGGGTGCAGGGCAAACCTGGTCGGTTTAAGGGCCATCACTTCTCATCACATTACCAGAGGAAACTGTGCAGTAAGGAACGTGATTAATGGTCTTAATGTTTAAAATAGGAACCCAATAAATCAGTTTGCCCAACAGGATACACTTCTCTTTATTAGGTCCTACTGTTATTCTAGTCTCTATTTTTCCCACCAGCTATTGTTTGCCAACCAAAGCTACATGCTTTGATGCACCTAAAAAACTCTGAATGAAGACACCAGCATAACACTGGCAGTAAATGTGTCCTGTTGCAGTGACGGTGCGTTTGTTGACATGGCTAACGGACAAGATCCTGATGCAGCAGGATCAGCGGCAAACGCTTTGTTTGCTCTCGCACTGAACTCTTGAGTAAATGTGTCTAATTATGTTGGACTGAGAGGTTTGTGTTAGCTTGCTAGCACTGAGCAAACACTGCCTGAGCCCAATTCAAACTCGACGCCGAGCTCTTCTCAGTATTCAAATGTTCCCAGGTGAGTTGTTTCCCATGCAGGATCGTTCACTATACTGAGGTATTGAATAAAAAGTCTGAACGACAGTGGGCAACAGTGTGATTTTCACTTTTTGGAAAATGTGTTCACTACCTATATGACACATATATCTTATGTTTGCTTTATGATAATCAGATTTTTGGCTGCCTAATTTGTGACATGACACATTAGAAAATAGCTTAATGTTCTGCCTACAAAATCAAACATATCACTAAATAAAAAAAACACATCAGACAAAAAAATGATGATTATGCTATGGAGGCATTAATGTGTTGTGGCTTCACCTTCGGGACTTTATATTAATATATTGACTGCATTGACTTTTTTTTGTCTACGGTTTGCCACTTATGCAATCCAGTGATGTCATGAACAAGGTGTACCCACAGTGCTTTGTATGTCTTATTATAACGCCTTCATTTGTTATAACTTGCAATTAAATCCAAGTGACCTATCTATTCAGAAATAATTAACAGGCAATGATTTAATAGCCACATGTTTATAACCCACCTATAACTTGTAGCTTATGTGAGCTTTTTGGTCACTCAGGTGATGCCAACTGCAGGTACAGGCCAACACTCAGAAGACAACCAAATAATACTCACACGTGAGCCAAGCCTGAGAAAGTGCGCTTCTTCACCCACTTTTTTTTTTTTACAGGGAGAAGGATTTGTACCGTTGCTAGGTATAAAAACAAACCTCTCTCTCCCTCTCTCTCTCTCTCTCTCTCTCTCTCTCTCTCTCTCTCTCCTCCCCGCTCGCCCCAGCCTTTTCCCCCCACGTGCTCCCTCCCTTGCGCTAAACTGTTTTTCTTTTCTGGTTGCGGGGGCAACGAGGGCGTGGCTCTGGCTCCTTTTAAGGATACCTCTCACGCGGTTTTCCTCAGAACAGACTGGCCGCCGGTCGCTGCATGGCAACAGGCGCTAGGGATTCCCCCCCGTACGTCGCCTCCTTGTCTTCCCGTTGTATACCTGCTTTAGCGTTAAAAAAAAAAAAAAGAAAAGAAAAAACCCCCACAGGCTGTTAAGACGCGCCCATCAGCCCCAGCATGTCCTGGAATATAGAATAACGCGCAAGGCGGAGCAGAAACTTTAAACGCGGGGAGATTTGACCAAAAGAGCCAGTGCAGTGACACCGACGAGCAGCCGACAGGACAACCGGACCGATTCTGATTGATGAGGTGTGGATAAACTTTTCCAAAACAACATTTTGCGGGCTGATGAACATCCTCTTGTGGACTGTAACAGACTGTTCCAGGATCTTTCCACGAGGATTTACAACTCTTTTCTGCTCAATTTCAGGCAGCCTCCAAATGACGTCGAGATGGCTTTAGGTGGGACACTTCTGCCATCCATATCCACTTTTGCCAGCGGCCCCACCGTCAAGAGTAAATCCATTGGAAGTGCCAATTTAGTGAGTAGCCTGTGGTCACTTCTTATTGCATGTGCATGCCAAGTAGCCACTGGCATCCCCCAAAATATGCGAGAGGGGAAATGTGTTGCCTGTGCAGTTCACCCACTGTGCTTTTCCAATATGTGGCTCCCGTGTTATTGTGGGTTTGGTACCACGCTGTACTGGGGCGTGCACCAGTTTACATATGCTTCCCTAGCAGGTTTTTATGAAAAACACAAGAGGCTGGGGAAGCCAACCAGAGAAACTACATTAAAAAAAAAAAAGAAAAAACTGAGTGCCACTTTATGATTATGATCATATTTTTAACCATGCGCTGTTGCTGAATTGGCAACAAGCTTGAAAGCAACCTCCTCTGATGGCAGTGTGAGTACGACCATATGATCAAGTGTTACCTACCTGTGCAACCACTAATGCAATTTCTTTGTGAGGGAGAATAATCTGTATTCCAGGAAGTGCTCTGTGCCAAGGACACTTGCTGCTTCCAGACTTAGCTGTCATAATAATCACTTACTTTGTATTACTTATCCGAGGTCTTGTTCTCCTTGAAGCATCGACATATCAGCAGTCGCATAGCATCCACAATTTTCCATGTGGAACACCGCAAACACGAGTGCGTTTATATCTCAGGCATTATTAACAATAACATGACGCAATCAAGCAGCTCGCAAAGGAGTGCAGTCAATAATTTCCTCCCTCTGACCCCTCTCCCTTTCCTCTAGAGATGGAAGGAGGAGCTGTCCCATCTTAAGAGACCCAGTGTGCCAACCGGAAGCAGCTGCCCTGACCCCGACCATCCCAGCATGTCCAAGAAACACACAGAGCCTGACTTGGACTTGGACTACGACTTTATCCTTTCTAACTCAATTCTGCAGCAGCAGCAACAACAACAACAACAACAACAGCAGCAGCAGCAGCAGCAGCAGCAGCAGGAGGAGGCCATGGCATGCAGCTCTGCCCAGGCCTTGTCTCCTTCCTCAAGCTCCTTCTCCTCGTCTTACCCCCTCCCCTCCCCCCAGGACGCCTCCAGCGAACTCCTGTACACCATCCCAGATATCAGTGATGTCTCGCCGTCTGGAGGATTCGTGGCAGAGCTCATGAGACCTGAACTGGACCCTGCGTACCTGCATCCCACCAGCCTCCACGGCAAATTCGTGGTCAAGACGACAATGGACATGGGAGAGTACACTCAAGGCGTGAACGTGAGCAAAGCCTGTGTTAATTCTCCATCCGACCCGAGTCCTTCCCGTGCGTCGCCGCCCTTCACCTGCCACAGGATAAAGCAGGAGAACCCCAGTAACTGCACCATCTCACAGCCAATGGACCTACACCTGACTGGGGTAAACTCCCAGGGCCGTGGGAGTGCACAGCAGCAGCAGCAGCGTCCAAGCCATTTAGACCTGCATAGCTTTCCTGGTGGACAGAGGTCCATGCCAGGCGGCAGGTTATCCTCATCCTCCTCCCTCTCCCCTGACCATCCTCTGAGCCGGGAGCACCAGGTCCTCGGGCATCCCCATGCTCAGATCACTCTACCTCCCCAGGGATACCACCATAGCTCCCCGCAAGGCTACACCTCCTTCCCTCAGCCGTCCTCAATGCAGTACCAAGGTTAGAGAGCACTCGTTTTTTTCCCCCTCAGTTCCAGAGAACTACTTTACATCTGTTTTTGTCGCCTCTTGTAGCTTCTGAACTTACATTGATTTTAAGCATTTTTGTCAATGGTTTACAAAAAAATGTTTAAAAAGGAAAAGACTGCACAGATTACCCAGCATGCATAGAAGTCCATACAGGCTATTTAAATACATGTTATATAACATTAAGGGCTTTAATTATACCCAAAAGGCAGCAGCTCAAAAGGCTTTCACCCTACATCCCACAGCCTTTTACAACAAACCTTCTTTTCATCATTTAGTCCTTTTCCAGACGAAATAACTTTTAAAAATATAGTTGCTGCATTTTTAACAGTATAGACTTTATTGTGTTGTTTTCATATGACCAATGTTTTTCTTTTTTACACTGTGGTGAAATTGGCCACTTTGGCTGAGTCTATTAAGTTTATTTAAAGGACAAGGCCGATGTTTTCTATTTCATCTGAACTCAGAGATAAAAAAGCCCCTTTGCAAAGAGTCAGCAACATTTAGCATACCACTGTTTTACCACTTACGTTTCTCAAGTGATTCAGCGCTCTAAAGCAGAGCTATGAAACGCAATATCATCATGTTGGCAAAGTATGAATACCTCGTACCATTTTACATTTTTAAAATTGTTTATCCGTACACATGTGATAAGAGCCATGATCTTTGCCCCCCTCAGAGCCCCTCATGATCTCCAGTGGGGACTGCTTACCGGAGGAACCCAAGCCTAAACGTGGTCGGCGCTCCTGGCCGAGGAAGAGAGTTGCCACACACACATGTGACTATGTTGGCTGTGGGAAAACGTACACAAAGAGCTCACACCTTAAAGCACACCACCGCACGCACACAGGTACGTAACTGTATGATGTTGCAGTGTTTCACTGTGTCCGGCCCCCTTTGCTTTCATGTTAAATTCAAAGTAGAAATTTGCATTTATGAGATTTAAGTGGCCCTTTTTAAGACAGTTGCTACATAATGTTTTAGTGGTTCAGAGCTCATTTTATCCAAAGCATACAGATCTGTGTGTACCAACTTGTCGAATAAAGGGGTAATGAATGGGGGTTTACATGGGTGGGGGATGGGGTACGGGAGTTGCTCGGCAGGTGCAGTGAAACAGGTTGATACTGATCCCTGCTCAAATACAAACCCCAGGCCGGTTAGCTTGGCTTTATAGCTGCTGGACAGGATGGACCTCTTTTTCCTCAAAGTGGAGGGAAGGTTGGGCCAGTTTAACCTCAGGGCCGGGACTAACTGCTGTGTGTCTGTGTATTGTGTTTCCTTCAAAGGGGAGAAGCCTTACCACTGCGACTGGGAGGGCTGTGGCTGGAAGTTTGCACGTTCGGACGAGCTCACACGCCACTACAGGAAACACACGGGCCACCGGCCGTTTCAGTGTCAGAAATGTGACCGGGCCTTCTCAAGGTCGGACCACCTCGCTCTCCATATGAAGAGACACTTATGAGACTTGGCCCATGGCATGAAGGCTGCAGGAAAAAAAAGTATATGTTAGGAGAACCTTGAACAAACTCTTGAGCTACTCTTTATTTTTATTTTTTTTTCAAAACCATAATTTGCCTTCGAGCCGTTGTCAAGAAACAAGACAAGCTGTGGAGTTCACGGCAACAACAACAAAAAAAAAAGAGCAAAGATTTTCTCTTGAGACTGATCCCCGTCTTCGCACATCGTGTAGGTGACTCGACGAGACCTCTCAGCCAGGGTTGTAAACTTTTATGAAAGGGACCAAACTGGAATTTGTCTTATTTAACCGACAAAACTTGGAGGACCAGGTGCCAACAGCTTTTTTTTTTAACTGGAAATGTATTTTTGTCAGGGAAACCAGGAGCAACAGACAAACATCTCCAGAGGCCTTCTACCAGCAACATGCCAACAAAGGCTCTGTTAACAACCACACACTGTTCAAAATACTGTATTCATAAATACATCTATATTTATACACACATTTCACCTGCAATGCCATTAATTTCAGGTACAATGTTAACTTATACAGAATGGTGCTCAGTGACTCTGAAGAAGGTTTTTTTTTTTAAAGAAAGGTACCAAAGATTAAGGAAAATATTCAAAAGGGTAAAAAAACAAACAAAAAAAACTATGAAAAAGTGCCATACAGTTGTTGTGCGTTTCCTAGAAACCTCTCTTCCACAATCAGGTGAACACTTCACTTAAAAATGGTGATGGCAATCTTCGATGCACTGCGGTCGCAAAGTGCAATAATTTATATGAGACATTGGTATTTTTGTATTGAATGAGTGAACTCTGAACAAAGATGTCTTGTTTATAGCCAAAATATGTAATATAATCTTGAATTTTGTACATTTGTAAATAACATTTTCTCTGTTATTGTTTTGTATTTTACAGTATAATAAAACAAAATGTATTTGAACTAAGAATACTGTTATGACCTTTTTACTTTCCCCCTATGTATATAAATAAATCACGAGCATTGCCTTGCATTTAAATTGATACACAGTAAGCATTTTCCTTGAACATCAATTAAGGTCGTTGAAGATTTCCCTGGTCGTGTAATAGAGAGGGACCTTTAAATGGCAGCAATAGTTCACAGCTCACACACAATATCTCCCCTATTAATAGTGATGAGAGCGCTGCAGGCGAACTAACACAATGTTGGGGGTAAAGAGATTTTTTCTTTTAAATACACTCCTACAATTTCCTGTTTCCATGGGTTTCTATTTCCACCTGTCAGTGGGAAGAATGGGGAGGACAGCCGAGTTACTGGCTGACATTCAAAAGTGACACCAAATCTGTTCTGGTGCTTCTCGGCTCAGGTGAGACAATATGAAGAAAACCCAGAAGGATGGGATCATGACGTAGAGTCTTGTTATGTGTTTACAAGATATTTATGCATCATTGATGTGGTTTATGTACGCCATGTACACAACAACGTGCATTTTCTTAAACGCAAATACTTCTAAATGATACAAAACTAGACTATGAACTTTTTCTCCACACATTTCTAAGTCAATCTTGTAAAGTCGTTCAAAAGGCCTTCATTTAAAAAAAAAAAAAGTCAGGTCAACAAAGACAAAAACGACTCTTCAGAATCTATTTTAATTGTGCCAAATGATTTAGAAAACAACACAGGAGCATGTTTTATAATGTTTAAAGAGAAGGATGATTCCACTTTTTTTTTATCTACTTGCTACATTCAAAGTCCTTAAAAAATTACCAATCGAAAGATATGTGTCTGATATAAAGTCATTTTGTGGAGTCTAAGTCGAACATTTTCAGGCTGGTAAACACAGCATGATGGAGCAGGACTGAGGCAGATTTCTGGAAACATGTTGTGGACTTTGTTGCCCTCTATAGGTCAGTTCAGTTTCAAGCCGGTCTCTGGGTGCTTAAAATCAAAACTTAAATGGAGCTTAGTGGGAAGTTAGATTTATGCTTTTAGAAATGATTTCACATATCGCAGATTAGTTAAAAAATTAATGTAATGTACTGATTTAGATTTAAATCAGTACAGTCTTAGAACTCTTAGCTTGGATTCCTTGTGTTTATACCAGTACAGTAACTTTATGACATTTTAAATTGATCCAAAACGGTTTAGAGTTCAGAGGTATGCCTTTTTGTTTCCTTGCAATTTGGTGCTTCAGTGTATCAAACGATGTCAGAGTTCAGCGATGTTTTGGGGATCTAGTGGTCCTACTTTCTCAGCACAGAAAGCAAAACCTAGTGTCATTTAATCTCATTACTCCTCCATCCCTCCATTTTTTCAAACCCGGCGCAGTTTGAGCAGATGGATGTTCACCATGAGATTTCTGCCTCTTAAAAAGGACGTTTTTTTTCTTGCCACTGTAACTGCTAAATGTGCTCATGATGGATTAACGTTGGGTCTTTGAAACATAGCAATGATTAAGGACATAGTCATTGTTAAGTGTCTTTTGATTTGTTATGAATTGGCATATACAAATAAAGACTGATTGAAACATGCAAATGACTTGTAGTTTAGTCACTGTCTAAATTCTAAATTTCTGCAGTCATGCCACGCAAACATAAAACAGCAGAAACTATTTTCATTAATTGTCTTTTTTCTTTGTAAAAATATTCCTATGCAGCTAAACACTGCCACATGAAGGTAAAAATGACTTCACATATGCAATACAGCTCGTACTCTTTTGTACAGCTCCTGTCTACTGTCCTGCTGATTTACATGCAGCTGAGGTATTTTAAGGAGAAAAAGAACCAGTGTAATACATAATATTTGTTTTGCAGATCTTTAATTTCTTCTGAAATTCCAACATTACTTACTTCAACTTAAAACAGAACAAAAGTGGGGGAATACTGTCGTGACCCTTCAGATGAACCCTGAACACAACGTGACACAAACTTAATGTAAACTGGGTTGTTTATCCTTGTAAAATATTGTACAGGTATTACTCAAATATAAAAGAAAGAGAAAAGCACACAGGTGATTTCTGATTCAAAGTCTTTGTACTTTAATCGGTCCTCTGTTTGAACTGATCACAAACAACAGCCTGTCCTTGAACACCAGCTGATTATGGTCCAGTATTATTAAGAAATGTGAATGTGGAAGTAATCAACAAAACGTGTTTTTGGTAATGTAAAAGGCTCGTTATGGACATGTAATGAATGCCAGCAATCAAAAAGTAGAGGAAGAAATACGGGGAAAAAAAAGTCAAAACAAAGATGGCTCCTTTAATCATCGTCGAAGTTCTGTTGTAAAAGGAAGTTGGCGGCCAAGTTCTCATTCTTCTCGCATGCAAAGTAGGCTTGTATAACAAGTCCCTCTGGAAACCCCAAGGCTTTTAGCTGGAATGAGAAACAAAATTAGCCAAAAAGCATTTCTATAAGCTTAAGGATTTAAGAGACATCAGCAAAATTGGGAGTTATATTCCAGCAATTACGGTAAAGCAGCTCTGAACTTTGCACTGAAGGCTATTGAACTCCTCCTCACCCTCTCTATGGCCTCTTTCTCCTGCGGCGTGACCTGGATATAGCTCATGTGACTCCCGCCAGGTGTGTCACCTGCCAGCCCTCCGGCTCCACCTGCTCCTCCGGCTCCACCCCCACCACCCGGCGGGACTGCCTCTGGATTGGGTTCATTCAGCATCTGGATGAACTGCTCTTGGTGGTTTCTTATCTCCTGCAGCGGGCAATGAACAATTCATGTATGACAGTTTGGACATAGAAACAGTTCACTAACTCTGAAGGTGTGGAGCAAAGAACATATTAAAAGACTCTTTTTTTTTTTGACTGACTGTTGTTTTTACATTTTTGCTTTTTTCAACAAGAGGGGATTCAGGAGAAACATTTTTTTTAAATGATCTACATGAACCGACTCCAAACCCTTCTGCAATATCCACAACTACCTTTATTTAGACGTACTCCCCCCTAAACTCCCTTTACCTTCAAACTCCAGACACTAACAGACTCTTTAAAACTTAGGTCTTTGTTAAGCTGTTTACTAATTGTTTTTTTGTTTTTTTTAAAAGCTGATAAACCACTGCTTTCTGTCATCACTTCACCTGCAGCAGCTCAGGGTTTTCTCTGCCGATCTCCTGCAGCAGGGCCGGCAGCAGGGCGGCGTTTTGCTGGATCAGCTGTCGCATCACTTGGAACTGAGGCTGATTTCTTAAGAAGCTCAAAGGGTTGCCTGAAACGAGAGTGCGAGTCAGAAAACACACACACACACACACAAAAACACACAGAGGAGGACATTTTGGCTCAGTCTGCCGGAATATTCACAGTGGTACAGGTCACCTACCTCCCCCAGCACCCCCAGAGTCAGTGTTAGCAGGAACGCTAATGCCAGCTGTGGCGATTGCAGGAGCTCCAGTCAATGGAGGCGCGGCTGCATCAGGTCCTGATGAAGGGCCCTGATCTCTGCCTGGGATACCCTGAAAGACAAGTCATGACATAATACATTTTAAAACAAATCCTGTGTAATGTACAAGGTCAAACTTTAATGACTTTATCAAGTGAGAAAAAAAAACTTTATAAAATTGCATTTGTTCTTACTGTGAGAAGGTACTCCACAGCTCTGTCAGGGTTGTTGAAGCTAGCTCGCAGGGCGGCTACCACCTGCTCCCTCTCGTAGCCCATGAGCATCATCTCATTCACCATGGCGTCGTATGAAGGGCCGGTCACTGAAAGAACCCACAAGCAGCTGGAGAGTGAGTGCATCCCAAACATTCATTTGCCTCATTCAAAGGCTGTAATACATCATGAAGTCCTTCATACACCGTTCTGATCATAATAAGTTATGCAGCTGAAAATGTTTATTTTTAGACCGGCCTATGGGTAAACATAAACGTTCCACTTTACCTATTGATCTATGTTTTACTGTGCCAATTAGGGTTTAGGGTTAGGGCACAACAATAAAGACTAAAATACAAACTGTGAATTTCAGAATGCTGCCTTACCCAGATTTGAAACGGCCTCATTGATAAGATTTGTGTTTGCTGAAGCCTCAGAGCTTCTGCAAAGAGAACAGAGACAATGAGCCACACAGCACAGTCCAAAGCAACATGTGTCACACTCGTTCTACAAAAAAAAAAAAAAAATCTACACATCTATACCCGACAAGAGTGGAAGCGGTTTCAGCAGTCGATGAGCTCATCTCCTCCGGTTTGTCGTCTGTGGAGGGACTCTCTGTCGGGTTGTCTCCGCTGGTCGATGAGGCAGGAGGGGCGGCGGGGGCTGTGCTGCTGGCAGCTGACGAGGCAGGCGACGACTGTGTGGTGGCCGTTTTAGGCTGTAAGAAAGATTGTTTTAGATATAAAAATATGTTCACTCTCTGGCGTCACGTGATAGTCAAACCACGATACTATCTGTCAACTAAATGGGCTGACTTTTAGTGGCGGGGGATGCTTTTTGATTTCAATATAAATACAATACTATTCATTAAAAATCTTATAAAACCAATATCTATCATTTCTTAAACGCACAGTATGTCACATCTGCTGCAAGGGGGCTCTCAATCAAAACAAAATACAAAAGATGACGTCGAGGCTTGCGGGGAATCATGGGAGTTCTCGCTGCTTCATCATGGCGGCAGCCGCAAAGACACTGACACGTCCCCTTATAAAATCATGAATTTCTCTGGCTTTGATAACTGTTGGAAATATGAAATTGAGTATGTGTTTGAGTATATTTGAGTAATATGTAAGTACTCAACAAAAAATAATATATAACATATGCTTAGTCAATTTTTTATTGATTTAGATATTTGAATGTAAACATTAGTCATACAATTCTACATGCTGTACCTTTAAAGGATTATGTAATAGGTTTAATTAAATAATTGTACAAGTAATATGTATAAAAATAGTCTAGCATATAATAAAAATGTTGTAATTAATCATTCTAAATAAAGAACTAGAATGTGTGATTGGTGCAACAGAGAGCGACCTTCTAAAACAAAGACATAATAATTCAAACAACACTATCATTAAACAATTTAAAATATCACAGACACAGACTCTAATGAAAAAGCTGCACTCTTATAAAGATTTGTCCATCTTTTCATACAAGCCACTTATTCTCTAAAGAAACTTATTAATGTTATTAAATACATAAACAAGTTATACATTTGGAAATAAAAGTCCCCTGTGACTGCTCATATTTATAAATACCCCAAACCTTTGACACCATGACGACGACAAAGTTCTTCTCGTTCATTTTGTATTCTTTGAGGGCCACGTCATCACTGAGGATTTTACCTGGTTGGGAAAGAAGATGAACTTGAGTCACACACACACAGGTGTTTCAGTTTGACCTAAACTCTGAAGTCACACAAAGGGACGCAACAATAGCTGGTATCACGTTTCAAATCAATGAATAGAAGGTTGTAGGGCTGATAGACTCCCTGCTTTTGCCACCACATCTGCTTCTTTTGTTTGTTTGTTTGTTGTAAAGCTGCACTTTTCTTTTGTGGTATAAATGTTTCATTTAAAGGATCCCCGCTTGATCCAACTGTAAACAAAAGAAAGGCGCCATGATGACTCTCAGATTGGGTCAACAGACAATAACAAAAAGAGTTGAAGGCTTGTTTACTCTAGCTGTTTGTAAACAAACAACCCTATCATATCAAATATTCAGTTGGAATATGTTTGGAATCTGGATTTTCTGAGTCAGTCCGTAGAATGCGAGCTCATGGCATGTAGACGAGATTTTGTAAGCAAGGTGAAACACCGATGGACTGAACAGCAGCCCGCAGTTTCAATTATTCATCCGGATGAATGAAGCAGTTAGAGAGGGAAGCTGTCAAGGTTTGAAAAATGAAGAGCTACTTTGCTTTGGTACTCTGGAGGCATTCAACAACTCTTACAGTGCTTATGTGGGTTTGCAGCTGCATTTGAAATGCCATACAGTATATTTATTTATGCTAGGTGATGACGAGGAGCTATCAAACACTGTTCCACTCTTTGCCATTATGAGTGAAGAGTCACTATCCACTAGCATACAAGACAGAAACATACTGTAGGATATACAACAAAATATTAAAGTCATCCATTATAGGAACGCTGTCATGGAAACAAGAAGTTTGGAATGCTTATTTCTTACAGTCTTTATGGATTCGTAATGCTCATGTAGGTCCAATTTGGACTTCACTGCCAAGTCATACATGAGAGGAACATTAGGACAAATATTCCTAAACTGTTTTCACACATGATCAAAACTCAGATCATTTTCAGGGCGAGCTGCATGAGTGAACGGACAAATGTTTGTCCCTGCCTTTCTCCTGCCAGCGCTCTGGTAAAATGTTCACATGAAGTCAGGGTGAGCTGACGATCGTAGCAGCAGGAAATATTTAGGAAAATTCACAGCAAGCGAACACATAGGCATGACGCCATTTATATCAGGCAGATGTTGTACGACTGGTGCGATCTCCACGCACGGAATGAATCTGCTTCGTACTCTTTTCTGCTCGCCTGCAGTGTCTTTTTTTTGTTTCTTTTCATGTTTCTCCAGATCTCCCCTATACCCAGACCTTAATACTTCACACTGTGAGGGACGAGGGTGAACAAGCAAATATAAGGAAGATTTCACGGACAGACTTTCCTAGAAACTTGTGTAAGCTTTCATGAAAACTCGAGGACTCGCTGTGACTGCAGAGACCGAAACACGCAGAGGAAAAAGATCCAACTTTGACCAATCGTAAACCAGGAGAAACCGCTTACATGAGGCAGCTTTGTCATAAAATCTACGTCCACTGATCCAGGTGACATAATAAGCGTACAGCTCAACAATGAAATCATCGGCTAAAGAAGACGCTTTCTGACCTGAGAGCAAGTCTTCTAACAAGCTTCGACTTTCAGCATCACTAATCTAACCCTACCACTGCTTCAGTTTGAATAGTTGTAGCAATGAGATTCATAAAGGCAATAAATGAGACAGCAATTTTGAGCGTGTTGTGTTTGGGTGGCGAATGCTTCGATGCTGTAAATCAAGGCAGTGTCAGGGTAAGGAAGGTGATATTAGAAGAGTTAAAAAAAAAAAAAAACGTGCTTGAACGTACCAGCATATATCAGTTTGAGCCAACCAACTGAAAAATTGTCCTTTCCTTTCTCCTGTTCAATCCTCTCCTTCAATGTCTTCACCTACGAAACAAATGAATACATTGATATTATTAAGATTATGATCACACTAACAATTCTTGGAGGATACATGAATGGACCAGTTCTAACGGCCTCAATATGCCCATCTTCAAGTTTATAAGTTTATAGCACAAGTCTTAGTTTAAAGTGTAAAAACTTAAGCGAACAACATCATAAACTTGTGTTGAGTATTCTGCCTTACAAAGGCAAAAGGCAGTAACTTCAATTTTTAAAAAAAATGAGTTTTTGTCATTTTTGGAACATTACAGATGTGCTTTATTATGAGGACAGATATCTTGAGTCAATTGTGTTGTTTTTTTTTTTTTTGCTGTAACTTCACTTATAAGGGTCTTTGTCTGTGTACTGCAGCCTTCAGGAATACTCAAAGTGAGTGAAGGTCTTCTGTCTTTGTTTTGCTGCGGATCAAAGTGAAGTTACTGTTTTCACTGCAGTGGAGTTAAGGTGTTACGCCTTTGTTTTAATATCTGTCATCAAACACTTCTGACACACACGGCAGCTTGACTAAAGTGTAGCAAAGAAACAGTGTTTGGTTGTGTTATTTTAACCCATGCAACCAAGTGAAACACAGAATCAAACAGAAGTGAACGCCTTCTGCCTTGGCATTGACCCCGTTATCATTATTGTACAGGCAACGCAAAAGGCAGAGTACCTTAACTTCCAAATGAAGGGTCAAAGGTCATGTTTGAGCTCAAGATGTTTTATGAACATTAATAACCTGATTAAAAAAAGACAAAGAATTGCCACATTTCCAATATTCTGCCTGCAACTCATTTGGCTGGACAACAAAAAAAAGACTTGAAAGTCATTTTTACATGACCCAGTTTTCACCCCATCATAAACCCCAGTAAAAAAAACAACTACACATGCAGAAATGCTTAAATACTGCAAGGTGGTGTAAAAAAAACTAGAGTCCCAATGCACAGATTTATCAAGAGTAAATGTTAATTAACCAAATATTCATCTTATTTCAACACTTGGGACTGACTTGTATAAATGAGTCATTTAATGTTACTTTGGTAAAACATGATTCATTTAACAAGTTATTAACGACCCGTGTTGTGTAAATTGATTTAACAGAAAATAAACTGTGTATATTCACTTCTGGATCTTCCTGCAGACCCCCCCATCCAGCTCCTGCAGAGGGCTGCGGCTAATTGCTGCTACTCCAAAACTACTTCCGGAGCGGTTTATAAATAAATAACGCTAATTTGGCCTACAGTCCCCGTCAAACAAACAAAAAAAAACATTCAAACCAGTTTAAATTATCTATTTTAAAATGTTTTCTCATTCCTCCACAGAGAGATCTATCGGCCGTGTAGATTTTAAATTCATTTAAAAAAAAAAAACCCAAAGTAGTCGCATCCAGGACATATCCGGCTCCCATTCCCCCCTTCAGCTCTCACCGTCTCCTGTTCATCGATGTCGATTTTGAACGTCTGCTGCTGTAAGGTTTTCAACGTTATCTGCATTTTGTTAGCAGTGTATTTGCTCCCTGATATGTTTTAAACGTTGTTAGTCTAACTTGAAAGAATCTACTCTGTTTTCGTTGGCTCATTACAAACTGTCAGCCGCCATGACTTCTCGATGTTCTTCTTCTATGTGAGAGTGTGTGTGTGTGTGAGGCTACAGCGCCTCTACTGGTCAGCATTGGGACTTAGGGGAAAAATATTTAAAAAAATAAAAAAAATAAAAAAAAATAAAAAAAGGTATTTGGTGGAAGAATGAACGAGCAGAATGTTAAAATTCTAAAAAAATAAAAATAAAAATAAAAAATCTAATATTACACACTTATAAAAAAACGTTTTCAATCTCTTTTTCATACCCTCAGTTTGAACTCCATTTAAAAATCAAATGTTTTTAATTCTTTCATAGAAGCACCAACTATCAACTTTTGACACTTCTTCTGTTTTCTGGATGTATTCGCATTCTTTAGCGGTCAAACCGATGTTAGGTTCCGTTTTGCGAGTCGTCTTTTTCCTCGTCGCTGACCGGAGAGTAGGAAGTTTCGTCTTCAGTAGCGGTCTAAAAGGATAAATCAGCCTTATAAACTCCCTAATACAAGCATTGATAATGACATTTTTACAAGTTCTTTATATTCAATAGTGTTACTTTAAAGTGTTAATCTGTTAAACCAGGCAGTTTGTTTTCTGTATAGCACCAGAATAAGTTCAGCAGGGTTAAACTGATATATCTGCATATTAAAAATGGGATTTAATGAGGTAATGATTTGTATGAATGAGGATGGTGATTATGGTGCTCACTATTAAATCTTCATCTTCAGAGGTTAACTTTAGCTGTATACCTCCAACGCAGATTCAACTGATCAAATGTCCTCACTCAAACTCTGAAGAAATCTGTGCCGCAAAATGTGATCCCTTCAATGGCTCACAGATGAAAGGTTAGTTTAATGTGTCCGAATACAGGTATCACATCTCTGAAGATCTGAAGTAATCAGCTAATAATTCTTAAGAGAACTGCAGACAGTCTTTAAACAATTTTGATTATGATCAGCTTAGAAGTATTCGTATCACACTTTTAAATGTGGCCTCACTTGTTTAAAGTGAAGAAATACTGCCAGCGAATGTTTTTTCTGTATCTTTGCTGCTATTTTTTTGGACAGTGATGATGATGACTTTAAAATTTTCATTTCATTTCTGGCTTCTACAGCCTGGAAGCAATCATCTCTTTCTAACTTGAAATGCAACTGTATGGATAATATGTAATTTCTACACAGTGGTCATTTTAGTGTCTGTTGGGGCCCTTGGCAAAGATTCACAGGGGGGCCCTCCAACCAGCCTGTTATGTTATGAAGAATCTGACACCAACAAAAAATAGTTAAATGTGAACCTTGTGTTCAAAATATACATATAAAGATCAATAAAACCCTTGATCTTCCTCCGCTGGACTTTTACTGACAAACGTCAACACAGGAGTAATGCAGGCAACGTTTGACAGCGCAACAAGAGTGAAGACTTTCATATGGGGCCACTTTAGGGAGGTTTCCTACTGTCATTGCAAACTTTGCACATTTTGAGCCACTGCTGTGGTTGAAAATTTGTCAGAGCAGGGGGGCCCCCCTACTGGCCCTAAGGGGGGGCCCTAAGCAAGTTGCCCACCTTGCCTGTTGACAAGCAGCGCCCCTGTTTCTACAGTACGTCACCGAAATAAGAGATGACCCAAAATAAAAAAAGATAAACCAATCAAAGGCCACATTCACTTTTAAGTGCTTTTAATTTGTGCACACAGTGAAAACAGTATTGACAGTCCATTTTTCAAAATAAGTTGACAATTAAATGTGGTTATAGATGTATGTTTAATTTCCGAAAGTACAATCAGTAATCAGAGTACAGCACAAAGTGTATAGTCCATATGATGCTGTGTGTTTTGGTTTTTATCAATGCAACATAAACGATTGATCCTGCTGAAACCCAACACTCATATTGTGTAATACTTTAAAGACAGACACATTCATCCGCTCAAGAAAATATGACTCTATATTGTGCGCTCTCAATTCATTTTTCCATATTCATTTGATTGAATTATACACAGTTGAATTAACGTATACATCAAACACAAATAGTCAAATCAAAAGACAACTATCTGCTAAGGAGAAATGTGACAGCTTCTTCACTATTTCTTTATTCGTTAATGATCACACAAGTGCGAGGAGTTTAAAGCAACTCATTCATCCAACTAACAATAAGAGCAGGAACAAAAGCTGGGCTCATCACAGTTCAATGAAGTCATTCTGCAGTATTATCTAGATCACATTAAACGGCACCTGAAGTCTACTTTTTTTTTTTTTCACCCAGCTTGAGTGAAAAAAAGTTGGAACACAGTCTAAAACTCAAGCAATACAAAAACTATTAAAACCAGTTTCAGGCTCAGTTCATTTGGTATCTGGCAAGAAGAGATATCTACATGAGAGTAGATTTGGTGCTACGACATGGTGTCCTTTTTTTCTTTCTTTTTTTTTTACAAAATATGTAAAAATCGTGAAGGCAAATCAAATCCAGTAACATCGATTCTTTGTAAGGCACAACTACAGCATTTCTTCATATTGACCCCTCATGAGTTTTTAGTTGCAATGATGGACACTTGAAATGAAATCTTAAAGAGACATTTTATAAACAATGTTATAAAGGTCTGTCATATGTTAGGGTGCCAAAACAACCCCCCAAAAAGGACAGTTAGGCCTTCATCAACATCAAAAAAGCACAATTTGAAATGATAATAACATGAGTTCATATGACCATGTTAGATAGTACACGCAGTTACACAGGGAAAAAAAATACTGTAACACTTAAATTCAGTAGTGTGCCAATCATTGTTTTCGACCATCAATTCCTGTCAGATTCAGGACTTCAGGCGGCTGACCTAAGTGGCGATAATAATGGCACTATTTTGAAGCTCTAACATAAACGTTCCTCATTCTAACATTTCTACATGAACATTTACACACACAAGAGAAAGAAAAATGGGAAGAACTTCTTATTTTACAAACATCAAAGTATCCAAAATGTACAACATTTCCTCTCTGATTCTCCCCGTCACACACTGAGAAGAACGCTGTTTATTTACAAAAAAGAAACATACCTGAAGGCTTTTCAGGCACAGTGATAAAGATGTGCACAGGTATCACTCTAAACACAGTGTATGAAAGGCAAAGTATCACTGAGCCTAAAAAAATGTTCTGTAACATTACGTTTAGGATGAAATGCAAATGAAATAAAAGTAATACTAAATTGGGAATAAATGTCCTCACACAGAGAGTACTTCCTTTGTTTTCCTCCTCTCTCCTCTAATCATTCTTGATAGTAGCTAAGCTGAGCCCCCCTGAGATGTGTATTCATTACATTATATTGGCGTTTTATAATATCTAAAAAAACATCTTCTGTGTCCTATTACATGGTAGTTGTTATATAAAATCTGATATAAAAATCTTATATTGATAAAAACACAGTAAAACCTTTTTTTTAAATCCCAGGCTTCAAATGAAATTGTGAGTTTTGTTTGTTTCAGACCTCTACAACGTGGGCTCATCAGAGAGGCAAAGCCTGAACTTCTTCCGTTTCTGCTATACCTCTATACCTAGACAGAAAGGAAAGCCCTCCATGGCTAAAATTAAATAACATACAGTTCAGTATGTTTCAGACTAAAAACATGTTCCTCTCCTCTACCCTCTACCCCCCAACCCTCATAGATTTACAATTTAAAAAAGGCAATATTGACAGTTTTCTGTGGGGGATTTCCCTCTCCTGAAAACAATCCCTGTGTGTAATTCTGATTGTTGTCTCTCCTTCCAACACTACCCCCCCCCCCACCCTCCCCTCAAGCTTGGGGGTCTGCTTTAGCGGTCAAACCGATGTAGGTTCCGTTTTGCGAGTCGTCTTTTTCCTTGTCGCTGACCGGAGAGTAGGAAGTATCGTCTTCAGTAGCGGTCTGAAAGGATAAATCAGCGTTATAAACTCCCTAATACAAGCATTGCTAATGACATTTTTACAAGTTCTTTATATTCAATAGTGTTACTTTAAAGTGTTAATATGTTAAATCAGGCAGTTTGTTTTCTGTATAGCACCAGAATAAGTTCAGCAGGGTTAAACTCATGTATCTGCATATTAAAAATGGGATTTAAGCTGCATATGGATGCACAATAAGACAGAAGCTCGGATAAAGCGAAGGCTGAAAAGCAGCAAAATAACCATAAAGACTTACAGCATAGAGAGCCTTGGTAAACACAACGCGCTTAGCTTCATTCTGCGCAGAGACAAACAATGATAAATACAAGCACAGTGTGCGTTAGTGTGCGGTTAAGTAACTGGATGAATTGTGCAAACACACAAACACAAATGCATTATGGGACAAAGCAGAGGCATGGAAAGCTGTTAAGAGTAAAAATGACAGTTAAGAGCTGGTGTCACACCTTCTGTTGTCGGGACCGGTACAGAAGGAGGATGAAGACGGCGAGCATGATGGCACCCATTCCCACGATGATGAGCGGGAAGTTAGACACGAGGGTGACGATGAGGAGCAGCTTGTGCACTCTGGCTGCAGACGCGTCATCGATTACCACACTCTGTGTAACAAAACAAAACCCAGAAGACACAGTTAGGAGAGGAAACTTTGTATATTACGAGTGATTTGTGTAGCCTTAACAAAAAAGAAAAAAAAAAGAATCCTGTGGAATCCTGATTCATGTTGTTGAAAAGTAATGGTACATGCATAAAACAGTGTGCTTTTTCATGGTACTAATTAAGTCATGGAAAGAATTTGCACCAATTTCTGCAAAAGGACACGTGTGTGAGATTCAGCCTGCCTAGAGGGAAGTGTCTTACCTCATTGAGGAACATGACAGGAAAGATGATTTCTTTCAAAGCTCTAGTTTTCCTGTTGTGAAGCCAAAGACAAAAGTGTTGATTTATCATGTACAGACACACACACACACACACACACACACACACACAGACACACACACACACACGCACACACACACACACACACACATATATATATATATACTGTATATATAGAGAGAGAATAATAACAGTTGAGTTTGGACAAGGTTACTCACGCGAATCCAGAGATTTTGTTCATCAGGATGTTCACCTGGGCTCTCTTGTTTGCACGTACAATCACTCCAGTGGTCTGCATGAAAAATGAAATATGTCAAGTTAAGCTTTTTATCATCAGAAAAATATTCAATCTATGACACTGTTTTAAGAGCACGACTTAGAAAGTTAATACCACCAAAGCAGGTGATTAACTTCTGCACTACTGCTAACGCACCACTAGGTGGAGTAGTAGTCATTCTTAGGGATATGGCTATGAACAGTTGTCTTTGAGTAACAGATTATAGATAATAATCGTAAACCTTACCGGGTTGAGGTCAAGGTAGGTTTGGTGATGCTCTCCTTGAGGGGACATTCCTTTGATGGCTGACACATATTTAGGGTCTGCCAGGTGGAAATGAGGGAAGGAGGCGACCACCGGGGCTCCTTTGAGAGGACAGCGGGAGAGGGAAGGAAAAGTAGGGAAGCAAGGGACATCATAAAGTTAATGAAAGCGTGATGTGTATGCTCTGCCGTGACAGGATGACTCACAACAAAATGCTTTCTCTCACTTCTCTTCACTCTTCTGTTGGGTGACACAAATGCTATTAATAACGAATTACATGCATCATCTTTGATAACGACTCACGATGAATGAGGAGGCACTCAGGCTGTCACATGGCTCAATGGTATTCCTCATTCATTTCCTCTTTTTTTTTACACATTAAATAGCGAGTACTATCATATCTACACAGGACAAAATATAGCTCTATTCAGTTCTCTTTATAAGTTTCTAAAAAGAAGAAAGTCAATCTATCAATCCATCCATCCATCCATCTATCAATCTGCTCAGCTTCTACTGTAATAATTAACTTCATCAGTGTCCTCATCATTTAATTGTTTCTGTAGCTGTTGATGGTAATATTGGACTGATCGGTCTATCATCATTCTTAGTTGCATATGCTAACACACACCTTACATACCCTTTAACCATTAATACTGGCATTGAAGCTATACATCTACTTGATTCATTGTTGTTGTTTGAGATTTTTTTTTTTTTTTTTTTGTAACATCTGGTATAGCGGAGGCTTCAGTCCCGGATGTACAGTGTCTACCACAGTTTTAACTCCTAACCTCACTGTCTCCACCTCGTGTTTCCTGTCTCTCTTCCACTGTACTATGATATGCTCTTCTTTTTACAAATCTAAGTTTCCGCACACAGTCTGCCAGAGAGTAAACAAAACAACGATGCAACATGACCTCTAACTCTTCCTGAAACAGAAGCTTTGCAGGTGTTCAGAGTAGCTGCACCGCAAAACAACAGGGACATCAAATGTCCAACTTCCTGCTCTTTTGATGTTCAATGAAACCACGCTGTATTAAAGGAGAGTGCGTTTGTAAAGAACATCAAGTGACGTGATGAGATGAGATAAGATCGGATCCGTCGCAGTGCACGCAGCCCATTACTCAAGAGTCAGTCTTTCAAAGAAAACAAACAACAGTGGCATAAATTGACCACAACCTTTCCGTGTAAAAGAAATTAAGGGATGTATCTGTGATGCAGATAAAGACTGTTGTTACTCGAGCTGAGTTCCTTCCACATATTGTTTTGAAGGAGACACTGAGTTCCTACCATGGCCTAGGTCGATAAGGAACAGTAGGGTCTCCAGGCCGACATCTCAGTCCTGTTCTACCTGTGATATGAAAGACTGCGTTGATCAGAGAGTGAGACTCTGGCACAGTGCAAGGCGCTGATGAAGTGGGGCAGAGGTGACAGCTTTCCTGCTCTTGTGTTTGGCAACAGACGTTTGACAAAAACACTGGACACCCACAGTCACCTGAGAGGCTGTTCCCGTGACAACCCACAAGGTCACTGTAGTACAAACACACACGCACACTATTAAGGGGAAACGTTTGAGTGCACTTTTCTAGTTGAGTTCTTTCTCTGAACACCTGAGCCCAAACATGTTTCATAAACAAACTTCATCAACTATTCTCAACTGTTTTTAATCCTCCTACCGAGTAGAATAAAGTGTGTGTCGTTGGCTGCACCTAATTTATACTTAATTTTTTTGCCTTAAAACATATATATACATTTACCTAAATTCCAAGAACATTGGGTTAGGGTTAGGGTTATTTACATTTAAATGGAAGGAGACCTGAAGTTTCTATTCATAGTAGAGAGCAGAGATTTTTTCTCCTTCTGGAGACAGATTTCGTTTCCCAGACTTGATTTGGCTTATACAGTGTACCAGTGTAATAAAATAAAAACATTACTCTGGTGGAAAATCACAGCCTTGCTGACTTTTTGCTGGCTTCACTTCTCTTGTTGTGTGTTATTGCCCAATACAAGAAAACGACGAGGACAACACTCCTTATTGAAATGTCACACTCAGTTTCAGGGATTATATCAGGCAATGTTCACAATCTTACATAGGTTGGACTAATCATACACGTACATAGCAGGTACCAGTTAATCCCAGCAGGGGGAGTCGCCACCTCGCAACGGATGTTTGTTATTTTCAAAGATAATGAAAATGAAAAAGATAATTCATCTGAATCCATTGAATTTTTTAAGGGGCTGCTTCACAGAAAATAACAATTCATCTGTTTTCGTCTTTGTCAATGTATTTATATTGTTGTGACGTGTTCAGGGTAGACCCCACCTCTTGTTCAGTGCCAGCAGGGTTCCTCACTAACAGTGTGCACTTGTTTTTACTGAATATGCTCAAAAAAACAATGTGCTTTAATCCACTTGTTCCCTTGTGTGTGATTACCTCTCTGACACAAGCTTTTGTTTTTGAGGAAATTAAATGAAAATAAAATTTTTAATACATGATATATCACAGGTAATGTCATATAATCTAGAATGCTATATATATATATATATATATGCTTTTTTATAACAAATAGAAGTAAACAGACACAGGAACTGAGGTAATAAATGTCATGTTCAAAGCCAGAGTCAGGTGACAGGACTTACTGCCCCTTCAGATACTGGGTCAGTCATGTTCAGATGGCGCCTGAGGTGTGGAGAGGCATGGAGAGCCATGTCACATGAGGCATTTAAGGTATTCGTGCTGGTTATAGTAAGAGGGAAATAAAAGGAAGGCTTAACTGATGGAAGAATTACTGCAAGCCCAAATAATAAAAGAAGAAAAGAAGAAAAGAGCACAACGGAAATAAAATTGGATGGGAATAAAGGCAGGTGCTATCTATAAAGGCCTGTGTCAGGGTGAAAGCACAGAGACTATAATGTGTGGGAGGTGCAGCTAATTAAAGAAAACAAAAGAGAAGAGAATTAAGGGTGTTGAACTCAAGGCAGGCACCTCTGAGGATTTAGTAATAGGCGTGTGATAGAGCAAAGAGCGGGTGAGGAAAAGTCCGCACCGGCAAAAGCTGCCATTTACCTTTCCGACATGGACTGACTTTGAGAAGGCCCGTTCCCAGGCACTCCTGTGGGCTGATGCAGAAACCCTCGTTGGCTGGGTTCTCCTCTTTGCTGGCCAAGACGGAGCGAGGTGGGGTGAAGCGATAGGCCGGGATTCCTTTCACCTCTACCTCTTTTTCAAACTCCATGTAGATGGACCTGGAGAGTAAAACACAATTAATATAACAGGACATTAGTTTTTATTTTTATTTTTTTTATCTGCTTCCCTCTGTCTTTACGACTTTGTATGATTGCTCAGCAGTTTATAGCTGAATCACATTTTGTTTGACAAACAGTGTGCAGTATTAGCATCCTGCAGGAAACTCAATGTTATTAATTCCTTCCTGAAGTTCAAAGCATAGAGTTAATACAAAATGTTAAAGCCAAAACGACACAGGGGCTGATGGAGCAATATGAGTGATAAAAAAAAACAACCAATATGAGTGATAAAAAAACAACCAGCCTCCTTTAAATAACTGTGACGATTATTTTTTATTGTGTTTCTTATCTGCTTATGTAAGCTCAGAGTTGCACAGCTGAACCTGAATGCAACGTAACTAGGCTGCAGCTCCTATTGGCTCTTATCATCTACCTAATGAAACGATGAAATGTACACAAAAGGAAAAGATTCATTACAGTGGAGTGACTATATAAGAGAAACTGAGGGATTAATGCTGACTTCATCATTTTGCTAAAATCCTGTTGGGTTTCCTTCTTTCATTCTTAACTAGTGGGGGAAAAAAGCTGTCATTTTGTATTGACCTTCCTTTTGTACTTGGAGTGGAAAATCATAAATCCGTCATTGTGTTTTCTTCCTTGTTGTGTTTTTACAGCCTTCGAGAGAATTGAGCTCTTGTGAGAGCTTCATTTTGGTCCTATGTATCTGCAGTTCTGTTTTGTTCAGGGAATCCCAACGATTCTCCATGAGAACAAAGGAGCCCTTACAATGTCTGCCAACTGGCCGGGAGGATGCAGTCCTTTAGCTACGCAGCCCACCAACCGTGCAACAATACTGTAGAGACCTTTCCCTTGACCTTCGTGAGAGAGGCCAAGTAGAAAGCCTTGTGTGTTTCTACACTGGGACAGGACTGGGAATGTCTCGGCCTTGTCCTGCTGGGAATGAGACACAGTTACAGTTTGAATCAAATTCAAATAAGATGAGATTTGTTTCTTTTGGATCTTAATCCTCTCATTGTTTCAGGGCCAACATCTGGAAGAGCTGGTGAAATGAGGCGAAACAGGTGTAACAGGTTTAAAAACCTTTGTATGTATGATGTAAGTGTGCCTGTATATTTACATATACAGTATGTATGTGTGTATGTATAGATGTGTTTACCTGTTTACCTCCTGTTTAGTATCTGCTTCCTTTCTTTCATTGAGTACTTGTTTTTTCTTTTCATTTCAAACACACCCATATATATATTTTTTTCTTTTTTCCTCTCATTACAAAAGATAATTTCACATATTCTGTACTTTAGTTGTACACTACTGTGAATATGTTTTGGAGGATGTTTGTTGCTATATAATAATTCCATGAGCTGTGCACCCTGATGTCGGTCCGCCACACATTATTAACTTTACCTGTAGCCATGACTTCATACAGGCTTTTTAACTTTTGTATCAGAACAGAGTGCCTTGGATACCTTCTTGTGTTTGCCTGCTTTAGTTTTCAGAGGACTTTTTTGGTAGCAGTTGCACAGATGTTGAAACCATTTGCAGCTGCCAGGACAAAATGTTGAAATAAGATCCCGTTTGCCTCTTTTGTTTTGTCAGTATTTTTTCAAATGATTGGTTGTTAATCCATGTATCTACAGTGTGTACATGTACTCTAATGCTTTTAAATGAAGGATTGCAGCTTCCTTGAAAGATCAACGTGTGGGAGAATTCAAGTTGGTATTCAAATTATGACACCTGCTCACAATCTGTCAAAATCCTGAAGTTTTTGAGGATCAGCTGTCGGTGACCTGACCGAAGGGTCTTCTCAGGTCACAGATGGGAATCCTGGCCCTGCTTTTATCTAGCAGATCAGTCCCAGATGTCCTTTATCTGAAAACAAAGTAGTACTAAGCTTCTCCAACAGCGGCTTAAGTAAAAAAAAAAAAAATCTGATCTGATCTATCTGTGTGAAAGGTTAACACGTAAGACTTTATGGAACATTTCCTCTTTAAATTAGGGTAAAAGCACAGGAAACAGGGAGGGAGCGTTCCCTTTACTCACAATAACTCAGACAGTTACTCGGCAATGGATAAGTAGGTGAGAGTGTAAACGTTTGGGCGAGGGACTTTTTTTGACACACGGCCAATCAGAGTCAAAGGTACAAACATGACACTCCAACAGATTCTTTCCACCCTCAACAAAAAGGGGAAGATGTCCGCTGCAGCTTTTCATAGGTCAAGGTTATTAAAAAAAAGAAGAAGAAGAAGCTTCAGACAAATGCCAAGAGACAGATTTATCATTGAAGTCAGCATTAAGGCTTAGTAAAATACCAAAGAAGGATTCATCAGTAAGTGATTTTGTGCGAAGTTTACTCAAGCTTTTTTAAAAATACCCCCCGATTGCAAAACCCTCCAGAGGATTCTCAAGGGCTTGAATCTCCTAACAAGGGTTTTCAAAGAACAAGTATGGAGGCCGATTCTGCATGGAAAGCGTCATTTTTACTGTTATTCAAGAAGAGAAACCTTGATTTATTTTATGTCCCTCTGTGAATTTAAGCTTCTCACAATCACTAAATGTTCTTCTTACTCCAACAACATTCCCAACCCTTCCTCACTCACCCTGGTTTCATCCCCACTACACTCCAGACCAACATTCCTCTTTAAGTAAGCCTCTCCATAAAGTGTTTCCTGGTTTCTGGCATGTTAGGCTTTAAAAAAAAAAAAGAAGAAGAAATCCCACACAAAAAGGCCGCTAATGCTTGGTAAGAAAACAAACGTCACCTGTGGTGCTGTTTGGAAGTGATCAGGATGTTATGATAACAATCTGTGGGATCCGAGGCTTGTGAGCACATTTCCATACCAGATATGAAAGCCTGCGTCCTGCTGTGTGTTGATATGAGGCCAAGTCACAGACCAGAAATAGATGTTCAATTTGTAACCTTTAATAACCGCACCATCACGAGATTAATATGGCACAGGGTAATAGTGGGACAAAGGGGAGGATGCAAATCTTAAATTTCTGTGATGTTAGAGAATCAGGTAAATAGTGCCTTGCATAAAACTATATTTAATTATAGGCATGTTCCTAAAAACAAACCTTTCTGTCGATTAAATGGAAATTCAAATTCAGACTAGTTGACTAGTCTAACATAGACTACATTACAAAACAAAGAAAACAATCAGAATTGAGCCCAATTAACATTGCTGAACACAGGATCTCAGCGTCTGCGGGTAAATAATGTCAAACTGGTTTGAGTGTGGATAAGGGCGCGAGAGAGAGAGAGAGAGAGAGAGAGAGAGAGAGAGAGAGAGAGAGAGAGAGAGAGAGAGAGAAAGAGACGCACAGTCGAGTCCGTGTCTGCACATCAGAGAAAAACACCGAACATGACAGCTACTTTTCTGACTTTACAGCTTATTTTAAGCCATTTTAATCAGACACAGCAATAAATAAATTAAAAAATAAAATAGAGTAAAATAGAGTCTGTGAGTCCGTACATCGGAGAACAACACAGAGAACATGACAGCTACTTTGTGGCTTATATTGTGTCATTTTAGTCAGATACAGCCATGAAACTCTGGATTTCTCCTTAATGAAGGCTGTCAGCGTTGTGTACCCGCATGCTTGTGCATGAAGTGTACCGTGCCGAAGCCAAAGGATGTGTACCGTGCCTGAGCACGATACAGAGCGGTCACACTGGTCAAAACGAACTGGACTTTAGCGTTGAAGCGTGCTTGGGCACGGTACGGATGACCAGTGTGACCGTGCCCGAACGGTAACAGAGCTAGCACTCCCAGTGTTGGGTCCACCCTGCAGGTTTACATGCACATGCTGAATGTGAACTGCACATGTGGCTACATCGTCTCCTACAAGGGAAGCTAGTCGTCCACTGTGCTGGTTTACATTTAGGCAGTAGTGCGCAGAGAGCTGGAGACTTGTGGCTGCCTACAGCTTAGATTCAACATTTATTTTGGGACTACAGTCATGACATTATTCATTAACATTTTAACTGTCTAAATATCCTGGTTCACCAAGTGAGGGTGACAATGTTTATCTCTAAATCGACTTATTAAGCACATCTCTATTTAATCACACTGTACATCTATCAGCCCAAATGGGATCAAGAGTTTAAAAATTAGCAAATTCAATAAACTTTCTGTTTGACACATCATCAGTTTCCTGCTCTGAATTGGAACAATGATAAATTGTATTGTGCCTATCAAATCAAATAAATTCCACTCATCTCAATTGAATGTTAAACTCTCAGTAAGCGTTTATAGTCATGCTAGCAGTTTAAAAGAAGCTTGTCCTGTTTAAGGCCTTCACTGTGAAGAGGATGTCATGCGGCTTAGGATTGTTTGGCAACACCTGAGGTTGATTAACGTTGTCTTGCATCCTCTCTTTTGGTATACAGTTTATGTCTTCAAACTGTCTTTGGTTTCGTCATACTGATCGTCTGTTAGTCAACTTCACAACGTTTTTTTTTTTTTTATTCCTTCAAAGCATATATTGAAAATCTGTCCGTCCTGCTAGAGCGATCCATCCTCGTATCTAACATTTCATTTTGGGTTATAATTTAGAAAATGTACTGAGGTTTTTTTTTTTGTATTGTACAACACAATAGCTCTACATATACTGTATACTAATACACATTGTTGTTGTTTTTTATATTCAAGTGTTGGCAGCCATTGAAGGAGCAATATGTAATTCTGACACCTACAGTTCAAAACGGGTACTGCAGTCCCAATTCAAACTTTAAAGATAGCTGTCTCCCCCCTCCCACTACTTCCTAGAGTCGTTGTGCAGACAGGCTACCATGTCACGGATACTGAAGCTTCACAGTTTAGCCAGCTCCGCATCGGTCTTTAAACCTTTCTGTATTCTAACCTCTCTCTATTTTTCGAAAGCATCTTGAATATGTATCCTAATTTTTCAAAAGCATCTCCAATATTTATCCTAGTTTTACCATGTTTCTGGTTGTGGAGTTCATACGAAAAATTCAGATGCTTTTTAGGTCGGGTAGAGTCAGTTCTATCTGAACCAGTTGGCTTTCCAGCTTCCATCGTTGCAACACCTGTTGGTTTGCTGTTTGCCCGGCAAACAGGGGGCATCTAAAATGACCGTGCGGGGGTGCCTTAAAACCGCCTACCTTCTCTGGTCCAATCAAATACAGACAATTTCGGATAGGAATCTAAATTTAGAAGAGGACATACTGTCTGCTGCATTGTTAACAGACAAGCCATCACTTCAACATAGCATGTTTCTTTAATGTCTGATGACATAATAAGGTCATTTTATGATTTCATTCAGTAGATATCTTACATATTGGACCTTTGAGTCATCTTCTAAGTATGACAATGCAATAGCTGAGGTTTGTTGATGTATACATTTGAAAGTGATGCCACATGGAGACATAAGGCTGCAGGACAGCGTTGTTGTGCTAAACTGTACCTGCAGAGGTCTGGAGTGAAGATGTAAAGGCGTTCGTCTTTGTTCAACAGAGGATGGAACGCACTTCCATCTGATCCGTTGATGCTGTTGCTTTGAGTCGACGTCCAGAACGACACATTGCTGCAAAACAATACACAGCAACGTATATTAATATGTATATATAACAACATATATAAGCATTTAACGTCTTTTGAAAGTTGCATCAAGATTTTCAAAAAGTTCATGAACATGTCCTGTCCATCCTTAGGGTTTCTATTTTTAAACACTGTTTCTCAAACTTTTATGGTGCCTCTGCAGGCTTTCAGACTGAGGCAGCACAATTATAAAATAGCTCAACTTCCGATTGTATTTTACTTGTCCAAAGAACATTTTGGTTATTCTTGGCTGGATATGCCTTTTGGTAATGTCTTTCTTTCAATGTCAACATTGTAATCATCTCCATCTTAATGACAGTAAATTACAATGAAAAGTTCTGATGATCAAACATGTTTCTATCTGAAAGTCACAGTGGATAAAGAGAGAGGTTTCCCTGGAGTGAGAAGGGGTAATTAGAGACTGGAAGGGATCTGAGGCTATAAAATGGGATAAGAATGTTCAGTAAGATGCCATTATTAAGGCATTCTGGGTATCAGGATGTCCTGCTCTTTGCTTTGTACTATGGAAATCAGCCAAGATCGACAGGCTAACAGACACAGACAGACAGACACATAAAGCCTGTACTCCCGTGTTATTGGCAGAAGCAGAAGATTTCAGAATCTATTTCAACCCAAAGGTTACGCAGTGAAGTTTCATGACAGTGGATGATGACAGAGAGGGAGAGGGTGATTGTGTTAGACTGCAATACTGCTACCTTTTGCCTTTCCATGTTTCGACACGGCCATAGTCCATGTAGTTCTGCTGCCCAGTGTGGTAGACAAACTCCCCGTCATTAGTTCCATTTTTCTAAATAAATCCAAGATATTAAATTGTTAGACATAATTTCAAAATCACAAAAAAATGATTTGTCATACCAAATGCTGCAATGGTTTTCAGAGTAACAGACTACATTATGATGGGTTTCATTGAAAATGTAATGGAGTGAATTCATCTGAGGTTCATCAAAGGGCTGGTAAATGAATGGCTGTCATAGGGGGATCCTGATAAAATCACCTACATTAACTAAATGAATAAACATGCTGGAATGTGCCCCCCACTTCCAGCTAAAAAACCTTTCTGAGCTGCCAGTAAAGAAAGTGGAGGTCATCTTTTAAAGAGAAAGGTCGTGTGATCAGCCAGGGATAAGCAAAATATTGGGGGGGGGAAATGGTAACATGATGTTGATTCTATGGACTTCTGTGGCAACTTTTCCTCGCAGCCCCTTTAACGGACATCCGGAGTCAGGAGAAAAGACTAAGAAAGACAATGACTTTTAACTTGGAACTTCATTATTTAGTGGTATTCCCTGCTTTAAAGGACATTTTCTGTCTGTTTTGGGGAGGAGGAGGAGGTGAATAATTTTGCTAATGTCTAAAGCTACGTAATTGGAGAAAATGGAGGGAATCCTTACCCAAAAAAAGGCGTACCTTCTATCAACAAGCTAAGCTAAAGTTAGCAGCAGCTCAGCTCACATACCCTCTCAACATGTTTTGTGCCTATGACCATTTGAGTCTACATTTTTAAATGTGAAAGTGCTTTATAGAGTAATTTTTGTTGATCTATTATTGTTTTTTTTATTATGTAATAGCCAACATTAGTTCATCATCTTTAATTGACTGCTCAGCTGTACGTGCCTTGTACATGAGGCCAAAGACTTTCTCCACATCAGGACTGGAGGAAGAAAGGCGAGCCAGTAAGGGGTCTTCGTAGCCCCACAGCAACTCATCCACGGTGCGCGTGGTGAAGAGGCCGCTCCCCAAATTGTTCATCATGATGGATATAAACGAGGCTTTAAAGAAATTATTTTTCAACTTCTCCATCACAGCCTGGAGACAGAAAGGTGGAGCAGAATAGGAAATAATGGGACAGAATACAGGATGGGTAAAGTGGGCAATCCAATTCCCCCCATTTGGATTTACACTCCTCCACTTGGCGGAGACCTTCAGTACATTACTCACCCAAGCAGGGATGTTGACAGTGGTGATGCTATCAACAGTTGGGTCACCCACAGACTTGTCACTCAGGAACACAAAGCTTTTGGTGTTGTAGGCGGACACTCTGGTGCCGTTTTCCACCATGGTCACATTTTCCTTATACCTGTACTCCCTGGGGAAACACATTCAAACATTGGATTATCTTTTTTTCATGAAGTTTTCTTGAATCTTTTCTGTACACACAAGAGTATCACAGACCAATGACACAACTTTTTACTTCAAACACAGCTTCCATTTGAGCCAAGGAAGCCGATAAAGTTAGATATAGGTGAGATTGTGGCGGTGGATGATCTTAAATGCACTCTGGCTGTTGTAACATTTTTGGTGCTTCAGCATTGAACCTTGATATTTATTTAAGGGTTCTATTGGGGGCATCAGACATGATTCCAAAAGTCTACTCTTCACAGCGTTTCTCTTCAGGTCTCCAAAAAGGTGGAAATAACATACTCTATTATGGGTACACAGGTGGTGGAATAAAAATTAACTAATTTGGCTCATTTTTATGCTTACAATAAGTGTGAGATTCTAAACTAAAAAAAAAGCAGATTCTGAATTTAAATAAAGATTTTTGAGGATATTTTAACTGGAATACAAATAACTTTTCCATATCAGTCGATCGAATGGCTGCTTTCTGAAACAAATCACTTAATTTAAGAGTCTTCCAACAATATTATACCATGGATCAAGATATGTTAGGAAGCTCTGCTACATGTGCTGCAAACAGTGCTGACAGTATTTCACAAATGCCCTCCTGAATATTTGTAGAAAATTTCAGGACACCCTGCCCCTGACCTTTTCTTGAGTTGCCCTTACGTGGCCCTCACAGCAGGGGGAGTGAAGGGTCAGGATGCCAATTTGACTCATTGCGTTACCATTATACCTCACGCTCAAAGTTAATTTACATTTAACCATTTATTGCTAAATGGAAATACAGTTTCACCTGGCTCTGCTATAAAGATGCTTCCTGGGTTAGTTGAGCAGCACGCAACAGCTTTCCAGGGAGCGCTATGCTAAACCCCCTGTACTGGGGTACTTTAGGCAAGAAGGAAGTAGGCTGGGGTGGTGGAGACAAAGCTTTGCCAGCAGCAGCGCAGTGTGAGAAGCATTGGTGTAGCAGGGATAAGTGAGGATGAAGTCATGGTTAAATGGGCCGCCTTGTTGTGAGAATGAGCTGTGATTGGTTTGGTTAGAGAGTGATAAAAAGCCATAAATCAATCAACAGGCTATCCTGATGATATCGTTTTCATGGGCCACATATGGCTGTTTTTTTTTTTTTGCAGTTTCAGCTAACTTGAACATTTTGGGACATTTCAGGAGTGCAGTTTATTTGTGAAGAGTTTGCAGTGAAATAAGTCCACATTTTACTAGTAGTTCAGTAAGCAGCTTTGACACATACTATGAAAAAAATTTCACAACACTTCACGATGTAGTTACAGTTTTTGTGGCAGAATGTGCACTTTTCATTAACGTGCTCTTGCATCCTACCTGTACGTGTAGGGTCCGACCTGAGTGACCTCTGGCTTGGACCCTTTAAGGAACTGGTCCACATTGGTCACGTTGAAGAAGAAATACTCCATGTAGACGGGAGGGGGAGGGGTTTTCCATGACTCAAACACACGGCTGCCCTCTACCAACACTATCTCCTGTTGGGACATAAAGAATGCATCTCATCAAATCCAAACATCATTGAATCACATACATATGTGTGGGAGGTATTCTATAAAATCATAAACACTATGGTAAATATAAATAAAACAAACTTAATTTATGAGTTCACTGTTTTCCTTTTATGGTTGCTGTCGTCTGGTGATGCATTTGCTGCACACATATTTGAGATAGTTAACACGTGTTTTGAATCTGGCGTTTCAACAATCTCTCAAAACAACCCGGAGAACGAAAACATCCTTGGGTAGGGGGGCTGTCTGAGCGTCGGACAAGACCATTGGCTGCCCAAATAAATGGCATTAGGGGAGACCCTTTCATTGTGAGCTGTTACCAATGACAACCAGCACTCTCCGGAGAGAGACGCTGACAAATCATGTGATGCAGGGAGTTGGATGCCCACTGGTTTCCCTCAGGACTGAGAACTTTAATGATCTGAGCCGCATTCCTCTGTGCTGAGACCTATAACCCTGAGGTACAGCACAGGCTAAATCCTGCACGGTACTGTTTTAGCATGAGTGCTCAAGAAAACTGCCGCTGAAGATGTCTTTGCCTCGGGAGTTTTGTAACCTTCTACTCTACAGGAAACTTTCGAAGACTTGTAAAACAAGGGAGTGAGAGGAAAAAAAAAAAAGGGTGAAGGAAGGATTAAGAATTCTTTAGACAAATCGAGAGGAAATCTCACTTTGGCCTAATTGTGTCAGATTTGTGTTAAAGATAAAAGTAAGCTCAGAGGGTTGAACACACCAACAGGTCCCATTATTTCAGGGGCGTACAGACCCCCTCCTCTGTTGGGGTCCCTTTTACTTGTACACAGACAAAAGTTTAGTTGAGTAGCCAAGGACAATAAAGCTGTCGCCTTAGATTGAGGAAGGGAGCGCATGGTTGTTTCTATGTCCTATTTTCATGCAACGAACAATCAATATGTTAACCCTCCCAGCATGCTACATGAAATACCACATGGAAAACAGGAACAGAGAAAGCCTCTCATCTCAGTGCTTACCACCGCTACTCTCACACCACTCCCCGTTTGAAAACACATGAAGCAGGTGAATACACAAATACACACACTGCAAGAGCTTTGATGTTGAGACAGGCAAAAACATAGACGTGAATAACACCAGGCACAGCCAGAGGCTATTCATTAAATCCTGAAGTCGTGCTGCAAAAGCTTTGCATACTCCAAATGGGTTTGCCTCTATAGAGGTCAAACAACTTACAAAGCTCTACACGCGGAGCTGTAGTCCAGCCCTATCAAAGTTATATTAAGGTCAATTCAATGAAAGGAAGGCAAATTGACTACTCTAAAGATCATAAAACACTCAATTAAATCCATTTAAAGTACTTATTTAAACACCAAAATGTCTTTTGACAAATTGGAAAGTCTCACAACCAGTTAAAGCAATGAACCTTTGGCATAGCAACGCTCAGCCGAACCCCTTTATGGAAATAAGCGAGCAATTTAGCTTTTACAGAATCATTTCAGAACTACGGCAAAACCATTTTTCAAAAGAGCAAATGCTCCAAGTTTAGTCCAGTCTTTTTAATACTGATGCAATATTGGATTTAGCAGAGTGTTTCAGATTATTCTTATGGTTTAATAAAATGTCTTAATAATTCTCCTTGTATTAAACCCGCCTTGTACGCAAAAGTTCCAACCAGGGAAGAAATCATTCTAAGAGGGGAGGACCAGAAGCACCAGATAAATGTAAGAATGCGTTTGGAAGTTTGTCTTTTTTCCAGGCTTTGAAGATATGTCCATTTGTATCTCTAGACCATAAATGGATGTCATTGAACATTCTCAAACTGAACAGTAATAAAACAGAGCTCTTGGTTATAGCCACTAAGGCGCTGCTCCGGAAGGCTGGAGATCTTCTCCTCAATGTCGATGGCTGCTCCATCTGCCCATCCCCGGAAGTCCATAACCTGGGTGTCATTCTGGACTCCACCCTATCATTCCAGTCACACATCAAATTCATCACCAAATTTGCATTCTACCAACTCAAACACATCTCCAGACTCTGGCCATCACTCACAGACCCTGTTGCAGAATCTGTCATACAATCTTCATCACTTTTTCGTCTGGATTATGGCAATGGCGTCCTGTCTGGGGTACCTAGCGAAACCCTGTACAGGCTCCAGTATGTGCAGAACTCAGCTGCCAGGGTTCTCACCCGCACAAAGCCCTGGCAGCACATCAGTCCCACCCTCATCCATCTTCACTGGCTCCCGGTCAAGTCCCACATCACATACAAGAACACCCTCAACTACAAATCCCCCCCAAGTACCTTTCTGATCTCCTACACCCCTACACTCCGTCCCAGAACCTCTGACACTGGTTTGCTCTCCATCTCCCACACAGGCAGACTTTTGGCGGCAGAGCTTTCGTTTTGGCAGCCCCAACCCTCTGGAACTCTCCTGGCAGTAATACTAGTGCAATGCCACATCCTTGGATATATTCAAAAACCTTTTGAAAATCCACATGTTCAACTCCATTCATGGACTTCATTAATTGTTTTGTCTTGTGTTCTCATGTGTTCTGTGATAAAGACACAAAATGTATATCTTATTCCAGGGGAGAAAACTTTTGGATTTTGGATTAATGTTATTGCCTTTCTACTGTTGGCACTGTCAAAATGAAGAACACATTTTATTTGCAACTGGCTATATTCCAGGAATGTAGCCCAAACTCTATGAGATAAACATGTTTATGTCAAATCTACAACTATCAAGGAAACACAGATTTTTACTGGGAAGGGGCCCCTGGCTACTGGCTAGTTATGTCTAATCTGATCTAGATGTCAAATTATCAAATGACTCTTAAGGGAACAGTCATTTTTTCACCATCACCTCAACAGCAGGTCATTGCATACTGACCCTGTTTCACTCACATAAAAGCTCCCAGACAAGTTAGTTTCTCAATAAACTTAGGAGTGTGAAAGAGGCTTAGCACACAAAGAGAGTCGACTGCTGAGAGGTTATCCATGAAGTGAGATCCTTCACACCAATACAGCTGCTGTTAGCTAGTAACATGATACATGGAATATAAATCATACTGCAAGGCTAGAAGTTATACATGCCAGCATGTGAGAGCTGTGTGCCAAACCCACATCTATATTTCACTGAGTCAGACTCCAATTGAACCTGAATATGAACTTTGACCACAATTAGTAAGATTGTTGCTGTTGTATATGGGCTAAGGCCAGACTCTATTTTCAATTGGTGATAAGACGCTTTCTAATAAACTCTCTCTGTACTGAACATGGTATGAAAAACACACATTTTTCAAAGCCCTGCCTCAATCCTTCTAAACTATTTAAACTACAACAGCAGGACACACTCGAAACATATAATTTAGGACACAGAGGCCATGCCCTTTGTATTCTTTTTGTCTTTTTATGTCTCTCAAATTTACACTTAACTTTGAGTTGCGTGTCAAAGAATTGACACCTGTTGAATGATTTAAAACTAAAGCACCAAGTACAGAAAGAAAACAAAGCTCTGTCACTCAACTTTCCCCATATTCTCTTGTAAGTTTATGTCCTGGTTACGCAACCCAACACTTTTGTTTTATGCTGAAAAAGATACTGATTGCACCTGACTTGAGGTTTCTGGATGGGTCCATAAAAGCATCTACATAAACAAAGCCAACCAGGGCTTTTGAAATTGGAGCCCTACCAAACTGTCTTTAGGCTAAAGGCTTAGAGTAAACAGTGTAATTTATCAGCATAACTGACACCCGTAAGTAAATATTGACATGTAAATGTGGTTGGTAAACGACACTCAACTGTCAATGAGGCATGTTTTAGCTGTTTTGTCAATTAATTCAACAGGAGTGTAGTCCGTTTGAGTTTCGTTCCAGCAGGAGGAAACTATCTGAGACATGGAAGTGTCAAAAAATAATATAAACTCATCCAATGCGACCAAGTCTGATTCAAAATGTTGTAAAATGTGACCTCCGGCCAACGTTTAACTCCTCAAGAAAATGTCATGACACTAGAACGACCGGCATTCTATCACTACTAGAAAGGCCATAGCAGTCAGTTTGACTGTTTACTAATTTTTTGCATATCATTTCAATAATCAATATCAAATATAAGAATAAATGGATCTGTAATGTTGTGAAAGGTATAATAAACTTCAGGACACAAACATAAAATTCTAATGAATTTGAAATTTGAATAGTTTATCGACAACTAGGAAACAGCAGCCGGCGTTTTTTGCGAATGGGAATGATCTCTGTATCATTCTCAGGTTCAATCTCAGAGCCAGTGTCAGATGAAGTTTCGAGAGACCAGGAGACATCACCTTCCGTATCCGAACCTGCGCCACCATCAGACTGTGCCTCATCAAGGCTCTGGAGCATGGCTAAAGCCTCTGTGGCAGCAATCCTCCTCCTTCCTGACATTTCGTTCTATTCTGTTCTAAATCAGATCTTAATTTACTCTATTCTGCCTTTTCAATGTTGATTAATTCAAATGTATGTCTCCTATTCTTTCTATATGGTTTTAGGCGGGTAAGCTTTCTTTCCTCCTTGGCTCGAGCGTTATAAACAATAGTTGCTAGGCAACAGCGAGGCGCACCTTCAAGTAGGGGTGGGCGATATAACGATCTTAGATCGTGAAGGATTTTAACTTGCTGACGATCTGCCAAAGCAGAGAGATGGTAGAACCGGGCTAATGTGTTTATTCTATCATGCTGCAGTTTATGCTCCGACACAGACGCGTCTCCCCCTCCCCTTCTGCTCCGCCGCGGTGAAAACGAAACTTAAAAGTAAAGTCCGCAAAAACAACTCCATCTCGGTTATATGCAACTGTTCTGATATTTTTCCAAACCGACACGCTGTGAGCAACAGTTAACTTATCTGCATAGTGTGCACAGTTAAGATTAACCTACAGCTCAGATAGCGACACGGAGAGACGTTAACAGTCAGAGACAGACATGAAGGAGCTCAGACAGTCAGTGGAGATATAACCCCGGTGTTTAAAATGTTGCTGTCGGTGTTTTCTGCTCTCTCTCAGTTTTTAAAAGTTACTATCAAGCCTCTCCACCCGAAGCTCACCTGTTGTGATAACGGAAACTATAGGGATTACACTAAACGATGTTACAAAGCAGCAGGCAGGTGAGAGTGAGTAACCATGGTGACTGTCTGTCAATCAACAATGTCCCGCCCCCTCTATGAATTAAACTCTTCTATCAGTAAAACTTACTTTGATCATGTGTCACAGAATTAACACATTCTGTATTATGTTTGATTATATATAAACAAAACTAAAGTTAGTCCAATGATGTCATAAAAAACAACAAAGGCTGCAGAGCCTGAAGCTACAGCTGGAGGAACTCTGCAGGGCTAAAATAGAACAGAAACACAAGAACTCAAAGTCTACATGTTTTTAAATGAATGCATCACTGCGTGAAAATGTTCCTGATGAACATAAAAAGAGGACACATAACTAAATCATAATTTCAAAGTGGTGAGGAAAACCTTCAAATTGTGCATAAATATTGATCAAATTGAGGGAAAGACATTTCTGGTGCTAAAGATGTTCTGGGTGAGAGACCTCCAGACCTCCTACAAAGGTGTTTTTCAAATAGATTAAACTTGTCTGCACAGTTTTTGTGCATTTAAAAACATTATACAGGGAAATAAGTTTGGTTGAACTGGTCAGTAACTTACAAATTTGTCTAAAGATCAGTATGAAAAAAATCGTGATAAAATCGTGACAGTGATTTTGCCAAAAATAAATCGTGATATGATATTTTGCCCATATCACCCACCTCTACCTTCAAGAGTGGGAAAAAGTAGGGAATACCGAAACGATACACTGGCTATAATGCATGCAGTCAATATGACCGCTATGGACTTTCAAGGTAGAAATACTCAAAATTCTTTTGTGTTTTGTGTTTTTGATAAAATAACAATGCTAGAATAAAATATAGACACATTTAGGAAAAGTCATGGTCCTGTAGTTACATAGGTTTTATTTTAAGTAAGTTATTACATTGCAAAATTAAAAAACAGTCAAACTGACTGCCTTGGTCTTTCTAGTGTTAAGTAGCAGTATCAGCACCAACTCCTCCAACTAGAAAAACCCTGTGAATGTACCTGCTGACTATTAGAGTCAACATTAAGCAGGTTTGAGATGAAAATAAGGATGAAGGTGGGCCATGTGATAACACTGAATGGGGGCCAAGTGTACTTTCACGCCCGCTTTGTTATCAAAGTAAAGTGAAACTCCTGGGAAAGCTTTAAACCTCACTGTCTGGCGCAGTCGTCAGTATTGGAAATACAGAAAGACTCTGGACCTTAACCTACACGGTCAAAGGGTAAATTAACAACAAGAAAAATTCACTTTGGGTCTAAAGCATGTTTACTGATGCTGTGCAAATGCTTTCAGTTGTGCAAATGAACCAAATGTAAATATCTACAGATGTTTGTGTTTAATGCTCTTTAATGAGACTGTTTGGAATCATGACCCATTGACATCTTGGATTGAAGATTAAAAATCAAAGAGATCTATAGAACTACAGAGTTAAACATGAAGACTTAAATGAGAGAGCGGTGTGTGTGTAAATATTTATGTTTACGTGCGTTTTATATATCCATCTCACATCAGATTTGAACATAAGTGATCAAGCCACATTCACCGCCCTTCCTCCCCGTGGACACAATTTGATGCATCTGCCAAGTTGAACACAGCCTTCAGAGAAAACTTCACTTTTCTGTCTCTACATTCTTCTTGTCCATGAAGTATCTATGCATCTGTTTACAATCTGCACCTCCCATCATCAGTCACTGCTGTTGCTCAGACATCATCCCATCAGACTAGAGGTTCAGAAAATCACAGGAAAATAATAAAAAAAAAAACATCTTCTCATCTCTGATAACACATTAACTAAGTTTTAAATAAACATGTACATTCTCAACAGAAGCATGAAGAAAGAGAAGGAAAAACATTCATTGTTTACTAAAGATGCTGCCATTCTAGTAAGACCGAGCAAAAACCTGAGCAGTGCGCTTAGCTAATGCTAACTGTAGCCTCGCGTTACTCTCCAAGCTATTTTTTTCATATTGACCATGTTCAAAACATTTCCAGTTTCTTCTCATGTTAAGATTTCCGAGTCATAGTTCCAGGGTTGAAGTTGTATAAATGTTGGGTACCAGACAAATTGAGAGACAATGGAAAGTAAAAATAAACAAGAGGGACATTGGGTAATATTCGAGCTGACGGAACATGTTTTATAACGCATACACAAGTGTCAGGCATCAGTAAATAGTGTATTAGTATTTAACCACTTCCTAGTTAACATTTCATTAGCTTAGAAGAATCTCCGCAGGGGGAATTGTTTCACTGCGACAACCACACACTATTGTATGATGATTTAAGCATTCTCACACTTCCCAGCTAATGGTTATGTTGGTTCAATGCTAACAATAGCTCTTGTTTAAAACTATAGCTGATGGGTTATCAAATTATTTGTTTTAGCTTGAAGTGTTGCCAGATTTGCATCCCAATTTCCACTGTTCTCTATCCTTGCAGTTGCACAACAGCTTAAGCTTCCTACTCTGAGTGTAAAAGGCAGCGAAGTTTCCAAAGTGTGAATATGCTTAACTTAGTTGCAAACTTTTTTCAACTCTCATGTTGGGGCGTTTTTTCAGAGTTAGGTGTCTTCTGGTCACTTCTATTGTTCTCATCAGATGATTAGCATTTCTGTATTTGGAGAATGTTTCTGTACACTTAGTCTTCAAATGTGCACACTTTGTCTATTTGCATAATATTTTGTTAAGGTTGCAGTCCTTTGAGCTTCCCTCAAAGTAGGACATAAGAAGTGTAAAGATGTGGTGTGCAAATTTGGGATATCTACTTTTCCATATACAGCATTTTTAAACTTGTGGTTGGACAAAACAAATATTCTACAGATGTCATCCTGACTTTTTCTTTTAACACTACACTGTAGACTCTTCATGACTAGAATGTAATAAGCCCCTGTGGGACTATACCTCCCACGCTTGATTTTCCTCCCATCAGATGCATTAAAGCCACTAACAACACGTTCTTTATCTCACATTCATAAAGCAGACTGTCCTTAAGAGGTCAGCTCATACTATCCTTTTCATTTTTAAGCTCAGTTCTAATCCATGAATGTTAAGAATGAGGCTTTGTGAATCAAGCCAGGCTTTAGTGTCTAATGTGTGACCAGCTGGACTAAACTCAAACTGAAGTCTTTACTAATTGACATTATTACATTTGTGTGGAACAAAACCTCCCATTTAACTCCATTTTCTCAGAGCAGCAGCTTTTTCATGAGTTAAAAATACTGATCAATACTAAGAAGAAGCAAAACCAACCCAGCCCCTTAGCCTACATATTCTGGGCTGTGGAATTTGCATTAACCACATCCTTTCCTAATGACAAAAAGTGAAGGCACACCAGCAGACAATTGGGAATTCCTTCGGATCCAGCATCAGATAAAGACTTAAGAGACAATGCAGGATAATGGAAAATAACTTGTGTCTCAAGCTTAAAGTGGCTGACTAATCTAACTGTGGAAGAAGAGAAAGTACTGATTGCAAAAAAAAAAAGGCTGTCCTGAACCCTTAATAACACCACCTCCACCTTCTCAGGGAGTTTGAACTGCTTATTAGAGCCTCTCCTTCTGGGAGGCAACACACAGCCCTGTCATCACTGTCTATCCCAAACACATCACAAGCCCTAACAGCAGTCACTGGACTGTTATGACAAAAGCAATCAAGGAGGCATCACATTCATGCATGATAACCAATAAGCAACAGCAAACAACAGCAGGGAAGTTTGTTCTGCTGCTTCATTTCCCGCCCCAGAAAGTGTTGCTTTTTTTATTTATTTTTTTATACCTGAGTCATGCAAAACACCTTTTTATAATGAGCTAGATTTAATCTTAAAAGCATGCCATTTGTAATTTATGACTGGTAATGTCCTGCTCTGAATACAAGGAAGTTAAACTGTCAAACAAAGTGATGAACTTTCGATGTGGCGACCAGTGACCACAGTTTGCAAACACAAAAGTAGACTGCGCAATTCAGCACATGATTACCCCCCCCCCCCCCCCCGTCATTATTAACAGGCAGAACCTGCAGAATCTGCCTGTTAACAGCGATGCATTCAAGGAAATAAATCATGAGTGAAGCAGTCATACACGAGCGTGCTTTGTACATTTAAAACAATTTTAAAAAAAATGTTTTACCTTTTTCAGGCGTTCTTGCATGAAGGTACGGAAAACTTGACCCACGATTAAGCCAAGCCCAACGACCAGCAGGGAAGCGCAGATGAGCCCCACCGCATAAATCGCGCAGGACCTTCGCGTCATGTTTGCAGGTGGCAGCAACCCAGCAAAGGATGAATGGAGACTACACCTCTTCGTGCTCCGCTCCTACACCAGACGTCCCGTTAGATGCACAGTGTGAGATTCAAGAGCTCAAACTCACGCTACTTTCCCTTTATTTTGTTGCAAGTTTCGAGCAACTATAAGTAACGGTGGGAGTTGTTCGGTTTGTCCAGTTTCAGAGTTACAAAAAAAAAAAGTTGATAGTAGCCTATGTCTGTTTACTTTGGGTTAATGATAAAGCGGTTTCAGTTTGACAGCCACGAGGAACACCCGAGTCAGCTCGGGGTGGCAACAACAAGTCCCACACATTGAACAGAAAGAGAACTGCCACGGAGTATATCTGTAGCGGGCTGTAATGTCTCCTCCGCCTTCCTCGCAGGGGACGAAGCTGATTGGTCGTTACCCTCGTGAGACGAGCGTGGGACGAGCCCCCGACCTGCAACCGTTACAGCTTCAAGGACAAGCAGTTGAATCATTTCGAGGGTGATCAAAACTTTATTGCACTTTTAGTACAGCATGTGACCTTTTCACACACTCTGGGTGACTTTACTGGGAGGCTGCATGAATTACTGTCAGGCTAAAGGGTCAGGCTTTTTTTTTTTTTTTTTTGCCAAAGTAGAAACAGGTTTAAATCTAAAAAAATACTTTTTAAATAAGCTAATGCATGTTGACATGTTTTTTATGGCTTACATGGGTTGCCTACTTGAAAACAGTAAAGATGTACGGAAGCCTATTTCTGCCAGTAAAGGAATAAAATTGATAAAAACTTAGCTTTGATAATACAAAAATCAGCCTACACATATCAAGGCATTACAATGGAATTAAAATGAAAACTTATGGGATGGAAAAAAAGGAAAAAATACTTTTTTAAAAAATACATTATTGTGACAATAAAAAAGGATATGGATAGAAAGTTATAATTCTGATATTAAAAAAAATTAGAAAAACCAAGATAATAGAAAATATGCAAACATTAATATACTTAGACAGGGCGCTGATGGCCTACCTAGAGGTTTGGTAGCGCCCCATGTATGACGGGTAAAGTGCCACAATTTGGAAGCCATGGTCGGAATCCTACCTGTCGATTCTTTCCTCCATCCCATTAAAGGCATATAAGCCCAAAAAGAAAATCTTTTTTTGAAATATGACAATTTAAACTTCATCACATTTACATTTTTTTTTTTACTTATGAGTGTTATAATTATGACTTTTACGTAATTATTCCAGCTTTTCATGATACACTATATTTTTATAAAGGCTGAATTGAATCTTCTTTTATTCTTTTTTTCTGGCAGTAATGGGCCTCCATAGATTTTCTTACTGTACAAGTCAAAATGTCTGCTGTGTAAAAGGCCTATTGTATTCAAATTTTCAATCAGTCTGGTCATCATGTAAAGTCACCTAAGGACAAGCGCCGCTAGGCTATGGGACGTAACACTACTTTGACTGTGACAGTTTACCTCACGCCTAGTCATTAGGTGTTTCACCTAAACACAGAGCCCACTAATCTCCATACACAACAAGGCCAGACACTCAGCAACAAGCTCACTTGGGCTTATTTTTAAGAGTAACAGATATCCATTGCTGTAAATTCTTCAGTAAATACACTAAACATTTCCGGTTCTTTCGTCACTTCAAAAGATTTTCTCCATCAGACTTACTGCAGGGCATTAGGTCACGGTTATGATTCTGAGGGGAAGGATTTTAGGATGTAGTTGACACAGAGAAATGGAGCAAAGTAAAAGGTGGTAGAATAGCCTGAAGTAGTCTACGTGTTTTCAAGAGGAAGAAGGTTAAAAGCTCAATTCAGAGAACAGCTTAGCAAAATATCTAAAGAGTTTGAAACTGCTTTCCTGCTCAAAAGCTCAACACCAACCGTTCTGTTAAACATCAACATGTCATCAGTTAGTTTCACTTCATGTCATGCTTCCTTCCCTTCATATCTGCAAAGAGTTCACAAATAGAGTACTGTCATTAAGTCCCTAAATAACTGTGAAAGTGAGCATGGCCTACTCTAAAAGGGGTAGTTACCACATCATGTTCTTCACAGTTCTTTGACCACAAATGTGACAAACCCTGATCCGGGTCAACTGACTTATCTGATCATTTCTGCTTTACTAGACTAAATATAAAATGAGGTAATGTAAAAAAGGCTACAGGGCAGAGAGTACATCATATAGTACATATTGTCCGACATGAACCCTGACACAGTGGGATGTGTGCACGGTCAACAAACCCTAAAGGACAGGTTTGCAATATTTCAAATGTGTCTTAGAACAGCACCTTTTCTATCATAAATAATAAATGTATTTTCAAAAACCCTAAATTTTGGTATGGCAAACTTGCTGGCAAAAATTTGCTTTTTTCATACATCCATCATCCATGAAGTAACAACATCATTCATCTGAGAACATATTTCTCTCGATTTGGAAATGACAGTTCAAAATGCTGTGTTTTTTTTTTATTTGGCTCTGTTTTTGGTCACTTCCGACTCCCAAGGGAAATGTATCAGTCTTTAGTTGCTAAATGATACATTATGTTCTCCAGCCAGATGTTATGTGTCTGTCTGCTGTTTTTTTCTTGGCAGGTAGTCTTGTCACACTCTGGAAAAACACTGAACTGCACCCAATTGCAAATCTCAAAAAGAATATATTTAAAGAGCCAGTATTATGCCCTTTTTGGGGTTCGTATATTTAATCTATGTACCTACTTTTGTATGTTCACAATAGCTAAAGTCCGAAAAAAAAGTGTCTGTTTTCATGTACTGCTCCTCCTTGCTCCCTCTACGCTCTGAGTCCGTCAGCTACGCTCTGTTGAGCCCACACTGTTAGACCCCACGTGGGCCAAGTCTGCTCTGATTGGTCTGCCGATCTGCTCTGTCGTTATTGGTCAGTTGCTCAGCACGCGTCTCGGAAATTTCAACATGAGCTGCAGGGCTTGCCACAACGAGCCAATGGGCTTAGATCAGTGATCTCACACTGACAATGACGCCGCACTGACAAATTTTTATCGAAGGGGGCTAGAACCGAGCGTTACATGCAGCTAATGCTACAGCTAACAGGAGGATGTAGGAGAAGCCGCGTTTCCGCAGACTTTGAATTTTTGCACACAGATGTGCCTAAACATGCACAGGACACTTGGAAAACACACTAAAGAGCATATAAAACCAGAAAAAGCATAATATGGGACCTTTAAACAAAGAGGGCAAACAAAATCTTACTTAGATTCAAACAGAGTCCAAATAAATATTCCAAACTAGACAAGGAGACATGAGGAAGTAAACTTGAGACAAAAACTCAGGTAGGAAAACGTCTGACATCGGGGATAACCTGACAATGAATTAACACAGAAGGGAAGAATCACAGAGACTAAATACAAGAGGCAATCAAACGCTGGTGAGACAAACGACACAGGTCAAGACAATAAGGGCAATCAAAACTGGTGGTTAACACATAGGCAGGAGTAAGACAAGAAACACTGGAGAAAAGTGTAAAGATAGCCAAGTGGCTTTAGGCCCAAAAATGAGTGAATATATTTATAGAAGGTGCAGACCCTGAGAAAAATTGAAAAATAGGAAGGAAGGAAAGTAACAAATTGCAAAAAGTGACAAACAATAGAAGAGACGGAGCTCTACACAATGCCAGTCTGGGCCTTTGCAGCTCTTTACACTCTTGGAGTATTGTCAAAGAACTCTCCAACACTGTGCCACTCAAAACCTGTATGGCTCTCAAGCCTCCTCTTATAAAGGAGTTGGCACCTAAAGAGGTTAGAAATCAATTAACTCTCAGGAGAGTATTACGTGTTCTGCAAACAACACAAAATACCTGCGATAAGGCTATAAGCATATCAAAAGACATTTCAATTAAGTAAATACTTCAACAGCCATTTAAAAAACACATTTAATCTCAACAATTGAAACACCTAACTCTACCAAATTTGGCACCTTCCACTTGGTACACCCTCATATAAACCAGGATCCAGCTCTGTTTGACTGACAGTTCCTGGTTGAGAAAGAGGAGTGCAAGCAAGGCTGTGGAGCAACTGATGACTAACAAAGTCCCTCTGCACCTTTAAGAAAAAGCTAAAGACCCAGCTCTTTCATGAATACCTACTAACTGATGGTCTTGATATCATTGATGATGATGATGGTTGTCACGATTGTTTTTGTTTGATAACGATGACTTATAAGATGGTTTCTATACTGATTAGAGCTCTCAAGGTTGTGCTTTGCCTATGTGCAATGCCTGTCAGCACCTGTGTGTCCAATCGGACTCAAAGCTGATCGTTTGCTCTTACTGACATAGTTCCCTTTTTTCTAGATCCTTGCTTGTGTTGTACTTACTCTCTGATGTACGTCGCTTTGGATAAAAGCGTCTGCTAAGTGAATTGTAGAATATTTCATGTGAAACAATGAATACAATGTTTTAAATGCTCCCAGAAGGATTGCCACCTTGTTGTGGTCCGGGGGCTTGTGTGCCTCAATGACCCCAAGAGCTATACTGACAGGAGCTTAGACAAAGTATATGAGAGTTACAACCACTTCCTGTTTGACGGCGAATGATGCATCCGTATGGCAAGAGCGTTGGACGTAGGTGTTAGAGCTTGAAAGTGTTGTATGGCCAAGGTGTGCTGTTGGATTTTGAGCATGGATGCAGGAGGGTTTATTGTAGGTGTTGTCAAGATGGATATGCATAGTAAAATTCAGAACAGTAGGTTCAGCGTGCTGCGGGGGCTGAATGTTTGAAATATTGTAGGGGGCACCACTGAGCCGTTAAGCCACGCCCACTCATTTAAACAGTATCAAATGTTTGACTTTACCACCAGGATCATATGTATGAAGTTTCGGGACTGAACGATTATGTTAAGCCCGTGAAAAAACTACTTCCTGTTCGATGGCGACAGCGCGTCCATATGGCGACAGCGTTGGACGTAGGCGTTTGAGCTGAAAGTCTTGTATGGCCAAGGTGTTAGCATGGTCCACACCAATTTTTAGGGGGAAATGAGCTACCATGTAGCAATGGCTAGTGCTAATTGAGAAGCAGGCGATTATTGTGAAATTCAACTTTAATTTGTAGACTTCCTGTTGGGTTTTTTGAAACGCTGGAAGAGGATTTTATGTCCGTCCTGACAAGCTTAATACGTGTAGCAATGTTCATGAATGTGCGTCAAAAAACCCTCTATGGGGAGGCCATTTTGAAAATTTGAAGGGGGCGCCACTGAGCCATTAAGCCACGCCCACTTACTTAAACGATATAAGATGTTTGACTTTAGTACCAGGATTATATGTATGAAGTTTCGGGTCTGTACAACTATGTTAAGCCCATGAAAATACTACTTCCTGTTTGATGGCGAACGACGCATCCTTATAGCAAGAGCATTGGACGTAGGCGTTTGAGCTTGAAAGGGTTGTATGGCCAAGGTGTTAGCGTGGTCCACACCAATTTTTAGGGGGAAATGAGCTACCGTGTAGCAATGGCTAGTGCTAGTTGAGAAGCAGTATCTTCCTGTTGTCAACATGTGGCGCTGTGACTTATCCAAAAATTTCAAACATGGATGTGTTCAGGGTGGGTCCCGTATCATGCATGAGAAATTGTAATATGATTGAACACTGCATAGCTGAGATATAAGCATTCACTTTTTTGGCAAGTTGCCAAAATGTGCAAAAAAGTTCTAACGCACACCATGGCCACGCCCTTTGATGAAATAACGTGCAGAGCACAACAAGATATGCTGAACCTGTCTAGAACGCACTGACACTGAGTTTGCAGTGATCAGATAAGCGCCCTCGGGCAAGATCCTTCAAGTAGGAAGGCTAAAATTGCAGATTTTGAGCGATTTTAGGCCATTTTTGTGAAATTCAACTTGAATTCGTGGACTTCGCATTTTCACACACACGTTTAAAGTGGAGGAAGAAGAAAAATAATAATTCCTAGGGTTTCAAGAGGGTCCTACGCACTTGTCAGTGCTTCGGGCCCTAAAAACACTACTGTGTACAATGGGCCTCCAGAGTTATCGAAAGAAATTAGAATGAATGTCAGTAGTGAAAGCCTTAAGGAAGCTACTGACAGGAAGGTGGGTGCCCTCAACACAAAATGCAAGACCAGAATTGGATTCTGGAATGTGCGAACCTTGTACCAAACAAGTAAACTCGCTCAAGTCACAGCAGAAATGAGAAATTACAATCTGCATATTCTCGGAATAAGTGAGAGTAGGTGGACAGGAACAGGCTGACAGTGATGAAATAACCAAGGACATATTCTATGACCAGCTTCAAGCCGAATTAGAAGAAACTCCACAACATGATATAAAGATAATAATGGGTGATTTAAATGCAAAAGTAGGCAGCAATAACCAAAATTATGACAGGGCCATGGGGAGGGAGGGCTGCGGCATCATGAATGAAAACGGAGAGAGGCTGTTAGAGTTATGTACCACTTATGTAACCACTTACATTAGGTGTTCCCCTAATGGAAGAGACAGGAACCAGATAGACCATCTAATGATCAATGGCACCTGGAGATGACCACTCTTGGACGTCAGAATCAGGAGAGGAGCTGATGTTGGCAGTGACCATCACTTAGTCACAGCAGTGCTGAAGTTAAAATTAAGGAGAGCCGGGCAGAAGACAATAGGACAGCAACATTTTAACGTGGAGAAATTACATGACCCCAAAGTGAAAGCCGCTTTTATACTACCTCTGACAAACAGATTCCAAGCTCTGGCAGACACAAGTGACAACACAGAAAAAGGACCTGATGACGCCAACATGAAATGGGAATAGATCAAAACCGCTTACTCCAATAGCAGTGAAGTCTGCCTTGGAATAAAGCAAAGGAACAGAAAAGAGTGGATTACAGCAGACACCTAGAAAGTCAAAGCAGATAGGAGAGCCCTTAAGAAGAAATTAATGGAAGCCAAGTCAGAAAGGATTAAAGATAAATACAAGCAACAATATAGGGAAACCGACAGAACGGTTAAGAGGATGGCAAGAGAAAACAAGAGAAATTATATAAACAGTCTTGCAGACCAGGCAGAAGAAGCAGCAAACAAGGGAGAGCAAGGTAATGTCTATAAAATTACCAAAATGGTCTGCGGTAGGTACCATAGAGCTATAGATATGCCAATCACTGACAAACAAGGGCGAACTCTTACATCAGAGGCAGAAGTAGAGGCAAGGTGGGCAGAACACTTCAGCGAGGTCCTAAACAGACCCTCACCAACAGCAGAAGCAGAGATACAGGAACCTGAGACTGCCCTTGATGTTAACACTGCACCAACAGAAGAAAAACAGATTGTTTCAGCCATGAAATCACTCAAAAATGGAAAAGCCCCTGGGCAAGACAACCTTTAATGCAGAACTGTTCTAAGTACATCCAGAACTTTAAGCAAAACTGCTCAAACCACTCTTCACATCCATATGGGACAGGAAGATGATACCAAACGATTGGTCAAAGGGTGTAATCGTAAAGATCCCCAAGAAAGGTTCCCTAAAAAACTGTGACAACTGGCGTGGAATTACCCTTTTGTCAATTCCAAGCAAAATACTTGCAAAAGTCATCATACAAAGAATTTCAGATGCAATAGACAAGCAGCTCAGAAGAGAGCAAGCAGTATTTCGGAAAGGAAGAGGGTGTGCCGACCAGATTTTCACTCTGCGCAACATCATAGAGCAGTGCACAGAATGGCAAAGACAGCTATATATCAACTTTGTAGACTTCGAGAAAGCATTTGACAGCATCCACAGGGACAGTTTATGGCGCATTCTACGTTTGTATGGGATTCCACAAGAAGTCATCCTCCTCATAAAGGGTTTTTACACCAACTTCACATGCCAAGTAGGAAACAGCAACCACACTTTTGAAGTCAAGACTGGAGGCAAGGATGCGTGATGTCAGCATTACTCTTCAATACCGTCATAGACTGGGTGATGCGAAGAACAACCGAAGATCAACCTAGAGGCATCAGATGGACACTATTTACGACACTTGAAGACCTAGACTTTGCAGATGACTTGGCACTGGTTTCCCATACCCACCAACATATGCAAGAAAAAACATCCTGTGTCAACAGATTTGCACAACAAATAGGACTGAACATAAGCCTGAAGAAAACAGAGGTGATGACCTTAAACACACAAAATCCCCCACCTATACAAATAAATGGAGTAAATATACCCACAACAGAAGAGTTTTCATATCTAGGAAGCACTGTCAGATATGATGGAGGAACAGGCAATGACATCAAAAGCCGACTCAACAAGGCAAGAAACACATTCAGAATGATGAACATGTGTGGAAGTCCACGAAGTACAGCATCAACACCAAACTCAAGTTGTACCAGAGCTGTGTTCTCTCCACCTTACTATACAGCTCTGAATGCTGGAGGATGACAGAGAAAGACCTTTCCAAGCTCTCGGCATTCCACACAACAAACCTCCGAAAAATCCTACGTATCTTCTGGCCTAACACCATCTCCAAGCAGCAATTACTTGCTCGGACCAACCAAGAAAGTATAGAGACCACCATAAAAAGAAGGCGGTGGAGATGGATTGGACACATAATGCGAAAAGAACAGAATTACATTATTAGAACCGCCCTACACTGGACACCTGAAGGCAAATGAAAGAGAGGACAACCCAAAGAAACCTGGCGTCGAACAGTGGAGAAAGAACTGAAAGACATGAAGCAGACCTGGAGTTCTGTCCAAAAGCTCGCCCAAAACAGACAGGAGTGGAGATCCTTTGTTGCTGCCCTACATGCCAGTAGGCATAAAAGGCAGTAAGTAAGTAAGTAAGTATTCTTACGTTTTGTTGGAACTCATTTACACCAAGTACTAGTTGCTATTCTTGCTAAGCTAACATTAACACAGGCCTCTCAGCCGACTTGATGTTACTTCAAGAGTGTCTGTTTTAACATTGCCACATGCATGTGTGTGTATTACTTTAGAGGGCACAGGGTTGCCGCGTGACAACAAGACTAAGGAAATGCACACAGAGGGAAAAGGAGAAACATGAGGATTCAAATGAGATAATAAACAAGGACGCACTTGACACTATACACAGGGATTAAAGCGTCACCAGGAAGGAATCCAAAATAAAATAGGAAATAATTAGTAAACACTAGAATTAACTAAATATAAAACTTAACAAGAAAACATCATGACAAGTCAACAGAAAACATTTGTATTCTTTATTAAAAACTGCCTTTAGATACCACACTCTTGTGAAGTGTTCGACTTTAAACATTGATATTGTCATAGCCTCTTTGGCTTTCTTGGCACGTAGAAAAATAGTAATATTGTTGCAATAACTGGGAGTCTCATACAGTCTTACACAGAAGCAATGTTTGAAGTGGCCTCTATTGATCTTTGCTGCCCTGTCCTACAAACAGTAACTCACCTGAGAGCTGTCAGCACTAGTTTGTTTCGTGACTGACAATTTTGAAATGAAAACCTTGAGGGGACACTTCAAGCAGTTCACTTATTCACTTCGTACAACCTGGGAGGTAACATCCAATTTATGGACCATTGTTCTTCTAAAACTTCATGCACCTTTTAAGCCCAGAGGGTGTTTTCTTTTACAGTCATAGTAGCTTTGAGATGCAAATAATGCAGCTGGTAAACAGGTGCAAATGCAAACGCAGACAAAATACACTGTAACTTCAAAGAACAGCCTGATTGAAGAACAAGATCCGGAGACTTTTTTTTTAATCTGCTTTTCTAATTTTATAAATAGGCTATAGGAAATATTTCCATTGTCTCATGCGGTCCCCCTGTAGTGTGCATTGTATCGGCCTCTGGAGCCCAGAAGTCCTCGAAACAGCCATCTGAAAACATCAAGCCTATGTTAAACATAACAGGAAAATGTAATCAGCAGTGCACTGTAGTTTCAAAAGGAGGATGTGAGGAAACAATGACTAGTAATAGGAAATAAGCATACACCATTTAACAACATAAGAATGCTATCAACAATTTATTTGTTATAATTAGTTTGATTAAGGAGTCTGATAACAAGACTCCGGGCCAGCTGACACTGGCCAAGTTAAAATACTGCCTTAAAAATACAGTTACACATAATTCATAATTTCTCATTTTCCAGTGATATTGGTGATTTTTTGATGATTCTTGTGAGATCATCACATACATACACCATCAATGTTTAATCAGCGCCCGCACACGTGTGTTTCATAGTTGTAAGGCTGTCGTCGTCAACAGCTTCACTGCTGTCACACTTGCACAAGTGCACTCTCTACACTCAGATGGTATATTCAGGCACAGATTGTAACGCTGGTCTTCTTCCCTCATAGTCTGTTTTTAAAGCCACTGCTTCCGGCCAAAATCAGACAAAAATCCATGTTTAAGGAGAAGGAAATCACAAAGAGTCAAGGAAGAGGGTTAGTGACGGAGAGTATGAAAACAAAAGGAACAGAAAGCTCCTGAGAAAGACTGGAAAACAATGCAGCTAAAAGTGTAGTCTTCTGCTAAATCTGCCAAGTCAAAAGTAATGTTCTGGGCCAGGCCTTACAATGGTGTGGAGAGTGGTCTTGAAAAGCCCAAATTTAACTCTTTGCCAACCACCAGCTATATTTCTCCAATAAAATAATCAGGAAATCTTGTTATTCTGTCCTACTGTGGTGTTCCAAATAATAGTTTTCACAGTTTTTAAATAGATTTTCAACTGAAAGGACAATGGATACTGAAAGTCTGGAGGGACATATAAGGCAATGTTTATGGCCAAGAAAGGTATTTTAAAACAAATTTAGTTTTCGGAATAAGTCACAACAGCTAATGTTAAAATTAAACCAACTTACAGGATTGTTATCTAACAATCATTGCAGTTAGCTTGCCAACATTTTTGTTAGCTATAGCAACAATTCCTTTACCAAAAAGATAGCTTGCCCTTTTATATTCTGTAACTCTACTAAGCCGTAATGCTAGCTAATAAGTGTTCAAATACTCATGTTAGCGTGAGTCCAAAAGCAGCTAATGTGTTATCAAATTGTTTTAACTTGAAGAAGGGGTTTCACATCCCTCTGGATTTCACTCTCTATAGTTTTCACAGTTGCTAATCAGTCATGTTGAAATGCTAACAATTTGTATGATTCCCTATTTTATACCATTTCTAAACCTGGAACAATGTAGTAGCCCTTTTATTTTCTGAATTAGCAGAAATGATTATTTCTTAAAGGTAATGTTAATAATGTTACGGTTGAATAATTAGGTTAGCCGTTCTGTGCTGTTAACTTCTTACCATGAGCGTGACGTTTGAGGGAAATGGTGGTTAGGTGAATTTGGCTAAAAGCTGTAGTAAAACAACTGAGTTAGTAAAAAATCAATGCCATGCATTTTACAAGCCAAATGGGAAAACCTGCAAAACTTTAAAGCTTTGGAAAAGCTTTTCTTCTAACAAAAATATTTGACTTAGTGTTTCACCATCAAATGAAGTTGGTAACAAATTCTGACAGATTTTAATACTTCATTGTTTATTGACTATGTTAGTGTTGAAAAATGTGTACAATTGCCATTAATGCTGCTTTTGCTTCTGACAACAGTGAGGTGAAGGCACTGAATTGGGCCTCGAACCAGATAGTTATCTCACATGTTCAGCAGGCCTTGTTGCTCCAGTGTAACAGTGAAATGATCAACACCTCCACAGTAGCGTTTGTGCCTTAATCAACATGTCCATTTTCCTTATGTGTCCAGTTGTGACATATTTACCTGACTTTTTACTCAAATGTTGTATGTATATTGGTAGTGTCATTTCTAAATGCTGTTCTTATTGGTAAAATGCTTTTCCTGAAACATCTGTGTTATATTGTGCTCCAGTGGTATTTAATACAGAAGGCTTTTTTTTTCTTCAAGTGGAATTGCAGAAGCATGACCTGGTTAAAACAAAAAATTTGAATATTTAAGAAACTATTAGGGGGATACTGGGTCATCCCTCCAAAGGAATTTAAAGGGAAAATGACTCAGGAATCTGTTTGACCTTATAGGCCTGAAGGATTCAAGAGTGAATGATTGCTCACTAACTGTTGCCTGAAGACTGAAACACATGCCCATGCAAGTGTTTTTCTCTAAATCTTAAAACATGTGACACCCCCCTCCCCTAATGACTATAAACTGTGTTTTCCATGTGAGTACGCGTCTCTTTCCTTTTCAACAGCATAGGTCTGTTTTCAAAATGAATCCGCTCTGAAAATAAAAGACCAGGTGGTATCATCCAACCCAAGAGAGATCTACCCCAGTTGACCTGAAAGAGTAGACTGTTACATTTGAATGATTTCTAAACTAATCTTTTTTATAGAAAATAAACGTGTTCAAGTATTACACAATCTAATGTGCAAGCATTTGCTTATGTCGTTTTCATTTGCTGTTTGACTTTATTCTTTCTAATTGTATCTCACTTCAGTTTGAGACATTTTTGCATGGTCCCCCCCCAGGGCCAAACCTGTTAATTTAAGCCCACAGGACCGCTGAGCATCAGTGAGCATTGCCAAGGTAAAAACAGTTTCTCACAGGGGAGGCTTAGAGGCAAAGATGTTTATTACACGAGCATTAGCCGCTGCTAGTCACAACACTCCTGCAAACAGATAACACATGCCAAGGAAATACAGATCAAATAGTTCACTCTACAGCCTGCCTCCAGCTGTAACATCTGAACTGTATTATGCATCAGTTGTGTTACTGATGATGTGCACAATCATATTATATAACACAACTTTCAAAACAGGAAATCTCGCAAAATAGTTGGCTACTTCTGTCATTCAGGTTCCCAACACTCAACAGATTGTAAAGATTGAACACGAATACGCAATATCAAATGGTTGCGGTCATGGCGTTCTTGCATGAAATTACGTGAAGTAAAAATCACACTTAATATACCTCACACCACAGGAAATCAAGACAATCTTTGTGTATTTTTATAATCTCCCAAAATCTGCTTGATTATCTTCTAGTGTGTTCCCTGCTTTAGCTACATTCCTGCTTTCTTTTTGCCTGAGAAACATAATAGAGCCCTTTGTAGATGTGTTGGTTGATATTCTGATTGTGATCTAATGACCTAAGTTTCAATAAAGTCAATTAAATATTTCTAAAGAAATTAGAATCTGAGTCCATTTTTTCACAAGATTTTGTATAGCCAACGCAGCCTAAAGCTAATATCAGCATGATTTTCATGCTAACATGCTTATAATGTTTAGAGATGTTTAGCGGGTTACAATGATTTCTGTCTCGGATTAGCAGGCTAACATGCTAACATTCATAACAACATTAACACAAAAAAGCAGTTCAGGTGAATCCAGTATGAATTTTAATCCATTAATTTGGTCAAAAACTAAAGATTTCTACAAAAAGGGGGGGAAAAAACTGAATGATGCTACATTAAAGTCAGGGGATCCCATCAGCTACTACATAGGTATTTCCAGAGTGAATGTCCATGGCACTCCATTCAGTATTTCTCAGCACTATAAAGGACAGAGTCAATGGGACTGTGTAGATGTGGAGATATTTCAAAGTGAAAAACTCTGACCTGCTGTTGCAAGGGAAATATCCAATTGTTTTCAATTATTATCTGGGCAACATTTCATGGCAATATATTCAATAGGTGTTGAAATAATAGGTGTAAGTGGTCAACCAACTGACAGGCTAACCATGCCTAGAGCGATACTAGTAGATAAGCTTAAAAACAAAGCTTTCCTCTGTTCAATGAAGTGCTCCCACGTGTGGTAAGAGGCAAAAAGTTTGCATAATGCCACTGTGTGCCTGAATGTTCCTGGCTGAGGCCATGATAATGCTACTACTGTTAGTCTGAAATGCATTGGATGTTGGAACAGTCTGTAAGCATAAGAAAGTTATTAGAGAAGTTTGAGGAGGAAACGTGGGTACTGATTCTTGCTGTCCAAAGGAATTTACTCCCTTTCCAGCTCTTAATGAGCACTCACAGATCTCATCATTCCTGAGATCTGAGAAAGAACATCTGGAGCCTGACAGCCAAAACATCTTAGTCTCAAGCGGCCTTCAAACTAGACTTGTCTGTCTCACACTTCTTTTTAGTCATTTAGGGACTAACCTATCCATCCAACTTCTCCTCTTCATTATCAGCCCAGAACAGAATGCATTATTACACATTTCCCAAGGAAATGAAATGTGAAGGAGTCAAGGTTGTGTTTGTGTATTGACCTCTCAAAGTTCAATTCAAAATTGTTTGTCTTTGCTCCACAAAGTGCTTGAGTGCTTCAGGGGGCTTTCCAAGGAAGCAGATGGATAAATGGAGACTCCTCTATGTTGAACCTATGCGGTACACTGTTTGTATGTTGTATTAACTGGGGTTAGCGATTCAATGAGAGTTGTCATGTTTTATGGCATTGGAATGTTTCCGACCTTTGCGGAATGATAGTTCAATTGGGTTTTTATTCTGTTCACTAAAATGCAACAAAAAAGGCACATCTTAGAAATGTGAAGTTCTGGTGTTTTCTTGTCTTGGTCAGTTTTCTTCAAGGAGAAGCCATATTGTAGTAAAACTCAACCTCTAATATAAGTTAATATAAGACAGTATTGCTCTATTTGTCACCTCTGTTCAACTTTGAGACCCTGGCCATGTCCTGCACAGGATGTATCACAATCCCAAGTCTTGGCACGTATGACTATCTCACTTCCCAATGTTTTTGTACCCAGCAGGAGGTTGCAAGATAGGGAACATTGCAGGGGAACAGAATCCACCACACCCAACCCTAAACAAAGCAGATAGTTGTTTAACAAGTTGACAGTGACACCAGTTCCTTCTCCAATGCTAGCGTTTGAAAGAGATTCAGTTGTATTACCAATAGACATAATGATGTTTTTTAATATATTACTTAAGATTTTGATTGGAAATTAAACTCCCTTTCAGGTAAACGTTTGGTTTATTGTTCACATTATACTCAGTTACTGAATTATATTTTCTCCGCATGACCTTTCACTCAAGTTGGCCAAGAAGATACTGGAAATCCACCTAACAGCTGTCACCATTGTTACAAGCATAGTGTACATCCTAATGCTCCACTGGCTTATCTGTATTTAAGGCGCGCCAATTGTTTTTCCTTTGACTTCGAAACAATAACTCCACTTTATCTAAGTTGTTATCTGCTGGTGTTATAGGTTTTCTAAAAATAATACCAACATTTGCAGGGTAAACATTTTTTTATGACTGTACAGCAAGTGCATTGGACACACACAAACACACACACGCAAACTTTTTATTTTTAGACTTAGACTTAGACTTAGACTTAGACTTTCTTTATTGTCATTCAAACTTGTACTTTACAGTGCAGATAAGAACGAAATTTCGTTGCATTTGGCTCGTTGTAGTGCAGGATAAAAAAACAGCAGCATGTATTTACATATAAAAACTAAAAATAAGGTGCAGATATAAATAGATATAAAAAGAAAAACTATGAGTAAAAATACTATACAGATAAATATATTGCACGTTATATTGTGTTTTACAGTCCAGTGAGGTAGTCCTGTGTGGGGGTTTGAGGGGGAATGGAGGGATTATTTTTTCCTGTTCAAAAGTCTTATGGCCTGTGGGAAGAAGCTGTTACAGAACCTGGAAGTTCTGCTTCGGAGGCTGCGGAACCTCTTTCCAGAGTCCAGCAACGAAAACAGTCCTTGGTGGGGGTGGGAGGTGTCTCTACTGATTTTCTGAGCCCTGGTCAGACAGCGGATCTCTGCGATCGCAAAAAATCTTGATATTTGCAGTACTGTGTTTTAGATTAGTAATAATGTCACTTTGCTAAATGATTTGCAGTGACATGCTCACAGTAGGGTGGACAATATTTACTCTGGCTACCTTGTAAATCACATATGTTGCTGAACTCACCGTATTTACCGATAAATAGTGATATTCCATTCAAGTCTAATTTTAGTTGTAAAGATAACTCAATATGCTTCACAGTAAAAAGAAAGAAAAAAATATACAAACAAAATAAACAAAAAGTCCAAAGACACATTTATAACATTCAGAAATACATCTATAAAAAATATCTTTACATCAACCCATGCAACAGATACTAAATAGATGGCTTTTGTATTTCTTGTTCCTTTCCTGTTTCCTGGGTTGAGATCAAATGTCAGTAAAATGCATGAAAGCCTCTCTTGGTTTGAAGTTAAACATAGATTATTCTATTCACTGACGCTCTTCTTACAGAACGTAATAACAACTAAAACTGCTTTTAACTTGTATAGAAGATCATCCTTCTGTACAGACACACTGTGGGAGGTTGTTTTATTCTCCCTAAATCAAAAACATCATCATCTCAACATTCAGTAACATACAGAGCAAAGCTTGAATGGGATTCAGTCAAACATCAAAACACTGTATACAGTTAAAAAAAAGACAGAAAGAACGTTATCTACTGAGAAACTTTAGTCAGTACTGATAGGACTATGAGCCTTTTTTGTGTAACCATGTTTATCCTTTAGATGCTGTAAACTCAGACGGTGCGTTTGTCTGTTTCTTTTGGGTTATTTTTTCATTTATGTATATTTTCTTTATTATTCTTTTAGTTATTATAAATATGCTATATGTTGTGGAATGTTTGTGTAGTGTGAAAAGATTATATATAATATGAATGTTTAAAATGTATTGTCAAAATGTAAACTGCGGACCCAAGGAAGACTAGCTTCTCACTATGCTGAAGCTAATAGGTGTCCAAATAAACAAAAAAACAAACACACACACACACACACACACACACACACACACACACACACACACACACACACACACACACACACACACACACACACACACACACACACACACACACACACACACAGCACTACAAGTCACGCAAGACCATACAGACATGCACACACACAAAGACAATCATATTTGTTGAAATGTAACTAAGCCTTTTTTTTAAATAATTTTAAGCATATTTAGAATATAGAATTTAATATCAACACAATATTTGTTGAAACAATGACTGTCTCATACTATGTAAGAAATCTGGACAACTACTCTAAGCCAGTAATTTGACAGATTGATGTACTTCAACACAATAGTCTTTTCGCAGCACGTCCTGAGCTCCCTGCCAAGGCGGCCTGGGGGGAATTCTCTTTGAGAACAATTAAACACATGAAACAAAAGACTGCACGCTTATCATCAACCATCCAAGAAGAACTCGAGTATTTTATCATTTAGTGTACCACCACTGTACCTAAAATGTTTAAGTATAATAAAAAGAGTCATGCCCTGGTTTACCATTTTAAGTATTTAAAAAAATGAATTGACGGATCTTAACTAATAAGTGTACTGTTTGAACAGTGAAATGTATTATTAGTTAAGGAAGTGACTCATGTTGACACTAGTAAAGAAACATTATTTTCCTGTAGCCTGAGCCCTTGCAGGGTCGGTGGAAAGTGCCTGCAGGTTAGTGAAATAAATATATACAGTGTATGCCGACCTACAGTAAACATAAACATTACTAAACACATATTGGAGGATTTTTTTTTTTTTTTTACATGTTCTATCCTGAAAAAAATGTGTCAATGATATGTCCTCAAATGATAAGATATAGCAATCGGAACAAAGCAAGCAATCATTCATGCTGTCTGTCATTTCCTCTTACAAGTAAATAGTAGATGGGTGCCGGGTTTGATCGGTTTGAAGAGCAGGTCCCACAGAAGCCTATTGCACTGGTTGCGAGTTCCATTCCCGATCCAGATTGAGGAAAAAAAAATCACACAAAATATTTATGATAAAAGAACAAATTGCTGGTAATTGCTCTCTTTCTTTCTGGGGTTGTCCTGTGAGTGTGCGTCATTCATTCCTGAGGAGTCGCCACCGGAGAGGTCCAGATTGATTGATATCAAATTTGTTTTAAAAAATGAAGACAAAAATTACAAAAAGGCCAATCCCAAAAATGAGTAAAAATACTATACAGATAAATATATTGCACGTTATATTGTGTTTTACAGTCCAGTGAGGTAGTCCTGTGTGGGGGTTTGAGGGGGAATGGAGGGATTATTTTTTCCTGTTCAAAAGTCTTATGGCCTGTGGGAAGAAGCTGTTACAGAACCTGGAAGTTCTGCTTCGGAGGCTGCGGAACCTCTTTCCAGAGTCCAGCAACGAAAACAGTCCTTGGTGGGGGTGGGAGGTGTCTCTGCTGATTTTCTAAGCCCTGGTCAGACAGCGGATCTTTGCGAGCGCAAAAAATCTTGATATTTGCAGTACTGTGTTTTATATTAAGACAAAAATTACAAAAAGGCCAATCCCTAAAATGTATAAAAAATAAATAAATATTTAGATATTTATGCTGGTCAACCTTCTCTCCCCCCCCCCCCCCCCCCCTTCTTTCTGTAGGAGTTTTTTTTTGCTGGTGCTGTATTGTTTTCTGCAGTAAACACTCTGCCTAATTCAGAATAGGATCATCATCTGGAGAGCATGAATGAGCTCTATGATGTTCTTGGTAAATGTGACTGATCCGGTTGGTATTTCAAGTTTCAACTGTACATTTGTGGCCCTGATGAAGTAATCCCATTAGGCCTTATCAAAGACATCCTGGGGTTGTTTTATTAGCAGGCCAATAAAGTGTTCATACTATTTATCAGAGAAATTAAGTGACTTTTTTTCTACTCTAAAACAACATGGCCTCATAAATGGGTGACCTTATTGACAGCTTGAAAGTTCATTTGCATTTATTGTATACAGGAAGTTACACTTTTGAGGCCATTGTGGGTTACTATTTTGTACAGACATGTTTGTGTTGTTGCAAACCTTTCAAACAATCACATTCTATGTGTAGGGAATGGGAACAAACAGATGGGGTCCTTCCTGGTAGCTTTATGTATGGACAGTGTGTCTGCACTCTGGAGAGGAAACCTGCTTCTCTGTACTAAATGTATTGTGAGCAGGAGGGAAGAGATACATCCCCTAGTTTATACAGGGGATGTGGTGTGTGGGAGACAGGAACTTTTAAATGATGTGCTAATGTTTAAACGAGAGAGTTCTCTTTATAGATTAGAGTCGGAGATGACTAGACAATATCTTAAACAAAAAACGTTAACGGTATTTCTGGAAACTCGGTCAGGGTACAAGTCAAAATGAATTCAAACTATATTCCGAATTTTTATATTGAGTAATTCCTCTCCTTAATAAGCGGGGACAAGAAGTGCAGGCCAGATTTGCATCCAGGATTTCCTCCTTGCTTGGTTGAAAGTCCAAGTGGACAGGTGCAATATGCAGCAATTATTACCATTAGTATGTTTACACAGTGATTCAAATCCTTAGCTGAAGCAGCTGTTGTCTTCTGCCACGCTCGCACAGGAGGATCCCTGAAATGTCTTTAAGATATACATAAATGACGTGTTTTGTCAACTGTAAGTGGATGGAAGTGCTTGTACATTAAAGCCATATATTCTAAGGCTTTTTACTTGTAATAGCTTGAGCAGATGCGCTGTGCAGGAAGCAGCTTCATATATGTTGAACAGTGATTGTTATGCAGCCACTTTACCATGACGAGGGTCAGCTGCTTACTTGACCTCCAGAATAATGTTGGGAATTATGATTTAAAGCTCTTATGATGAGTGTTTAGTTGGTAATGAAACAGACAAAATGATTACTAATGACTCTTTATGAGCTACAAGAACATCACTGATAAGATGTTTATTTACAGTTATTATGATTTTTTTTTTTTACAGGTGATTAACTGAACACTGTAGAAAAAGCTCTTGTTTACATTTTCCACAGAAATGATTCACATTTAGTGATATGAGTGACTGGTAAAAGACAGCAGGATGAGAGTTGAATCAAAAAACATTAAAGGAGTATGTACTGGACGAGATCAGCAAAGAGAAAATGTTGCTTTCTCCACAGGGGGCACCATAATCCCTAAAAAGCTGAAATTCTTCACAGTAGCTTTGAATTCCCCGTACGATTTACTCAGACTTGAGTTGTGAAAACAGTCTGAGTTTTTGATCATTTGGGGATCATGATGTGCAGGGGGAAAAAAAGGTTTTTAATTTTAAGGAAGTCAAAAACAAATAGGGCTAAGGGCCTTATCAAAAAAGTGTAATTAAACTTACAGCAGCATAATAATTTAGCTACAAAACACTACAGATCTGAAGATACAGTAAGAGATACATATACTATGATATAGAAATATACACATTTTATACACCACAAAATAACTAATTTAATGTAAAATAATCTTTAATGATAACAGTTTGATTTGCTTTTAGCCAGGAGTTCACTTTTGTTTGAATCAATTTTCTGCTGGGATTAGTTTTATTTCGGCTGGTGGTCACATTTGGTAGATTTGCGTACTATAACATACTGTACTGAGCTGTGCCATGCAGTGCCGTACCGTACCATAATGTAGTATACTACTATATTTGATTATTTTGACTGACTATCACTGCTGCTCCAGACCGATACTGATAAAGCAATTTACAGTTTGCAGACTAGAAGAACATTTGTTAACATTTCTCCTGTCAGCTGAATTGTATAGTATGTGAGAATGTTATCTTTAAAGAATATGCACACACATGTTCAGGACAGGAGCAGCAAAGAGATAAGACATTGTGGTTTTGTCCAGAGGGGATGCCAAAAAAGACAGAAATCAAAGGTTCCTGACAGTAGCTTGAAGGAAGAACACTAAAGACTTACACATCACATGAGTTGGTTGTTGGGAAATGACACAAACTAACCTTGGGCAGTTCACTGCGAGGCAAAGGGAATTGTTGTACATTATGCAAATGAGATTCTAGCTAACCTTGTGCCCTGGTTCATTTCTTACCTTTAATCACATGTGGTTTGTATATGTATATGCAAAGCAGAGTATTTTCACATGCTGCGTGTCACATGATTTCAATCTATTCTTTTGACAAAAAGAAGGTCATGAGCCAGCCAAGATACAGTAACTCTCTGTAAAGACTATGGAGAATCTGTTTTTCTCCACGAATGCCCCCAGATATAAGAACAATGAAACACAATTTTATTTTGAAAAGGAGGCACTTTGATTCTGCCCCAGATACACTCTCAAAGTATGTGACCATATAGATGCCGTTGAAAACCTCCCCGCATTCCTCTTTCACACGCACACACAAAAAAAAAAAAACATCAAGTTAAGACCAAGCGTTGAAAATCTCCTCAAAGTCTCATCACAGACACATTTCACAGTTTGCTTTGAAGTTCGGCCAAACACACCTCAAGGTTTTTACAGAAATCTTTTCTTCCTGCAGGAAGAAACACAAAGAGGAACAAAAAGAAGACATCACAGCAACTGCTGCTTCAACTCGTTTCCCAGATACTATAGTCCTTGTAGTTTCCCCCCCGCCCCCACACAGTTCTCAGCTTCTTTTAAACCTTGTTTATTCTATCCACAGTCAACAGAGGGCAGCAGTACTCTGCAGCATAGTTTCTCCACCCCAGCATCAGCCTCTGACTCGCAGGGTGGTTGACAAGGGGACGTTAAATGTGAGAGTGCAAGCCTCTTGTGTGTTATTGAATAAGGGGCTCAGCCACTTAGCCTGCACTGCTTCTGCTGCTGTAAGAGCGGGTAATGTTATTGTGATGTGCCCTGCTGGGTAAACAAACTGCTGTGGATATTAGTCTTCATTTCCAGAGGTGTAAAGAGTACTAATATATTCTATTCAAGTAAAAGTACTGTTACTTTGATACAATTTTACTCAAGTACAAGTAAAAGTACTAGTTTAAAAATGTACTCAAAGTAAAAGTAAAAAGTAACTTGTTTGAAATGTACTTTAAGTAAAAGTTACTTAGTTACTTTTTTTAACAACGCATCTCTCGTGTGTCTTGAAAAAAGGACGAGGGGAGTTTTTTTAATTAAAGGCCGATCTTTACAAAGATTTATCTTTTCAGATAAACATTTTCTTTTCTTTCCCATTGACAAAAACAAAATATAAATAATGATGAATAAATAATCAAGGATTATATGTTCAAGTAATCAGCTGCTTTATGAAGGGAAATGTTTAAAGGCTTTATATGTGATTTTTTTGATCCAGCAGATGTCGCCCTTGAGCACCAGCATGAAACCAAAACAACTTGCGCTGCATTGTTGTGTTAGCATGCTAATGCTAGTGATCTTTATCATGCTCGTATCTTCACACTGCATGTAAATTTACCTGAAATGAGCGTGATCTATAAACACAGTTAAGCAGTGAGTACAGTATGTTATTCTTCTTTTCTCTAGTCCCTCAATTAAACAACTCTTATACACGAGGGGAGGAGTCAGCTGGCTGTCCTGACGATGTAAACAAACTGAAGATAGGACTCTGAAAGCATCACAGACAGTGGGACTCGGGTGTTACACCCATTGTAGACAGTCATGACTCACAGTTATTTTCAGAGGATATACTTGATTTATATTTAAGTGTGAAAAATCGCATATTAAGCCTTTCAACTATTTAAGAAAATACTGAAAGGATCTTTGTCTCAATCATAAAAAGTATAAAAAGTATTTTAGTGTTTTTAGTTTTATTATTCTGAGGCTGGTCAGTCTCAAAGACAGCCTCAAAGGCTGACTTAGCTGCAACTAAACCTGAGATGAAAGATAATCCATTTCTTGTTTTAAAATGAGCCTGTATGAGCTTAAATATTAGATGTTTTAGACACTGTTTGTTTACCTGTTAGCTGCTGAAGCTTCTAACTGAGTCTGTTTGGTTTGAAGTATTTATTAAACTAAATGTGTTTATCACCCGGAGCTGCAGTGGCAATTGTAGTCGCGAAGGCTGCAGTGAGGAAAAGCATCCTCAGACACTTCTTTGCCCGAGAGTAAGAACCACAGCCAACTTATTTGAATCATCTTGGACTCAAGATAATAAGACATCAGTTTATAAACACCTTCAGCAGGTAGACCCACAGTAATGGAAGTGCTTATCCGTGCTGCACTATACTAATGTGGCACCGAGCCAAGAAAAGGCTCTCTCTCTCTCCCTTTCTCTCTCTCTCTCTCTCTCTCTCTCTCTCTCTTTCTCTCTCTCTCTCTCTCTCTCTCTCTCTTTCTCTCTCTCTCTCTCGTCGCTCCGTTGCGATGAAGGAAAATCATTCATAGCAGGCCTATTTTTTTTTAATCAGTAACGGATGTGATTTAAAATGTAGCTAATTACAATACTGGTGCGTAGAAAACCTACTTAAGTAAAAGTAAAAGATTCCCGGGGACATAACATGAAGCTAACAAGACTGTGTGCCCACCCTTTTTCTTTGAATCCAAACAGCTCTTAACTTGACAAGCTTGTTATCCAGTGCACCCAACAATAGCATCTGTTTAAAACTGTCAGATTTCTTTGTCTGTTTTGCACAATTAGCATCCATTTTTATTTTACATCACAAAAAGTCTGCTCTTTTAAATAAAGTTTCTGAAAAACATAATTGCTAATTATTTCAAATGCGTTATTCAAATACATACATTTAACTATATGGCCAATTCAATGATAATGTTAGGGTCAGCAGAGGAGATACAAGAATGGTGATGAATGCTTGAGAGGTGCTATTGTAATACGTTTAGATGTTTTGTAACCTTAAAAGTATCAACTCAACTTCAACCAATCCTTGGTTTTGCAGCAAGGCATCAAAAGGACAGAGAAAGACAAAAGACCAAATACATAAACCCTAATGAAGAGATGGCTCTGGGGACAAAACTAGTGCCTGTACAGTATGCATTTCTTTTTACATAGGGAAATCTGAGCACTGACTGTCAGGACACATTTTACATGGGATGTGTCATTCATGGGTCAAGGCAAGGTGTGTCCTTGTTCAAAACAGTGGCAGATTGTTCAAACAGTTTCAAGTAGGCTATTTTGTTAAGCTGCTGTCCTGAAATGACTTTTCACAGTTATTAGCAAGTATGTAGCCATCACTGCCCTTCAGCAAGTTGGCTTAGCTGGCATGTTGAAAGGGTTAAGTGTTTATTTGATGTTTTGAACGGCCATTCAAAATCAGGGTACAAAAGCTAGCTGTCCTCAAGATGTGATATTTGTTAAAATTGTTTAAGGAAACTATTTAGTAGTTATGGTTACATAGCAGTTAGTTCCCCTTTCATTTCCCACTAACTAATCACGAGCTACTCTAGAACATGTGATGAGGAAGTACTCACTATCTACCCATTACTTAGAGGTTACTTAGAGGTTACTTAGAGGTTACTTAGAGGTTACTTAGAGGTTACTTAGTGGGGTTACTTAGAGGTTACTTAGTGGTTACTTAGTGGTTACTTAGGGGTTAGTTTCCCATTTCTTTCCACACTAACTATGCAAAATATGTGTACTTTATTGTAAAGTGTTACCCTAAAATATACATAAATATGGACAAAAAGCTTAGGTATTATATTTTTCCCATTATGTTTTGTCTCTGTAGGAAAAAGAATGAAACATCTTTTACATTACACCATACTGGCTCTATGACCGTTTAAGTCCAGGAGCTGCAGACTCAATCTTGAAAAGGTCATTCTTACTGCTGTACAAGTTAAAGTAGGAGAGAGAGAGTGGGTCGATTGATGCAAAGGAAAAGTTTGGAAGAACATCTGTTCTTATTTTCTTCCACGGTGCATTTCCATTTTTGACTGAGTTTAACTTTCTGCTTTCTACTTTTTTTCTTTCCACAAAACGATAATGAGTGGAGCACTTAGATCAAACATGAATGTTTGTCCTTAAAGAAAGGCTTGACAACAGCAGGGGTTTAATTGAAGATGGTGTTTTATTGCTGTACAGAGACTCTAATGAGTTAAGAAATGTAATTTTCTTAATCACCAGTTAATTTTCAGGGGTTGTTATTTCTTAAGCAATAACACTATTTTAAAAAGCCTCCAGCTTATTAAGGTTATTGTGTTTCTAACGGCCTGTACACCAAAAGTAAATGGAATGAAATAATCAAAGTGATAAACTCTTCAGATCAGCATGGATTTTCTGACATTATCTTGTTGTGCTTCCTGATGAAACAGCTGTGTGGGCATGTTTGACTTAAGTTGCACCGTTCCCGTATAAAGTGGCTCGAATGAGTGTTATTAAGAAAACGTTTTACCTTGGTTGGCATTTCTTGCGAGAATAAGACAACAGTCAACCTTGTAATGAACAGTTTTGCAAAATTGGGCAACATTTTCTGTTAAAGAATGCCATTAAACAACAGTAAACTGTTCCTCTGTGTATATTTGATGTTATTTGAATCTAGGTTTTACACTAGGTATAATCTAGTCATAACCTTATTAGTACAGCACTTTAAGACAAAAGTGTGCAAAGTGCTAGAAGAAAAGTATACGACAACAAGAACAAAGAGAGACAAAAACATGTGAAGTTTACAAAACAACACAGAAACTATCAGAAATACAAATATTTACAATCAGAGATTAAAAATACACACTTTCCCTAAAAATATGATCAGAGGTTGACTTAAAAGAGATGATATATTACCAGTTTACACACATTAAATACTTTTTTTTTGTTATCAGCAGTCCCAGTGGACCGCAGGAAGAATAGTTGAGCTCACAGGTACAACTGAAGAGGATCCTAACAAATAAATAAAAACAAACAATCAGTCAATTATAGCCAGGTAATGGCTTTTCAAAACACTTGATTATATGGATGTAATATATAGCCTTGACTGTTCAACAGGTCTTCAAAGATTGCATTTTATTCTCTCCTGCCATTGAAGTTAAGGTAAAATGTGGTTGCTTGAGTAAAATGGGTTTTTTTTAATCAAGGAAGTACTTCAAGCTTTGCTTTCATGCACTAAAGTTTCTGTTCCTTGACGACAGGCAGATGTTTAAATCTATAAATGGATCAAGTAAAGGATTCTCTTTCAGCCAGCACTCTGTCCTAGCCTGTTTATGATATATTGCTTGACAGGAAAGCAGGTTTCAACTAAGATGTTCTGCGCACATTAAATACTTATTCTATTTTATTAAAGTACATTTGAAAAAATAGTAGGCTATATTTTTTTGTTTTTATTTTTGAAAGACTCTCACAGAATCAGAATCAAAATTGGTATTGTTTTTTATTAAGTACATTTACACATACAAGGAATTTGTCTTGGTGTAATAAATGAAATAAAGCAAAACAGCAAGAACTTAAATAAAATAAAATATTAGAAATTATTACAAATATATATAATAGAGTATAAGAAATGTAAAAACACAAAATGCACAAAAGGAGCAGTATTAATAGTACTATGCAGTATTAAACTTTGTTGTATATTTTCCAATACATGTATTTATCATGAACAGCTCATATAATCACATGATGCATATTATCATACAATTAGAAACAGATGGGATTACCCTGTTGAGAAAATGTTTGTACATTTCCTCACGGCGAACGTAAAACAGTCAACAAAACTCAATCTCCCAGAAACCTTCACGGCGTCGCGCTTTACGGTCGGTCACCAGGAAGCAGACTGTGTGTAAATCGCTTAATTTCCGAGCCAGAGAGTGCATCTGACCTGTGAACGGGAACATGCTTCACTGTTGAGTCTGCTGGTTCACCTGTTCAACCTTCACCTGTTTCTAGAATAACAACCACGCTACAGCTCAACAGGTAAGCACTTTAAAGCAGTTTTTAGGTGCAATGTTTCAGTTTGTCGGGGGACGCAATGATTAAAAGCAGCTAAAAGCAGCTTATATATTAGCCACAACAACTGAAAACATGCTTAACTTTATGCATGCTGCTTATTATTTGCACATGTTTACTATTAATGCTTACCTCATTGCCTCACTGGTCCCAACACACACACACACTGTACATATACAAACACACACTGTACATATGCAAACACACACTGTACATATACAAACACACTGTACATATACAAACACACACTGTACATATACAAACACACACTGTACATATGCAAACACACACTGTACATATACAAACACACTGTACATATACAAACACACACTGTACATATACAAACACACACTGTACATATACACACACACACACACACACAAAGTGTCCTCCTGTCCTGACTTACAAACGACAGTAAGCTTGTTACCGTAGAGCTACTGCAGGCTTTCCGTTTTGAACTCTCTTAAGGGCAATGTTTCATAAATCAACAGTAAGTTAGACTGATTCACTGATTTGTTTACTGAGAAATCACTGAGTCATTGTTTTCTGTAGAGTAATGTCATTCATTGTAACACATGTTACACTTACTGTCTGACTTCGTGTCTTTATAACACAACAGGATGACTTGTGCAGCCTCACTAGAACAGACTTGGTTTTAAACTTTGAGGTTTTTACAAATTGGCTGGTGTCACTTTTTGGACTTTGATGAAAACAGATCATTTGTACTTTGACTCTGAATCGGAGTCAACACAGTTTTGGTGTTTTCGTCAACTTTTCATTTAACTTTTAAAAGTTGAAAGTTAACTAAAACAGTGACGCTTATCCCTTCTTTGCATCTTTGCGAATTGCAGCAGTACTTTCTATGATTCTTTGGGATCAACCGTTGTATAGAAAACCACCAGTTTCACCACTTTGCACTCACCCTGTTTATCCATAAATGCATTTATGTGCAGTGAAAAAAAAAAACATTAACAAAAGTTTGTTAGAAAGTGTACATGCTCTTGTGTAAGCGTGTGTATTTTTTCTGGTCCCAAGAGCATAAACACTTTGAAACAACGTCATTCATAACCTAGGCAATAATCAAGACGTTTGATGAAGCGATTCTTTATTTTATTAAGGAATTGTTTTGTTCCAGTCTCTGATATATGAGAATATTTGCCTAGTCCCGGAGGTGGTAAACTGAATACTTGGACCTTGGACTGTTGTTCAGACAGACACACTGCTAATTTAGATGATTTGAAGATGTCACCTTTGGCTCTGTTAAGTGTGATAGGCATTTCCATTGTTTTACGACATGTTAAAGCGGTAACAGGTTATCAGGAAAATGACTCAAAGATCTATCAGAAAATGATAATAATGGCTGCCACACTGAACTTGATGAGGAAAACTATGTGAGGTCTGCTGTGAATTCTGTTTTTTTTTGTTAAATACTGAGATGTGTTTCTCATATTCTCCCTCACAGTCCTCTCGCCATGGCTCTGGCTGGAGTGAGGGTTATCGAGCTGGCGGGTTTAGCTCCGGCACCGTTCTGCGGTATGATCCTGGCGGACTTTGGAGCCAAGGTGATCCGCGTGGACCGGACAAAGGTGGCCATGTCTTTGGACACACAAGGACGGGGGAAACAATCTGTGGCCCTCAACCTGAAGTCATCAGAGGGCGTCGCTGTGCTCAGGAAACTCTGTGTCCAGTCTGATGTGGTCCTTGAGCCCTACCGTAAAGGTCAGACTACAAACACTACTGTGATTAATAAATACTCCATTAGTAGGGAGTACAAGTCCTTCACTCAAGCCCTATTGCAAAAACAATGCAACAGAAGTTTAATCAGGACGATGTAACTGAAAAGTTCTGAGTAAAAGTACAATTTGAAAACTGAAAAATCTGTATTTTACTGCTGTACTAACTAGTGGTCAGGCCCAATCAAGAGGGCTTACTTTTACTTCTTTGGGTCACAAACATTTCTAAAGATGAATCTTCTACAGATTTATTAATTTTTTTAAATCACTTTAGTTAAATCAATGTATCAATCAAGTGATCAGGAGAAAATTAGCAACTTCTTCGATGAAATATGATCAGTGCTTGAATTCATAACACATCATTTTACATCTTTGACTTTCTTCAGGTGTGATGGAGAAGCTGGGCCTCGGCCCACTTGAGCTCTTAAAGGAGAATCCCCGTCTGATCTACGCTCGGCTGACGGGGTACGGCCAGAGTGGATCTTATGCCAATACTGCTGGACATGACATCAACTATCTCGCCATGTCAGGTAATAACGCACAACTGTAAGTGTTTTTGCATCATATATGAGTGTCCATTTACTTTTATACAAGATATTAACTATAGAATGTATGTATGTATGTATGTAGATTCCTCCAGCAGGGGGCTCTCAATCAATACAATAACAAAATATAACGTTGAGGCTGTTGGGGAATCATGGGAGTTCTCTCTGCGCCCGCAAATACAGAGACTTTTAAAGCAACTCTGGAAGGAAAGATGACCAAACAGAGTCTACTCTGATGTCACAAAACCGGGTCTGTAACATGTATGTAGCTTCCTGTAGACACCACTAGAGGGCAGTAATTTGAGAGTTGCACTTCTTGAAAAGAAATTGAAAATCTCTCCAAAAAGTCAAAGATTCATACAAACTCTCATTTCAGAAACTTAGACCAAAAAGTTAAAAAGTTTCACATTTATCTATAAACCAACAATTAGATGAACTGATTACACAACATGTCTGATATGTTTATGCAACGGCCTTTTGCTATCACTGGAGGGCGATACAGAAAAACACGCTACAGATAGTTTGCATATGAGGTAAATGAAATTGTAATGCAAGGATCTCTCCTTGTTGTCATTTGGAATTCATGAATAAAAACAAAAACAAATGCAGTAATATGTGTTGCTTTGTTTTCAAGCTTTCATTGCGTCCTTGGAAATGTGCCCTGAAAGCTTTACTCCATTTACAGTCCCACTTAAATTATTATTTTTTTGTTTATGTCCTTCCTCTGAGTGTTGCAGCACTCACTGTGCACATCTAAAGATGAAAAATCCTTTTGAGGACATCAAAACCCTCCTCCCCAGGAACACAACAGCTCCACTACAATGTTGGCTTTACACAGGAACTATCTCTCAGGCTCAGGCCCAAACGCAACAGGAAGGGATTCAGCATGATCCAAAAACACAAGGCTTTTTATTTTCAAGGTTCTCAAAATGTTTGAATACTCCAGTACTTTTGGATACCAAGTCCCGTGGTAATGTCTGTAACACAAATAGGAAACATCAGGAGACACAATGAAGGACAGGAATGGCTTTTTGTGGATTTAATATAATTGTAACATTTGCAAAATAAAACAAATGGAATTGAATTGAAGTTGAGAACGCCACGTCCACATGGCACAAGGTGTTCTTCAGTGATGGGTTCTTAGTCTTTCTTGTTTCTGCTTGTTATACAGATAGTCACCAAAACAACACAAACTCCTTCCCTGACATATTCCCTTCTACTCTTCACATGTCAGAGTATCTGTGGTGTGTCCCATCACAATGAGAGAAGAGAGAGAGAGAGAGCGAGAGGATAGAGAGAGAGCAGGGATGGTCCGTTCAGATTGACAGGTCGACGTCCTTTCTGCATCTCATGAAGATAAAAAAGTTATGTTTATGTCTCTTACATGAAGTACGCCACTAAAAGTAGAAGGATTTCTCATAATACCTGCTCTGCCACATGTTGCTATTTTCTATGAATATCTTTCGATTTTGCATTTACATTTAAACTTGGGTTTTATCACTACATTTGTATTCCTGACACAAAGTGTTCCTTTCCTCACGGCCTGCCAATTTATCTCACTCTACTGTTTCCTTTCTCCTCTAGACAATAAAAGAAAGTCTGGCAGTTACATAGATAAGACAAACGGGGTATATCAACAACGAGGGAGACAAGACAGTACATTCAAAACAAACTAGGAAGTCTACAGAGCAATACACATCCGTGATCCGGACTCAGGTGCTGCTGCTACCTGCCTGTGTTGATTGTTTTCTGGAAGCAGCTGAATGTTTGGCAGCACTTTGAGTCCCAGACAAATTTCCACAAGGGGACAATAAAGTGTATCGTGTCGTATCCACACACACGATAAATAGCATCAGTCTTTTATAGTCAATCGATGAGCAGGGAAAAGGCCCCACACTTCATCCAAAAGATCCTCCCTCCCTTTTATTCCTCCTTTTTTTTTATGTTTTTCTTTTTTAGTTTTTAGAGCTCACACTGCCAGAATAATTCAGAATATGCCTAGTTTGTATGCAGACTTCTTCAATGTAATACATTATATTATTATGATTGTTGTGGATTTTTCTGTTGGTAATGAAAGATCTCAAGTCCAAGTCTTTTGTCTTTGCGTATTTTATTGCATATAGTAAAAAGTTCTTTTGCAAAAGGGGTAATCAGCTACAAAAGTAACATCAGTCACAAGTGCATCAAAGATTCCCGGGGCAGTCCAGGTTGCAGAGCATATTTATGCTTTCACAGGGTGTAGGTATTTTGCATATACATGAGTGATGCATCGTCATTGGTTTCAGCTTGCCCTAGTGACTACGCCATCTGCTAGTTTGCCTGGTGATTGATCAATGCAAGCTTCTATAAGGCACCTGGTACGGAGGAACATCAACAGAAACTCCTTTGTCAGGAGGGCACTGATCTAAAGTCATGCTGTACCCAGATCCTGAGGAGCGTACCTGTTGGAGATACAGACCAAGGCCATACAGAGAAACAGTTTCTAATTGCTAAATGACGCAAAGGTCAGACGAAGGCAACAGACAGATAGTATTTTTCCACTACAGATAAGTACCTCATACTACCCCAATTTAAAAAAAAAAAAAAAAAAAAAAAAACTGAACTATCCCTTTAAAATATATTTGTAAGACAAAGTGTTAAGCAAACATTTGTGCACATTGTACATTTTTAATCATTCCTGTTCCCAGGGGCTCTCAATATTTTCTTATTTTTTTGGAGCGATCACCCCCCTGACCTTCAGGGCTGCACACTGTACAGTTCCTCTATCTTCATTACATTGTTTGTGATGATTGCTTTCTGTCACAGGCCTTTTATCCCGGCTGGGTCGCACTGAAGAGAAGCCGTGCGCTCCACTGAACCTGGTTGCAGACTTTGCAGGTGGTGGTCTCACCTGTGCTATGGGGATCGTTCTGGCTCTGCTGGAGAGGACGAAGTCAGGGAAAGGACAGATCATTGATGCCAGCATGGTGAGATTATTGTCAGAGACTTCAGTGATCAGGTGAAGGTGGACTTTGAGGCAGTGGGAGAAGTCACTAGGATTTATCAGCTGCTTCATTGAGAGTTTAATTTTGAAGGATGGCTAGACAGGAATATGCATAAGAAAGCTTCATAAGTTTTACTAGTTTCAACAAAAATACAAGCTCCAGAATGTGACACAAACATGTCAGCTGCAGCCAGACACTATTAAAGGTCACATATTATGCAAAATACACTTTACCATGTTTTTCAAACTCTGACATGTGTCCCTAGTCTGTCTACAAACCCCCCAATTATGAGAAAAGTGCATCCTCTCAGTATTTTCCCTGCTCCACTTTTCAGAAAATGTGTTTTCAAACAGGCCATTTGAGAAGAGAAGAATCACATCAGCGTCCGGGAGAGAGAGAGAGAGAAAGAGAGATGTCACACATCCCTCTTGTAAATGCACCGATTGAAGTGCCCTGCTCCAATCAAAACTGAAGCATCTCATGGCTTTGTTTCAATAATGTTAATGTACAGCTGCTTGCTGCTTGCTGCTGATCTAGTGGAACTTTTCAAAACGCGAGGCGTACTCCTTTGTGGCGTGTGGATAAGTTCCATGTTTTTATTTCAATGAGGCGGTTTATTAGGCTGGAGCGGGTTTCAGTGGTGATGGAATTAGTGGAAATGTAGAACTGGATGTTGAGCCATAATAGTGGAAACGGAGACCATGTTGGCGGATGATACTGTATTAACACGTGGGAGTAAGTTTATGATGAACAGGAGGGGATCAAGCACCGAACCTGAGTAAGTGTCACACATTGCCATAGATACTGCTGAAAAATGAGATACAAACCAGATTGCCAAGTACGAAGACTCGAGGCAAAGATTTTATAACTCAGCGAAGTTATCATAGCAGAACTAATTTATCGTCTGCCTCGATGCTTGTTTGTAACCAGGAAAGTTTTAAATTGCTACAAACTTCATAGCGCATGGTGCTCTGAATTACAACATAGTATGTTTCCAGATGATGATGCACCACACAGCAGTAAACTTCAGAGTCAACTTGTAATAGGATAAGTGATCATTTGGACAGCCCTGAGCCAAGTTTGAACATTTTTATTTTAAAAGCACATCACAGTGTGTGAATCTTGCTGAGCCCCCAAAAAATCCTCAGGCTTGAATCCAGCACATTTAAAATCAAAGACTAGGTGCATGTAACAAGATCAAGTTAATTTTAGGGTTACTTGATTTGACTCACTGAGCTTCAGTGCTGCTCGGAAGTCATACATCAGCAATCAGCACTTTCTGCCATAAAGTTAGGGAGCGTGTTTTTCCTTTTGTTTATGTTGAGCCTTTTTGCCTACATTTCCCATACTGTGTCACTGAAAAAAAAACGCCCTATAATTAACATATAATAATAAAGTGCAATACTTTAGGTCACATATTATGCAAAATACACTTAACCATGTTTTTCAAACACTAACGTGTGTCCCTAGTCCGTCTTCAAACCCCCCAGCTATCCTCTTAGTCTTTTGCCTGCTCCACTTGTCAGGAAATGTGTGCTCAAACAGGCCGTTTGGAGATTTTCACTTCATGACATCACAAAGGCCAGTAACCCCTCCCCCAGGTGGGTGACACTCCCACAGCTAGGTGTTTGTTCTGCCCTGAGAGTCTGCCTTCTAACTGAAAACAATAGGGCATGGAGCAAGAAAGCCCGAGACACCCAAGCCCTTCCAGAGAGGGGCGTGGTCAGACATAGCTCATTTACATTTAAAGCTACAGACACAGAAACAGCCTGTTCTGAGCAGGGCTGAAATAGAGGGGTTTATAGGTATGATCAAATACAGGATCAGAGTGGATTCATAGCAAGAATCTTCACAGACATGTTTTGGGAACCTCTGAGACTTATTTCAACTGGTTGAAAATAAGTAAAATATGTGACCTTTAAATAAAAGGGTTACACATATGAATGTACATATTGATTCTGAATTATATACCAGTGGACAATTCTAGAGAAGTTTACAAAGATGTTAAGAAAGGCTTGTTTTTCTTTACTTCTGTAATGGATGAGACACAAACAAGTGAAGACACATGCAGCTCCCCTTAGCTTAAAAGACCATTATGTCACTTAATTCTTCACCAGCCATGCTCTCCTTTTTACTCTTTTGGTCCTCCATCAATGCTCCTTCTTTTACAAAAAAAAGCTTTTAGAAACCCACTAATATCACCTTGTCAATGCCAAAAAAGCGGGCAAAAACACTTGGGAACAGGAGGCTGGTGAAGAGATCGGAGGATTTAGAAGCTAAAAAGCTCAATCTGCTTCAGAAACTAGTTGGGAGCAACAATGCTCAGAGGAGGTTTGTGACCCTGTATGAACCAGCTCTCTCAGAACTTATAATTGCCCTGCATGTTCATAAATAATAATAAATGTATTGTTCTCCGACAGAGAGAGAGAGAGTGGGGACACAGTGATGGTTTATGTAGTGATAGTTGGATATAAGCAGACATGTCCCAACCGTCTCTACCCACTTCTAGCTCTTTCAGACCTTTTATTGTCCACTCATAAAGACGACTGAGAGGAAGCTTACGCACAGTTTGAGGTTGAACTTAACGGATTTGATTGCAGATCAAAGGAATAAAAGAAGTTATGGCTTTGAACCTCTTTCATAAACTATACATAACCCTGAATGTTTTAATAGGTGACTCATTCATTCATTCATCATCAAATCTTATGAAATGTACTAAATGCTTGACTGATACTTTTCTACTCAGTCAGCTGCAGATGAAGTAGTTTTGTGCACCCACGAGAGCCAGAGAAAGGAAACATCGTACCATTTTGTGCGCACAAACTTCATGATGCCACCCCTGCTTTAGCTCACCCAAAACTGAAATGGCTTTTTTAATCCATATAGCACCCTCTACTGGTGACAGAAAACTCAAATGAAATGCTGTTTTGACTGGTGAGTTAATCTAGAAATATTTGTTCATATCTTCTATAAAATTAGCCGATACAGATTATCACTTGATACCCTAATATTGACTGAAAATATCAGCCGGCCGATTAATCGGTCAGGCTCTACTAAGTGCATTTCTCTCTAATTTGATTTAATTTAAGCTATTTTGTAAACACTCACTTTTAGTTAGCTATGTTCTTCTTTTTTGAAAAGCCTGGTTTTTATTTCAGTTTAAATTCAGTTTAAACTGAAATAAAGTTTCAGTTTAGTTTTAAGTTTTCGCCCACGATAATAACCTTGGCACCCACTGAGACTTGAACACATCAAAGGTACAAAGAACGGGGCCTTCGCACCGCTTCTATCAGCAGGAGAACATAATGTGCAGTATTTCATGAAGCTTTAATGAAAAGTTTTTTATTCAAACAGTAATTACCACTCTATGTAGAATTTCCTTCTTGGCGTTTTCTCTGGAGCTGGTTTGCTACATTTTTGAGTTTGATTTATGTCCAATGCATAAATGAATAAATGAATAAACAATACATAAAAAAAAATTATGACTTGAAGAACAGAATAAAAGCTATGTGATTGTTTTTATGGACCTCTCTAATAATTTCTTGGATGTATTTTCTTGTTTCTATATGACTGGAGTAATTATGGATTTCATATACTTAACAGACTTAATTTTCTCTTTCTCTCCCCTCTCTCAGGTCGAAGGAGCAGCTTATGTAGGTTCATTTGTGTGGAAGTCTCGTAGCGTTGGCTTGTGGGACCGCTCAAGAGGACAAAACATGCTGGACAGCGGAGCGCCGTTCTACGATACGTACCAGACTTCAGACGGAAAGTACATGGCTGTTGGGGCCTTAGAACCCCAGTTCTACATGCAGCTACTTCAGGGTAAGTCATGTGCAGATATAGGGGTGATAGATATATCATACCCTATATACCCTTAGATATAAGGGTGAAGTGTGAAATAAAACACCTGCTCCTCCTCCCAACACTGATGTGTTGAGAGAAGTGTGAGTGACATATTGAGACAGAGAGCAGCTTTCTGTAACAATGTAATCCTCAATCAGATCCTACAAGGAATGAGCGATGAAGTAGCTTCTTAACAATTGATCGTAAACCTTTTTTTACAGTAATTTTTAGGCTTTTGCATTTCTTATTAGGAAAATGGACAGAGTATGTCATTCAGAGAGAGGGTGGAGAATGACAGCGACAGACGAGAAGGATCCGCAGGTCGGACTTAAACCTTCGCCGCCCACTTGAATGACTATAGGCTGTGTTTATGTGGTGCAACCTAACGGCTAAGCCATTGGCGCCTCTCATAACCCAGAACTTCCACCGGATACTTGTGCATTGCATGTCAGCTCCGCTCCGTTAAGGCTCCAGTTCCCCTAGTCCTTCAACAACCACAGGCTGCGTTCTCAGAGTGCAACACCGCTGGACAGCTAGAGTCCTGAGAAAAAGGTGTTCCCTTGGTGATAACAGATTCACTCTCGACTGTGCAAGATAATGAGATGTGGGTGGTATAAAACCGTATCAAACCCTTATAAACACATCAAAAATAGAAGCCCTGCGTATCTGCTGCTGAGGGCTTCAGACGGTCGGAGCTGGGACAGAGCTGAGACGCAGCACACACATTGATTGATGCCATGGCCGAGCGGAAACGGACCGAACATGCATCTGATGGAATTTAGTAGTAAGCCTTTCATGGATCCCTAGAAAACTCAAGAAAACATTTACTCTTGAAATCTTCCTGACTTCCCTGTTCACATACGCAGCTCACAGGACAGGAGGCAGGAAATCATGTCAAACAGTCTGACACAACAGTGAAAGTTTTTGCCTTGATATCAATGCTACAAATTTTTGAAAGTCTGTAAAGTGTCGACAAACAAGTGGAAAAGAACATACTGGCGCGGAAAAAATATGAAGTAGCCTTTCTAATTGACCAACAATGATCGCACCAGTCGCTCACTGTTTCGTGTGATATATGTGTCATCACTCTCACCGCCCGCTCGTGGGGAACTTTTTCTGAATATTTCCTGCTGCGTTCACACATCTCTTCACCCCAACCTCATGTGAAATTTAACTGGGGGCCTGACAGGAAACAATTCTGGTGAATTCTTGGAACATAGGGTGTTTTGTGTTCACACATGCAGCTCACCCTGTACAATTTTGTGAAATTATCAAGGTTTTTATGACAATGTGAAAACACCTCTTCAGTGAGTTCATATTTTTAAAGAACAAAGGTTTTCTTGACCTACCGACTTTTTATCTAACATTCAAAATGCTCTAATGAACCAAAACACTGCTGAAGCATTTCCCGATCATCTTTTTCACCACTGACAAAATGTGAAATATGACCCGTAATGACACTTCATAAAATAACATTAAAAGTCTTTGATTGTTACATTTTTTTAAATGAAAACTTTGAACGCACAATCGCTGATTGATGGCGAGATTGCTTAATGCATGCTGTGACACGCGTCACGCTTTTTTACTTATAGATTCAATATGCTTCCACAAGATTCTGTGCGGAATAATTACACACATTACTATAAGCACAAGTTGATTAATTACACACTTTGCATGGGAATATTTTTACCGTCTCATTATGCAGTCATCACCCACTCATGATAAATGGCAGCACTGGAGTTTGGCAACCAGAATAACACTCCTATACACAATCACAGTTTTCTGTTTGAGAAATTAAACAGCAAAAACACAACACAGCGGTTCACTCTACAGAAATGTTGCAAAATCCAGGCGTTTCCTTAAATACTTGAAATGCATAACAAGACAACTGTGCATTTATAAATGCACGTATAGGATCGCTACAGATCTGTATGTAAAGCCTTCACTGGCAAAGTAACTCACATGGAATAGGAAAAAGAATGTAAGCACCTTCAGAGAGTTGGTGTTAACTAAAGCACATCAACAGGTGGAAACACGGCCAGAGGTTTTAGACATCATGGCAGCAGTAATTGAAGGTATTTCACTCGTTGATTTATTTGCCATTTTTCAATCTCCTCGCCACAATGATGACCCAGTCAATAATTTAACAAGATCTATTTGCAATTGGCTACTAAACTGCAGGTGCTTTATCTCGTCTGAATCCCACACACCTTGAGACAGGAAAGATAACTGTGGATTGCATGAGATCGTCAGTTCATGCTGCCATCATCAGCAGCTATAACGTCTCTCTGAATGAGTTCCTGAGAGTTTTTCTGATGCTGATGAATAGTCTTGAAAGAGGGAATTCTGTAAACAGGGACTATCAGCAACTACTCAACACAGCAGATGCAAACAGCTTGAGGAGAGCCGTCATGAAACTTTAAAGTGAGAGACTGAGCGAGTTGAAATCCCCAAAAGACTGTTGACTTATTTCCCTGACATGTTGAAAAGGTCTTTGTTATGACATCATTCTGCTCTTGACACGTGAGTCCATTGTGTTTTATGTTCTTCTTCAAGGCTTGGAGCTCGATGCTGGAGAGCTGCCTTCTCAGATGAGCTTCAGTGATTGGCCGGAGCTGAGACGGATCTTCACGGAGCGTTTTGCCTCCAAGTCCCAGGCGGAGTGGTCTGAGATTTTTGACGGGACTGATGCCTGTGTTACACCTGTGTTGTCTTTCGACCAGGTGAGCTCACACCCACATAACAAGGAAAGAGCTTCTTTCATCGAAGACTCCAGCGGCGCTGAAAGCCCCCGGCCGGCTCCGGTTCTCTCTCGGACTCCTGCTGAGCCGTGCCTCTCCCCTGATCCTGTTATTGGAGAACACACAGCGGAGGTCCTGGAGGAATACGGATTTAAATCCGCTGAGATAGACCAGATGCGAGCAGCCGGGGTCGTGGAGTGTAATGCTGTCAGATCGAAGCTGTAAAGCCAAAAGCTTGAATATGACTGATCATTAATTCTACTGACAAATGGAAGTGATTAATACAGTTTAAAAAAACTGAACAAGACTGACCGCACGTCTCAGTCTAATCTGCCTTTTTTAAATGTCTTTTGAATCTGTTGATTCAAAATAGAAACCAAATTAATTTTTGAACCTTTTCAAACTCAAACCGAGAGACTCATAAATACTCACCAATCTCACCACTTTGTAATGATTTTCTCATGCCTGAGTAACATAATGGACCGTGTTTTTACAGAGAGCAGAGGCTGCCGCTCACTTAAGTGTTGGAGACATTTGGTTGGTCACAGTGAAAGGACATCATTTGCACACTTGGGGTAAATGGATGTAATTGTGTAAGCCAGTAATATAGTATGTCAGTCTTTTTTTTTTAAGTGCCTCTGCTGCCCTCAGAGTGCGTTTCTCTGAAGGACAAAAAAGCCTTGTGACTCTTAAAAGCACTAAGTACTATGTAGCGCTACATTTTTCGCCTGGTTGTAGAGTTTGTCAAAAGGCGTTTGTGGGTACAGCTTGATAATCAGTATCATAAAAATAGCCATGTGATGCAGCCTTTAGGGTTAGATGTTGAGATTAAAAGATGAGTTGGATTTAAACTTGCAGTAAAGCAGGCTAGGAATGTCCTCCTAGTTAGCAGATATTTATTTATGAACTGCAATTAAATATCATTGCATTTTCACACTAAAGAAACGTTATCTGAATGATCTGAATTTACCTGCATTTAAACAGTTTGTGTTCACCTACAAGTTCCACAAGTCACAACCCACCTGTGCCTTTTCCTCTCTATTCTTCATGACAAAAAGAAAATGAAATTCATCTTTATTCATGTTAGTTGTCAAGCTCAACTTTACACCTAACGGGCTTGAGTTGCTCCAGCAAAGAGAAAAAAATCCCCCAAAAAGATCCAAAGCGCAAACATAGAAAGTCAGAGAAGAATGAAGGAGATGCCACCGGTCACCATGGCTACGGATCACTCACAAAATGGACTGTGTCACAAAGTCGAAAAACAACATGACCTTACTGGATGCACAGGACTTTGATTGATTAAATGACAGACAGAGGGGACAGATGCTCTAGCATACAGTATGGAAAATGCTTCCCCAAGAGTTTAAGTGAATAAAAAAAAAATCAGATAGAAGTTATTTGTTCAGAAAAGATCAATTTAATATGTAACTCCATTTACAGTCCAATGGAGCCTTTTTTCAAAGCAGGAAGCTTTTTGAGTGATAATGTCAATAACTGATCTACAAATCTTTGAGTTCATAAAATATCTTCAACAAGCGTGTTTGTTGGGGATTTTGAATCTGCTGGTCGTGAATCTTTTGTGTGTTGTGTTTTATTCAGTTGGTGAAGTTCTTTCAGCACTTCTCACTGCTGCTCGAGGGTGCTGCTGAAGATGATGATTTATTAAGTATGAAATTCTCGGACCGTCTATTGCTGGATGCATCATGAAAAATAAAGAACCTTGTATATAATTCATATGCAGTTTATGTATATTTATAGGATCATTTGATTCTAGTGATTACTCAGTAAATCTCTCATTTTAAAAGGTTTCAGAGCTGTACATTGTTGAAATACTAAATTTGTTTCAAATAAATGTAAACCTAACTCTACAAATAATGTTAAGTGATCTCAACCAAATGCAAATAAGTGTCACTGCATTAAGTGTTCGATAAAGACACTGAACACATGATGTGACGGAGATATTTCCAGGAACAGGCAGCAGCATGAGAATGAAACAGCTTCAACAAAGAAGATATTGACTTTGCAGCTGAACAATAAGCCTGAGGATTGTAGAAAAGCGGATACAGAGACATAATAGGTTTATACCACTGTGAATATGTCAGTAAGACAATTCCTGTTAAGCTGTATATGGTCGGCATTAAGTCATTCTTTGCACACATGGACATTCCTCATCATCTCTAATGTTCATTTTTATTTCTTTAAAAAAAGAAAGCTGCTTTGGGCTTCAATCACAAAAACAACACCTTTTATTTGGGTGTTAAGAGGTTAAGTGTGCAAAGTTGAAAAAAGTCAGGTTAAAGTTATTAGTAACTTTTTTTTAAAATCCACCCTGGTTGTATCTATTAAAGGAGGAAGTTCTGTTTTTTTAATACGTTTTCAAATAAATCGTTCTCTGGGGGTCGTTAAGGAGAGGTTGTGAAGATAGAAGAAAAAAAAATGTCGTTTGAAAATTCTGGATCAATGATTCCATGAAAGAACATGTTTTTTATATTCATGCTAAAATATAATCAAAAGGAAAATATTCCTTGGTTTCACAGCGGATGTAATGTGTTGGAACTATCTCTGGCCTGGACCAATGTCTCCAATTATAAACTCTATAAAGATACAAATCAAACAAGCTAGAACACAAACTGTAAATGTATTCTATTCTGTATTTAAATTTCCTGCAGAGCCAGGCTTGCTGTTTAATCTCATCCGCTAACAGGCTGATAATAAACTGTTAGTTAAACTGTTCTTTAAAGCTCCTGTCAGGGCTTTTACTTTGAAACAAAATAATGATGCCTGTTAATTAGCTACAAAAACGAATGAGAAAAACAGTATGAAGATAAATTAATGTTATAGTTATTTTCGATGCCGGGACTCACTAATGAGTTAATAAGTGTCAGATCAAGTGATTAACTGCACGCTGCGAAAACAGCTTTTTTTTTTTTTTTTACATTTCAATGAAGAAGAATCAGTCTGATTGATATTTAGATTATTTAGATATAGCAGGATGAGCTCTTTTGTAAAAAAAGAAAAAGAAAAAAGAAAGCGTACACATGTAGGGCCTATAGGTCAAAGACAGCAAAAAAAATGGAAAAAAAAAATCTAATTTTGTTCAAAATCGTCACACACATATAAGTTCCTCACGGGAGCTCTAAGCTTAGCTCACATGTGTTAGCTTGGCTACATGCTGCTGCCATTGTTGTGCTTTTCATCAAACATGTTCTCTAAGTGGCTCACAAACTATTTTTCTAGGATTGTTTTTCCTTGAAGTTTTGATTTAGTAAAATGTTTGGGTTCAAAGCGCTGCTAATAAATCAACGTAATAATTTTCTATCTGTGCAGTCAGACTTAATCATACGATATTTAAAATGCCTAAAAGACTTTTGTACGGGTATGCTTAACTTACTTGATCAGTACAGTGGTTTTACAAACACACAATGAGATGTATAATGCATATTTTCTATCAGTTATAAGCCACTCACCAGGCAACCTCTTGAAGGTCGTTTTTACCTGATATGTTTTTCTTACAGTGTGCGTCTGCGTGTCATGTCACTTACTCGCTGCTGAACTTAACATAATTGTTCTTCTACTACATTTATTCCCTCTTTCTTATGTTAACACAGTTGTCAGCTCTGGTCAGTCAGCCCACTTTAAACACATTCTGGAATGTACTACCACTACTACACACCAGGTTGTAGTGTAACAACTTGAGGTATGTGAGGAATGTCTGTGGTGTGACTTTAAACATCTGACTCATCGTTGCAGGTCAAAAACAGACTTAGCCTATAGTATGGGATTAGTTCAGTCGTTAAACATGCCGTTTATTATAGTGTCTGTGTAAACAGGGTTGAGTAGAGCATGTTTGTTCTCTTTGATTTTCATTGTAAATATACAGAAACATGAAAAACATTTAAAGACCTTACGTTTGAATGTTACAGCATATGATGCTTCATTAGAAACTGCTTGTTAGCTTTGCTAACATTGTCACAACAGACTATTTACCCTTTGCTTTCAGTCGATTAATCAATCAGTCTTTACTGTACTGCAGTCCAAATTCAAAATATTGGAGGGAGCTGTCTCCCCCCGCCCCCTCTTTCCTTTATGCACACAGGTTGCCATGTAGTTGACACAGAAGCTTCAGTGTTTAGCCAGCTCTGCATCAGTCTTGAAACCTTTCTGCGTTTTAACCTCGCGCTGAAGCATCTCCAATAGTTATCCTAGTTTCACCACATTTCTGGCTGAAGAGCTCACTAGAGAAATGCAGAGGCCTTTGAGGTCGGGTAGAATCCATTCTATCTGAACCAGTTCACCTATCCGCTTCCATCACTGCAACACCTGTTGGTTTGCTGTGATAACTGGTGTCGAATCTTTGCAACCTGAGGGGCCTCCAAAACAGTCGTCTGGAGCTGCCTTAAAACCGCCGACCCTCTCTGGTCAAAACAAATAAAGACCATTCAGGACAAGAATCGAAACTTAAGAGGAGGACATACTGGCTGCTGCATTGTTGTCAAAGAAACCAGCACATCCACATAGCATGTGTCCTTTATGACTGATGATAAAGTGAGGTCATTTGTTGATTTAATTCAGAAGGTTTCTTACATATTGGTCCTTAAAGCTTATAAAATAGAAGGATAATAAGAAGAACATGAAGTAGTGACGGATGAGGACACACATATGGACACACGTGTACTGTATGTCAGTGTTTTCCCACGTGTGTGTCAATTCAAGCAGTCAAAGAGGTGATGAATTATGCTGTTGAATATTCTCTGAGCAGCATTCAGGAAACACAAAGTGACCTTTTCCCTCTGCTCCTTGCTTCCCGTCTGCTCCCACCTTTCTCTGTCTGATCAGTTTCCATCCAAAGGGATCACATGAGTCATCACTTGATTAGTTGCTGTAGCCGACCACAAAAGAGCCCCTTAGGATTTCATGGTACTGCAGAGAACGTGTGCTTCAGGACAAGTACTTTGGGAGTATGGTGAGTCTTTACCTTAGTCTCAAACATTGTTTCATCTATGCTGGCAGGTCAATTTTTTTTGTTCCTTTGATTGCAGTTGGAAAAACAGTCCATCACAAATTTACAATCATCTTTCCTTATTTTTCATCTTTCAAGACGGCTGGATGGATTTTGGTGACATTTCCTCTACAATAATATGCTTCCCACATGACAGGTATGTGGTTAAAATTCTCGAGGTCACTGAGGGACACTTAAAAATCCCACACTCTAATTGCCTCACAAGAAGTATGCTTAAAAAAGACTACAGAGGTTTTTTTTGTATCCAAACTTGCAGTCATGTTGGTTGTACCCATATTGTCCACTAATTAACAAGTTGTTTCTTTTATAAATTATAAAAATAGAAAAATAAAGAAAGCAACACATTGTTTAACAGGGGCAGCTTTCCCCAATGTACAGTACTCATGCCATATTTAAGCTAACAACAGCAGCTTCATGCTCAGTACATGGAGAATTGCATTGAACTTGTCATCTTACTTTTGGCAAGAAAGTGAATGTTTATTGGGCAAAATGTCACACATACTTAAGAAGTCCTTTTCTTTAAGGTTCAGGGTTTAAGTTTTTATTTTACCTGAAATTAGCAGATAAGCACATTGGTAATTCTACAACTTACCTTAGAAAATCAGCAACTTCAAACTCTGATTGAAAAGACTGAGTAGACCCAGGGCGTTGTCACAACCGAAGTGTTTGATTCCGTTAAAACGAACTGGAGTCATTTTGCCAAGTCAGTGCTGTTCGATTGCTCTGGTGTGAAAGCTGTCAATCAAACCCTGGTGAGGACCACACAACCGAGACCGCTTGGAAAGGTTGGTCTCAGTCAACAATGGAAGTCTGTGTGAGAGGCGACTATAGATGTCACTAATAGCTAATGTCACATGCTTCTTTCTATATTTTTGACATCTTAACTGAATTATTGAATGTATTAATAACGTTTTTAAAGCTGTGATTGTAATTACCCCAGTCTGTCACTATCACTATTCTTAATGCTTCATCAATTCCATCAGTGCATCTAAATGTACATTAATTCAAAAGTGTTGATAAAGGAGACTGTATAGCCTTTGATTAGCTGTGGAACTGGACAGAGAAGAGCCTCACACTAACATGTTTTTATCAACTAAAACAGTCCAATCAAATAATTTGAAATGTAACAATGGTACATCAGGGTTTCCTTGTTGGAAAATCATTTACAGCTCTAAAACTCTGGCTGTAAAACATGCTGCTGTATGCACCCCTGTCTGACTATTGAGTGGTTACCTGAACGTGCTGCTGCTTCATGCTCATCCACTTAGAAAAGGTAACAAACTGTTGACTTTAACAGTGTCCTGGATAAAACCTCTCACTTTTACTCATTCAGCTACCCTGAGCTGAGCTTGCTATAGTATGGACTACATCTTTGTATTTGTTTAATGGTACATAGTTACTTATCTTGTTATTAAGATTTTGCATTTAATATTGTCCACTAGCATTTTAGCTAGCAGGAACAATTGTTCATGTGGAGAGCAAAAGAAATAAGCAATCTGCTACCCCGCCTCCCCACCGGATTGTTGATGGACGGTCTGCCTCCCCCCACCCCCTTGCTCCCTATCCCTCTTCCTGCATCTTATCCCATCTCTCCCCCTATCCCTTTCCAAGCCCGGCGCAGTCTAGGCCTGTGAAGGCTGTTTCGTCATGAGCCGGGGATCCGGCCGAAGATTTCTGCCTTTTAATAAGGCAGTTTTTTCTTACCACTGTAACTTTTGCTGCTTTGCTAAAATGCTCATGATGGATAGGCCGGATCTTTGTAACATAGCAATAAGTAAGGTCTTTTACCTGCTTTTTGTAACTTAACAATGAGTAAGGTCTTTTTACCTGCTCTTTTGTAATGTTAACAGACAAAGAGTAAGGTCTTTTACCTGCTTTTTGTAAAGTGTCTTGAGATAACACTTGTTATGAGTTGACGCTATACAAATAAATTGAATTGAATTGAATTGAAAATATAATGCAATCCTGGATTCCATATCATTAATTATTGAGCCTTAACCAATGTCTTTCTAAATTTGAACTCTGTTCTCTCTTCTCAAGCTGCAAAGTCAGACTGTAAACAACTATTGTTCCATTGGCCATCGCCTCCAAAGGCTCTATGTTGCGAGACAATAGCCAATAGATCCAAAGATTACAGAATAACTCCTGTTTGATTTCCCCAAATCTTAGGCTGCACTGCTTAGGCTCTATTCTGCTTGAGGAAAGGTCAGACTCTAACATATCTCTAATTTCATGGCAATGGTTCCAGTAGTGGTTGGACCATTTCAGTCTGGACCATAGCAGTGGGACGGAGTAGCATTTCCATGTCTAAGAATGAGGAGACAACTGAAAACGAGCTTCTAGAACAAAACAATCAAAAAGCGAGGCCTATCTTTCATTAATGCAAGATACAAAAGACCCTCTTTTCGCAAAAGGAATGCACTTTAGCAGCTTGACATCAAGACTCACCATGCACTTAAATAGCCCTGCTCGCACTGACTGCCGCCGATGTACTCGTTATTGTTGCCTTTATTGTTAAGTTGGAACTGGTGAGCTCAATCACTATAGCCGCATCAAGGGGAGAGCAATATCTGAGGAGAAATCTCACAACAAAAACACACAGCACTACTGCACGTAACCGTATTATTATTTGTCCTCTGGAAATGGAAGCAGAATACGTATTGCCTGACTTCCTGATCACATTTACCCTAGCTGTAATGAGTAATAAGTAGTAGCTGTAATGCAAAATGAGAATATTTCTTTAAGAAGCTCCTCCATAGTTCAACTTTCAGACACTGTAATGCAAGTCATGCTCTCTGAAGATTTAAATTAGATGCGAAAAATCTCGTGATTACTGGTATTCTACCTCTTTCATCAGGATCCTCAAAAAGAATATGAGCTTCTGGTTTCCCAAATGAACCTGAATTAAATAAAATTGTCCTTTAAAGCTTCTGTAATTGAAACAGATGGACAAAATAATGAGTCCATCTGTAGTATTGCCTATAATTAATCTTTTGTTTTAAACATTTTTTTTTTTTTATATCCCGTCATTTCCATTCTTTATATACTGTATGAGAATAATAATATCATATTCATAATATTTCACATTCGTGTGCAGGGTTCAAACTGGGAAATTGTGTGTGACCTTTTAATATTGAGGTCAGTTTTAAAGCCTGGGGGACTGAGGCTTCTCATGAATGTAATCAAACTCTGCAGTCAAACACTAACTCTCGGAAGTGTGGAATCAACTAAACAAAACATGTCTATTATAAAGGTGTGTAGGGTTGTTAGTGTGGTTGAAGTATGTCTTATTAAAATAACAGGAAAATGGTGAAAGGCAGCGTCACAAATAATCAAAAGGATGAAGAATTTATTTTTTTTGTCAATGTCGAGGTGTTATTCTGGCTTTGACTTTCTGCAGCATTGATGTGGCGTTAACCTTCTACACTTTCAAAGAGCAGCTGCTGCAGTGTGAGCTGACGTGTTAGAGGAAAATTGGACTTTGCTCCCGTCTATTATATTGAACACAGAAAGGAACAAAAATGTGCTACATTCTCTGCGGGTTGTCTAGCCGGCCCCCAGAGTGAAATATCTCAGCTGAAGTGCTGCCGTGACATTTGGTAGCAATCCATGCCACACTTTGCTTTGATCTCTATTAAGCACCATCTTCAGATCAGACTTATTCAATACATAAGGTTACACACAACCACCTGCAAAATACACATGGCATTTGAAGAAGCCTTGCTTGAGTTTGTGCAAGTGCAATTTGGAAATGTTATATCGCTAATATACTAAACTAAGATGCTCCTGTAAAGGCCACAACTTGAGTAATTCTGCATGTTTGCTTTGGATGATGACGCCTCACACACAGGAAGAAGGTTAAAACATCATCAGGTTCATCTGTGATTGCATATCAAGTGTCTGCTGTGATACAGAATAACTTTTACTCTGTTGGTTGTGTTACGACAAAGATAGACTTGTTCATGTTAACAAACAAGAACAACTAAGCAAACTATTGTTAATGTGAATTTGAGGATGCTCCTCTTTTCATCCCTTCAAATTTAATATCTCGAGGTTTTGTATTGAAAGTTGGATAAAAAAAATCATAATTATGCTAATGAGCTGACTCCTTTGCTTCTGTAACGCAGGGAGAGCATTAGTGGTGGAGGACGTCTTCACATCTGTAAGGTTAGTAAAGAAACATTCCTTACTACATTTTAGAGACATTATTTTAGAGGTAGAAGTTTGTTGTTGTAGAGTCAGACTTTCTACTTAATAAAGGCTGGTAGAAGACACGTACAAATAGCCTACTCCATTTTTAACTTTAGCGAAAGGGAAAAAATATGACAAAATATTTTGTCTCAATTTCATCCCATGTGCCCCACTCTGCTTTGACTGACGAATAGGTCAAAGAGCCAATCAGGAGCAGAGTACAGCGGTGGCTTCTTATTGCAGAATGCACAGGGCGGGAAAATGTTGGCTCCAAATACTCCACCAGCAAAGCTAAAGTGTTTACTGAAATATCATTTCTGGTTTTGATAATATATAATATAATGTATTTGTAATGTTATTGTCCATTAAGCGTTTCAAGCATTAAGTATCTAAATGCTTTCTTTAATGTTTTGCGTTATGATTTACTACCACATGCGCCCAATTCCTCCGGCTCTGAGGAGCTCACTCTTTATTTTAATGCGATCATGAACACAACTTCAAACATTGTAGCAGGGTTTGAACTTCTGACCCTGTTGGAGAAAATAATACCACCTATTGGATCTGATGTGACAAAAAGACACAAACACAGCTCTGACTTTTTACAGCATTACAGCATTTCAACACTTAAGAATCTTACCAGTAAGTTGTGATTGTTAATTTAGCTGACCTTTTTATTTCAGGAATTACAGTCAATCAAGTTGGACCGTTGAAACGTGGCACAGCACTTAAGGCTATCTTCCTGTCACACTGCTTAGCACTGATTAATCCTGTGGTTATAATAGAAACATAGAAGCCGAAGATTGATCACCAGCTCAGCAGGAGCAGACCACTGCAGGGAAAAAAAAGGACAGCAATACAGGCTTTAAAACGTTTGAAAGGTTTAAGGGTAACTCGGTTTCTGTTCAAATACACTTTATTATGAAAGGCATTGAGTGCTGTTGGTCGCTCAGTGCTCCCACAATGTTTTTTCTGTGTGTGGGATTGAGTCTTGATGAAATTCTTGTGATTGGTCCTGAAGCTGGTCTGCTGATTCTGAGAAAGACGGACATGACCTTAACGTGGCCTTTCAAGGAAGCTGTTTCTGATAAGCAGAATGAAATTCACAATGAGGAACTAGTCTAGAATGTCTTGCTGAGTGCTGAATTAAGGGCACAGCGTCATGTTCTCTGTCAGAGCTTCACCTCAGCTTAAGGGCAAAAAGCTAAACACATAAGAGCAGGCTGACTTTGAGAGGAATATGGAAACAGACCCTTTTGTTCCAGTATTTAGTATAGCAGCATCTCTATAGCTCGGAGGTAGTTCTTTGAAGCATCTTGACTCTCTCACTCACTTACTTTTAGCATTGAGAAGCACATGATGAGCTGATGATGTTAAAGCTACTCTGATCAGCTCAGACTGTCTCATGAATTGGTTGGTATGAATTGTTGATTCTGAAGAGTATCATCTAAGAGAAATGTGCTCTGAAAAAATGTGATTAAAAAAAATACGCTTGTGTGACCAATAATGTCTGGACAAAATGGTATCCAAGTCCCTCCAATAGTTAATGAATTTTGTTAATCTGGACAAATTATATAGACTTAAGAAAGAAATTAGTGAACACAACAAGATAGATTCTGTGGTGTTCAGGTCAGATGGTGACAGAGAATAGTGGGATCATCCATGTGGATGATTAGTGGGATCATTGTCCCAACATGTGTGATCATGTGGGTGATCATCCATGGGGGGGACCTTGTTGTCACCATCATTTATTAGTTAGGTTTTTTAAACGCAAAAGTCCCAAAAGTGAACATTAGGCACATAAAAAAATGCATTAAATATATTCACCTAGAAGCTGTTGGGTTGTTTAGCTCATAGCAACAAATGTGAAGCTAACGGTTGTGTTAACAAAAATGTATTAAGAGTCAGTCCCTCTGGGGACAACAAATGTTTTAACAGATTCCGTTAAATCCAACCAGTAGTTTTCAAAGTGTTTAACTCAAAAATGTAATCCTTATGGTAGTACTATACAAAAATATTAATATTAATAAGTGATCCCCAACGTTAGTCGGATTGATCCTCCAGGTTGAATGTCTCCATGAAATCTTGGGGAACCTTTACATTGTGTGTCTTTGTCTGTGCTCCTCAGAGGATGGGTCACATGTACTGTATGTCAGTGTATAGTTAAGGTGGCGACTCACAAAAACGTTAGCAAATCTGAGGAAGAGCATGTCGGCTTTGAAACGTCACTTGTTGCTAAAGAAATCCTTTACCGGGAGCTCTTTGGTGTGTGGATGGTCTTGCTTCATTAGATCATGAATTTTGGCGCACAATTAATTTATTCCATACAATAGTTGTTTGTCAGGACCAAAATCAATGACTTGCTTACGAAAGCAAAAGAAAACTGTTAAGACTCATTCCTGAATCAGGAAGACAAATAAACCAGTGAAAGGTTTAAACTCATTTTAACACAACTTTGGAAATCTATAGACAAATTCACATGTTATACAAGAATGCTGGTTTTATTTATAATCCCACACTTTAAAAAAAAAAAAAAGCATGGTTCCAAAAATTTAGGAAATTGTAAATAGGCCTGGGTGGCTACAAAGTCAATCTGGAAGAAAACAGACATAAAAACCGAACTACTGGCTGATCTTTAGTGGCTGTGGAAACAATGGAATAAATGTTCCTGTTTGCCACACACATCAGTTATGCTCACATGCATGTAATCCCTTACACACCCTCCAATGAATCGCCCCCTGGCTTTTACTATAGCACTTTGAAGACTGAAGAAGTGGACCTGTAGTAAATCTCTTAAATACACCCACTTCTTCCACTCCTCCCTTCTTCCCCTCTTCTTCAATGAGTCCCACTCTACCCAGCTCAGACCAGTCGACCTTCACATGTAAAGTAAAGCTGTGTGGATAGGACTCATTGCTCAGCTATGCAGTAGAGAGGAGGATTAAGACTAAGGACTAAGGCTGGGTGCCAGTGCAAGGATTGGGCATTTGGCCATTTATGAATGATCTGGAGAGAAGGAGAAACCTCACTCTTTTTTTGTTGTCAGTTTTTACTGAAAATCTCCTCTTTGCTCCTGTATCAATCTCCCTCTCCTTCTCCCTTTCTCCTTCCACCCCTCTTTCCCCTCTATCTTAACCATGACGCTTCTTTCAGAGGACCAGTCTTCGAGACCCCAGCCCTGCCGGCTCCCAGAGCCTGGCAAACACATCCGCAACTCTTTGCACCAGTTCTCAACAGACTACTCTGGCTCCAAAGAGGAGTACATGACCAGTGGGGAGAGCGTTGTCTACCAAAACATGGAGCCCCCAAAGCGTTCGAGGGGTCGACTTATCCTCCACGGCATGGTCATGTTTGGAAGGGAATTCTGCTATGCCGTGGAGGCCGCATTTGTCACACCGGTGCTTCTTAGCGTGGGCCTTCCTCGCAGCCTGTACAGCCTGGTGTGGCTGATCAGTCCCATCCTGGGCTTCCTGCTCCAGCCCATCATCGGCTCGGCCAGCGATTACTGTCGCTCGCCGTGGGGCCGACGGAGGCCCTACATCCTGGCCCTGGGCATCTTCATGCTGCTGGGAATCACCCTATTCCTGAACGGAGATGCTGTCATCTCGGGTAGGAATAAATAATCTGTCTTCTTAAATCAAATATCATAGGCATGAAAAATGAATTATCAAATGCAAGGCGTACATATGAGGTTTTGTCTTTCTGTTCTTGTCGTTTTAACTACTTTTGTTCGTTGTCGAAACTGGTTTGTTGTCCCTGATCTTAGCTCATGATCTAATGGGGTTTTTTTCCTGCTGATGCCATTATTTGAACTCACTTTTGGCCTTTCTTCTACGTCTTGGACTTTTACAGACTCTGTAATACCAACCCTGGCAGTGTTGGCTGGCTCTGCCCAGATTTAAAAAGATTTAACTCGTTAAATGTGTTGGCATACAGTTCTGAGAGGCTCTCACACTCACACTTTGAACTTGTGACTCAAGTTAATTGTGTGACTTTTTAAGATAGTCCTGATCCAGTCGCCCACTGGCAAAGACAAGCGATGAGGAATGAGTGTGAAGAATCATGTTTCACATACAGAGTAGAAACCAGGGATGTCTTTCCAAGAAATCAATCCTCTGGGCTGTATCATGAGAAGAACTCTAAGCGCAGAAGAATATGTGACCTTTATGACAAAAGATAAGATGAATGAAGGAAACTGAATCAGCAGTATAGACACCTGAACTTACACACTGCTGAGCATTCCACTGCAGCTGTGTTGTATCTGACTGAGCAGCTTCATAGGATCAGTGTGAGGTTAAGTACATATTCAGCGATCATTTCATCCACTCTGATTTTCATTGAAAACCTTCATTGAATCTTTTGATTTGGAGAATAATAAGAGTAATCAATGGACATTATGGAGCCATAAAAATATCACATAATTATCCTTCTTTCATGAGTGGCTTGATAGAGAGAAACTGCAGCACAGTTCAATCACATTGAAATTCACTTTCTTCTTTGTTGAATGCTGTAATTGTTAGTCAAATTCCTATTTAAGAAGCCTCTGGGCTTTGCAATAATCATCATATGAACGATCAAATATTTCTTTCTTTCTTTCTGGCCAACACCAGATAAGCTGATTACCTTTCCACGTTTCTCAGGGGTGTAGAAAATGCCACCGGCACCGTGTGACATATTGTTTGCATTGTTGGAACAGCCCCGCAGTCTGACTGCCTCACGTTGACGGCCACAAGAAAGACCCTTTGAGCCTCTAAAGAAGGTTCTTCTGTCTTTTTGATTGCTGAAGAAATTTCAGTTGACGTGAAAACAGAATGCAGAACAAAAGTGTTCTTTGAATGTAACTCCAAGACATTTCTCTCTTCTTTCTATGTTGAAGTACTTTTTTAAAAGGTTTATTTGTGTGCTTTCTACGCCGTTATTTATAGATAGGACAGCAAATAGAGTCAGAAATCAGGGAGAGAGAGAGAGAGAGAGAGAGAGGAGAATGACATGGGGGGGAAAGGAGCCACAGGTTGGATTCGGACCTGGACCGCCCGCTTGGAGGACCACAGTCTACGTATGTGGGATTAGGCTACTGGTGCCACTTTAACTACTTTTTAAAGATTTATTTTTGGGGGGCTTTTTGTGCCTTTAATGGAGAGACAGGACAGTGGATAAAGTTGGAAATCAGGGAGAGTGAGTGGGGAATGACACGCGGGAAAGGAGCCACAGGCTGGATTTGAACTTGGGCCTTGGAAGACTACAGCCTCCATACGTGGGGCACGCGCACTAACCACTGTGCCACCGCGCCACCAGTGCCCCCTTTTAAGTACTTTCTAATACATTTCTCGCCTCTAAAAAAAGATTCCTGTCTTTTTATTAGGTTGAAAAGTCTGCGTTACATGTCAGCACTACAGATGATTTGCTAAAAAATGTGTTCTCCTTTTGAAGTGACCAGATGTGGCAGAACAGAACACTCAGGTTCTGAACTAAAAAAAAATTCTGTCAACTGTGATTTCTTCAATTTCACGCACTTGATGCTTTTTTTTTTTTTTTTTTTTTTTGGGTTGGCTTTCGATCCGTGTTTCTTTTTTTCGGGCATCTTATTCAACTTGCAAAACATCACACCACAGGTTCAGCTATGTGTTGATGTTGTGAGCGTATCACACTTTTTTTTTTTTCTTTTTTTTTTTAACACCATGGGCTTGAGCTGTTGATGCATGTTGAAATGTTTCGCTTCTGTTTTTGCAGCAATAGTCACCGATAAGTCGTTGAAGAGCGTATGGGCCATCGTGGTGGTGATGTTCGGCGTCGTGCTGTTTGACTTCGCAGCAGACTTCATCGACGGGCCCATCAAGGCCTACCTGTTTGACGTGTGTTCGTATCATGATAAGGAGAGAGGACTGCATTACCACGCTCTACTCACAGGTTGGTAATGCACACACACACATGGATAAGCACACAAACAAGCACACTGTTGATGCCTTTCTATTCTTATTGTTGCATCTTGATGGATTTTCTTTCAGCTGGAGCTCGCTCCTTTTCTTGAGACTTTCAGTGATAATAGCTTTCTGAGTGTTTTTTTTTCTAGCTGAACACCTCACATAACAGGTGATGATGTTGTGATTCTCTGGGTGTATTTGTAATTGTTCAATGATGCATCCCAGTGGGTGAAACATCTGAAGAATGTCATGAACATTTCATGAACAGTGCTGCTGTCTTCAGGTACCATGTTCCTGTAATGGAAATAGCAATTAACAGGATGGCTATGCAAAGATGATGAATGTGAGCTAAATGTTTAACTTTAGCACAGAGATGGGAAACAGTAAAGCGCCTGACTGGCATCATTCAGAGGTGAAATAACCCTCCCTACTAGGACATCAAAGTTTACGATAGCTTTTTTATTCAATACCAGAAAAACCAGGGTGTTCAATGATAACTTGTTTTTTTAAATGGGGGATTTAAAGAGTCTCTCAAACAAAGGTAATGCATTAACAGCTAGTCCCTGGTAGTAGACTGTACACCCTCCCTGTCCAGCAAGTAGACATAGTCTATTTGTGTTCCCTATTAACTGGTGCATCACCATGACAACAATACCATTGGTAAGGTACGTCTCTCTCCAGCGTTTCTGTTTAGCTGGTTGAAAAACTTCATCCGCAGCCATAAGCCCAGATATGTAGCCGTGACACCTGAACGTATGAGAGTATTTTTTAGACAGACAGGTCCCAATTACATGTATTTTTCTCCTGATTTGTCTCAATAAAAAATAACATTTTAGTGTCAGAATGTTTGGAAGATCTGAAGCTTATGGAAAATGTCTCCAATAATTACTTGGTAGAATATTCTGGGAAATGATTCTCAAGCTGTGCAAAGCTAATAGACTACTCTCTTAAGCCAAAGTCGCATATTATCCACTGCTGGACATTTCAGCAGGACATGCTCCTGAAATCCTCCTGATCTGGTTGTTCACATATATACTTCACAGCGGGAGACTATCCCTATCTAAAGATGCTTGGGGGGGGGGGGGGCAGGGTGTCCTTTTATATCAATTCCAGGTTTAGTTTGACAGAGACACAATAACAACAAAGGATCAGAGAAGAACAACCTGGCAAACAGAAAACATAATAAAGTTGAATTATGTGTACGGAGATTGCAACCGTTGGTACATTCAGTCTATGGTTGCACATCTATCTCAGGGACTAAACTAAGAACCTCTCCAAAATTGGAAGCATTATCCAACTGGACTCGGTTGAAGATCTTGAAACTTTGTAGGTTCTCTCAGTCGTCCAGCTTATGGTAAATTTGAAGCTTGATCCAAAGGCAAGATCTTCAACCGAGTCCAGTTGCCTTTGGATCCAGCTTTGAATGTACTATCACCTGGATGACTGAGAACCTACACAGACAACTCCCCAAAAAAACAGTCCACCATCTTGCACTGTTTTGCATTTGAAGATCACCATCCAATGAGAGACTGTCATATAACCAAAGCTCCTCACATTTGGTTTGAGTGATAAATCAGCGCCTGTTTACTACGTTGTGCTGTCTGCCATTTTATTTAAATGTCATGTGTCAGTATAGTGCCCTTAACAATCCAGTGTGTCTGTGGTCTATACAGTATTTACCACCAAGTGTCCAAAATCCCTGTTGAGCAAATGGTGCAATGAGCATGTGACAGAACCTCTGTCTCTGTTTTTTTACTCTTTAAGAATACATAGAAATTAAAAGTTGGATATCTATTTCACACTAACGTAGCAAAGAAATATGAAGTATTAGTTCTGTTACTGATTTTGCACGCAGCAGCTCCTTAACTAAAAGCTGCTTTAAAAAATATTTAGTTTCAACACTGAATCAAATGATCGTGTGCGCGTGTGTAAGGAGGGGAAAAAAAAAGCCCAGGAGAATTATTACCCAACCGTCGAGCATTTTAGCTTATATCAGCTCATTGGTTGGCTCGTATGGTTTCTCCACACAGAACATGATAGTTTTTACTCAGCCTCATCAGCGGTATTTTTGTTGTGTAAACTTTCCCAGCATAAAAGAAAACACACAGACACAATCAGTAACTAGCTGGTGAATGGAGGGCAGCAATCAGCAGCTTAAGATCTTTTGACACAAAAGCCCATACATGTTGTTATATGAAATATCAATGAATGACTCTCAGAAAAACAGAAATTTTATTAATGAAAAGTTACTTTTTGATCATTTCTTCACTGATACAATCTCACTATTTGACAAGACTTTATTTGTAAAGGATAATCAAATGCAGCCAAATGCTTCCTTGTATTATTGTTCTCTCAGGGAGGGAGGTTTGCCTCTTTTTTTCCCATTATACCTTCTTTTGAATTCTTTATTGCCGACTTTGTAAGTGTCTTAACTGGAACCCCCCCCCCCTCTTTTTTTTTAGGTCTCACTGTGACATAAGGGTTTTCTTTTTTGTAAGTTTTGAGTTTTGGGTTTCCACCCTGAATCTTGAAAGTGTGTGCTCCTCAGCCTTTTTGATAAAGGTCATGAACGTAAGGGCCCGATGAATGAATAGATTGTCCGCTTGTGATATAACTGCCGATGATGGTGTCCGGTTTATTCTGCATTCATGGCAATTGGCGGAAGTACATGAAAAGATCCCTGTAGAGATAATGGATATAGATTGCCGCTATATGAAACTCAAGAGGCTAAACGGCGCTGAAAGGAAGCAGGCTTTTAGTTGCAGTTGCAGCTTCCTTGATAATTGTACACTGTACTCTCATTCTGTAGTGAAGTGACACTTAAAGACACATTTAGCAGCAATTCAGGGATATTTTTAATTTTTCCAATTGTAAAGGAAAAAAAAGTCTAATAGATCTTACAAAACATTATTTCCGAGCAAAATGGGAAAACTTTCAAGAATGGAGATTTTCACTTCTGTGATGCTGTTGGCTTTGCTTTTCCGCTGAATGTGAAGCACAATGTGTTGATCTGTGTAGGAAATGTGATTTGTAAATAAAGTTTGACTTGACTTTGTTATACTTTGCCCTCAAATGGGAGAAGATATCAGTTAAGTAAGCACTATATTTTTCTTTCTGAGTTTGGAGCACGTTGCTTTCACTACTTCAAAGTTCAGAAAGACTCTTGTTTTTAGGTATTTGTAATATTTATCCTTCAGATTTATACTGAAATAAGTGAAACTAGAACACTAAAACAAGTACATAGAATGAACTCTCTACTTTGACGAGTTTATACCTTAGCTGAATATTGTCCTTTCACAGTATGAAATTTGCCAAATTTTAGTTATTTTCTTAAATAAATCCATACCAAATGAGTCTATAGAGAATATCTGAAATAGTATAAGCAATCAAAGACATATTTGATCATACACTGCTCGGGTTGTAAGATGATGTTTTTGGTGTGACCGTCAGTGGTGTGCTCAGCTGTCAGCAGGCACCGGGTGGTGTGAGCATGCTAGTCAGGCTGTAATCCAGCCCTGAGCTAGTCATGTGCTGCAGTCATGGGTCTGGGCTGAGAGAGACAGAGGCCAGGCACATGACTTCATAGACGCCCGCTGCCACTGCTGGAATGCGAGGTTTAGGGAGGGAGGAGCAGGATGTGTTGTGTGTTTCTTTGGGATACTTGGAACATTTGTGTGAGCCCAAAATTCAACTCTTTGTTTTTTAATGAAATGCTGTTATCAACCATCTGCATCAGAGCCTTACTGACCCTTAACCCCTTTAAATTATGCACACACATTCATTGTCCCCAGAGGATGAATATTGACACATTTCGGAGCCCCCTTTTCATTTAGCGCCATCTTCAGTAATTTGATTTATTACAGATTGTCCATGTCTGATGTACTTTATGTTTTACACTCACATTACAAACATTATCATCCTGACATGCTAATCTAACACGCTTAACATGGAACAGATCATACTGTAGCTTCACATCAGAATAATCAAGTAGTCATTCTGTGCTTGTTGTGCATGCTGGCCAGTGGCAGCTGGTCAATAGAGGGCGCTGCTTCACGTTCCCCACGAGGAGAATGACTCACCTTCACTTTATAAGAGTCTGCTCACACCTTTTATGTTTCACAGCTTTTACATGAAATTATCTTTTTATTCCCGTCGTTGTTCTTTTGGAAGAAATATTTTTTCCCTCTGGTATTTTTTTGCTGGCCCTGGCAAATGGTATACCTGTACCTAGGCTTACTGAGGTCACATTCATGGAAGCATATGCCATTAAAATGACTCCCTATCCACCTGCATCCTTCTACTCCAGTGCAATTATGTACAATGCAACAAATACTATATACAATTTAAAAATACATTAACAACCTGATGAACAGTACAATGAACGATACATTTTTCGCAATCACCTGACAACACCTCCTTCCAATTAGCAGTCTATTTAAGCTGCAAAATATCCGCTCTTTTCCTCTGCTCTTTCATAGCCAGCTAGCAAGTAGTGTCACACTAACCAAGACCAAGACCAAGGCAGGGTGGGACTGATTCAAGACCAGGACCATAAATATCACTGAACAATCATCATTTTGTGTGCAGGGGGCGTGTCACTCACTTAGTCCTTAACAACAGAAAGGTTGCAGCTGTAACCAGGGAGGAAAATCTGATTACAAATGAATTTTAGTTATTTGTTGTTTTAGAAAAAGGGGGGGGGGGAGGGGGGGGGGGGGGGCTGTCCTTCTAATCATGACGTGGAAAAATAGTGTGTCAGTGGTGGTCTTGACCAGTCTTGATTTAAAATCCGGAGTCTGTCCAGTGTTGAATAACAAACGGGCTGACTCTTAGATAACGCAGGTTGAATAAACATGTTGGGTCAATCCGCTTGTGAGAAAGCATTTCTAGGAAAGTGCTTTTTGTTTTTGTTTTCTTGACATGCTCGTTAGATAAGCGGCCGGTCTCTCACCTTTCCTGAAACTGTCAGGTCAGAGTGTTTCATTTCCTTGTAGTGAAACGAGAGGAGGCTGTGTTGTTCATAAAACCCAAGAAGAGCTGAGATGTATGTGACATTTAACTCTGCACTGAAGCACATGTTGTGAACTGAGTGACAACACAACAGACTTCCTTCATATTCCTGATAGGTCTCGTCCACTGCGGGGACTCATAGTATTTGTCTGAGGCTTACTGCAGTGAACAAAAAAGTAAACAAATAATTTTCTCCATCTAAAGTAATATACGATAATCATCTCTCTCATATTCAGCTGCTGCTCATCATTTTAATATAGATTTGTGCCCCGTGTATGCAGAGATCATTTCCTGGAGAAATTTCAGGAAATTTCCATCAATTAAATTACCTGTGCAGCAATAAAAAAAAAGCGTATCATGGTGTTTGTTCTACTGTATATATATTTATTTTTCCAGTCAGTCAAACTATGTCCACAACATGATCCTGTTTTCTCCAAACAACTGCACATTACTGTCCTTTATAGTGTTTTAATCTCACCTCTGTTTTCTTCCAGGTCTCGGAGGCGCATTCGGCTACCTGGTGGGAGCGATGGACTGGGGCCACTCGGTGATCGGCAAGTTGCTGGGCTCCGAGTACCAGGTCATCTACTTCTTCTCAGCGATGACCTGGGGCATCTTCCTCACCGTGCACCTCTTCAGTATTCCAGAGCAACCGCTGGGCAAGGCTCCGACCGACTCTGACCTTACACCTCCGAGTGCCCTCCGCCTGCTGGGCTCCCACAGCAATGTTTACGGATCCCTGGCCAAAGAGCCCGTCTCCCTACCTTCGCCCGTTCCAGATCCCAGACCCAGGTCGTTCTCTGCTCTCGGGGAGGCCAACGCAGTGACCTCAAGTGCCAAGCAGCCAAACAAGGTGCTTATAAATGTTCAGGAGCAAAACCCTCTAAGCATGCACGTGTTTATACTACACATACATGTTTAAAATGTGTGGAATACAGATTTCAGTTGTTGAGTTCACTCATTCTACTCATGCTGGCAGGGAAACGTGAATGTTCTTCTTTGTATTCTTTTATGTATTTAAACCTGTAAACATGGAGAGATAAAACCTTTTCTTTGATGCCGAGGAACAAAGAATAAAGCAGATATGATCAATAAGTAGCAAAGATAACATGGCGAAACAACAAATCACAATCAAGTGGAGAAATTAAGTATGAGATAAATAACCTGATATAAATAAATGAAAAAAACAACCTTAAGAAAAGTAAAGAATAAAATAAAGCAAATGCGCTTATGACGAATAAGATTTTGAAATCAACCTTCGGATTGTGTCAGCAGAATGAATGAGGACAGTTTAGAGATTAGTTGAAGCATATTCAAAGTATTTGGGGCACAGTAAGAAAAAGAAAAGTGGTCTTAATGCCAGCTCTATTTAAAAACGTCTTAACTGAGGACGGGGAAATGTCTTCATGAGCAAACACTGAATCTCCTTCCTTCCACTGAAAGATGTGAGCATATTGAAAGTAATGTGTGTATAGATGTGAGTGGTATGGCATATACACGGCGGCTGCTGAAGGTTAACCCTATAGAAATCATAATGATAACCTTTCATCGGACTTAACAAATATGCAAAACATGGAATGTATACATAATGTCATATAATGCATCCATGAAGGGGATGTGGAAGTGGACTTAAGATGTGACCTCTATTTTTTTTTACTTTTTTGACCGATTAAGTGCCTCATGAGGCAAGCATGAAAACAGTCAGTGATCCATTTTGTGGCTCTGATCTGAATGATGAAATAAAAAAGAAATGATAGGATGTATATGATGTAATACGATGTGATACGTCAGGATACAGTGCGCTACAATATGGTAAAATAGGATTAAATACAATATGATACGATATGATACTGAACAATATCATACAATGTCCTACAATATGATAATATCAAAATTAATCAGTTCTGAAGAAATGTGAGCGCCCTATGCTCTATTACGGTACACAAGTAAGATAACATTTATTACGTAACAGGTAAATATAAAGTGTGTTATATTAGGGTCCTTATTTTTTTATTTTTTTTTCAGATGAAAATAAGTATGTTGTTTAAAAATTGGATGTCCTAAAGTTTCAAGGATGTACTGGGGGTGGTTGTGGCTCAATTAGTAGAGTCATCTCCTAACTGGAAGGTCGGGGATTAGATTCCCCGGTGGCCTCTGAATTTGTATGAATGGGATTAGTTACTTCTGATGGTGTTTACTTATGAATACATAGAAACCTCTGCCATCAGTGTGTGAATGGGTGTGAATGTGTAGGTGTGACATGCGGTGTAAAAGCTTAAGTCCGTTTACCATTTGCCATATATCTTTACATTTTTTAAAGGAACTTCTTTTTTAATCTTGTCACCTGAATCGATTGTCATTTTAGTTGATTATGAAATTCCTCTATATTTGCTTGTTTTGAATTTTTTTTAAACTCGGTAAGGAGCAAAGCCCCTCCGTATGTGCTGTATCCACTGACGAAGACAGATTGTTAAATGAACCATCCTAAACATATACTGTACAGTCTGTAGAAAGCCATACAACCATTCATTATCTATACCGCTTATCCTTTTTTTAATGGTCTTTGGTTGAAAAAAAACTGTTATCGAATCCTAATACCTGTACAATACAATACTAGCATATCATACTAGCCTTAAAAAACAGCCTGTTCAACCATGTCTTACATAGAGTCGTGTTAAAGCTCCATCTGAAACAAACTCCCATATTATGCACTTCACCTTTAATTATATTGCTGTATTCTCTTTGGTACTATAAAGGTTTGACATTGGACAATCCATCAAAACCTCCCTGCTGAGTTGGCTCCAGACTATGTTTGATACATGTTCATGAAAAAAAAGAGTTCTGTATCATCTTCTATAATTAGCTGTATCAGCCTGGGTTAAATTCAAAGAAATTAAATTATTAATTTTCTCACATGTCATGCACTTACTTTGACAGCCATTTGAAACATGCTTTGTTGCTTTGGATGTGGGTTTTTTTATTCTTCAGTTTCAAGCGTGCCATAGACTGTGTCAAAAATGTGCTTTTCAAAAAAAAAAAAAAAAATGAACGTACTGAAGCTGAATATTGCGATTACAAATCAGTCGCTTTTTAATTAATGACCCTTTGACTCATATTTCTACTACAGAATTATGCATGTTTGGGAAGCACACAGGGCTTTAGGCTAGTGCTTTTGTCTTTCATCATCTCTTAGCTCTTCACATTGAGATGTAATTAAGGCATTATGCAAATATTTCAACTTTTGATGCTTTTGAACTGTCACCATCTATGGGTTTTTAAAGCACCTTGAGTGATGAAAAACCAGGAGAGTATTGAGAGCTGATGGAATAGCTGCTGTTTCATGTCTTTTTCACAAATCATGTTATTTATGTTGCTGTGGAAAACTGTCACCTGTGATGTTTACCTCTTTCTACAGGCCCAGAAGAAAATGACATTCAGGTCGCTAATGAAAGCTATCATCAATATGCCACAACACTACCGCTACCTTTGTGTCAGTCACCTGCTGGGATGGACAGCTTTCCTCTGCAACATGCTCTTCTTCACTGATTTTATGGGACAGGTAATCGTTTGTTTGTATCTGCATGCACATAATATATGCTTGGGCTGGACTCCATTAAAAAACATTATATAAACTGAATAATCCATGCTATAGACTCAAAACCTTGCATCATGCATCTATTATGGAGACCTTTGAGTTTTCCAGCTGCCATGTCTATGTCTTTGTGACCTAAAGGTCCATTGTTGTGTTGAATGCCGTCAATTACACAGTCAAGACCTTTGAAAATGTCACCTTGGGCTCTGGTACACAGTGTTACTTAAAGAGGGGAGATTAAGTTAAAGATTGACATTCAATAAATGTTCTTTACTAGACGGAAAATCATTTTACAGAAAGAAATTACTGTTCCATTCAGCCTTTTCCCGGCTACAATTCAGATAAAATCATCTGAATGGTAGCCATTTTTTTTAATTTTAATATTGCATAATTTCTCTGTGTTTGTAAGAATTGTATATTCTTCATTGGTATCTGCAAATAATGTAGGCTAATGTTGAATGAAGGAAAAACACAAGAATGAAACACCAATTTATATAGCTATTAGCTAGGCTTGTTTTGTCCAGGACATTTAAGAAACTCTCTTAAGGGAATAGTTTGGCATTTTGTGAGATATGCCTGTTTTCTATCCCGCCAGGAGATAACAGTTAGCAACTTATCTCTTTCGTGTCTGTACAGAAAAGTTAGCTTAGCTTGGGTAAGCATAAAAACTGTAGCAAGGGGAAACATGCAGATTTTGTTACACAGAGCCAGATTAACTATTACTAGCGCCCCTCCATCTAACTGTTTGATAGTCTGTAGCTTACTTTATCTCAATGTTAACAAAAAACGCCCACTGTTTTATTTTAGTTAACAATAGGAAGCTGAATGGCTGGTATTGGTAACTGGACATAAAAGAGTTATGAATCCTCATTTAACTCTTTAGCTATCTCTCTGTTTAGTATGAACCTCACCCAGTTAGCCAGTTAGTCAGTTAAGATAAAGATTGTTTAACAGCTCGCTTTTTCTTTCTCTCCATAGCCTAGCTGATAATGTATTGCTTCTAGGCATTTCCTTTCCACCTCTTTACAGAATTATGATTGTTTGCCTCCTTGTTTGAGCTAAGATACCGACACATGGCTAAAGCTAGGCTACATATTGTCGTAGATCTTTTCATGAGACGCTGCAATTTTTCTTTTTCAAAATGCTGACTTGTACTTTTGGAAAAGAAGTTGAAGATTGAAGAAATGAGTTAAGATGGAGTTGTTGAATTGTTATTAATATGTTGAGGGCTGAAAACACAAGTGAGTTGTTGGATGACTTCAACAACTTGAACCAAACCATGAACTGTTTTTATAACTTATGAGTCATATGTCAAATTTAGACATACAATACCACACGTAGTGTTATTAGCTCATGATATGTGAGGATTTCCAGTTCTTAATCACTTTTATGTCTTTGTTGTACATTCGTATTTTGGTTGATTCGAAGATGTCAACTGGGGCTTGTGATAATTGGGTCATTTTTCCTCGTTATTTAACATGTTTCAAGCAAAATGGTCGAGAAAAAAATCAGAAATTGTTTAATGTAGCGCTAAATACAGCTCAATGTCAAATGACATATTGAGAGCACATTGAGAGCAATAGCAGTAGAGGTGAAAAGCCACAAGCGGCAATATGTTGCTGCATTCAAGCTCAATTTATCCTTGTTTGGGAAGGGGGGGGGGTTGCAGTGTGGAAGGTTGGGGGAGGTTTGAGTAGAAGTGTACTGTTGTGTGTAATCATCTGTTGACATTCATACGATGATAAATGGATGCCCTATGGATTCATGATGTGATTACTGATCAAAGGACACACACTGCTCGCTCTCACAGTATGTTAAAACCTGCCACTCAAAAAAGTAATCCTAAACTGCAGTCACTCATATTCTTGGAAAAGAAGGGGGCAGAAAGTGGCTCCCTGTTGAGTGTAACAGAATCCCCTTTTAATAGAAAATGAAACAGAATCCTGGAATAGAGCCATGGAGATATATGACATTTTCTATTAATAAAGCTTTGCGCTTGAATCAACTCATTATTTATGATCTTTTACAGTGACTTATCCAGATGTTTTTTTCTAATTTGAGCGGTTAGACCATAAAATATGTGTGCACACCTGGGGTATAGTGCTATTTTTATTAGTACCGGAGCACACCTACAGTATGATACAGTTGCGCATGTGTGCACCCACACAGTTAAGAACATGTTGCTCCTTCTGAAGGTTGCGTAACATGCTATGCACATGCTAATAAAATATAAGTCATTGTACAACACACATTCAAATGCTTTATGAAGAGTTGAATCGTGTGACTCTCAACATGATGATCTGATGATATATGAAAACATAATTGCTGATGTCGCACAGTCGTAAGCTATTGCAGCTTTTAGATGTTCCAAAAAAAAGAAAGGATACTTGCCTTTTCATCTTTACTACAGTAGTTAGACCATAGTGAAAATTCACAGTGCCACTATTATACAGTCTATGGCAGCTTGTTTTTAGCTCATGGAAATTTTAAGAGTGTTTTCTTCCATGTTAGTCAATGCATGAGTTGACATTGTGAATCAATCAGGCCATCTTAAATATCAAAATGATAACTGAGCATTGTGTTTGTTCTTAGCGTCTCTCTTGCATGACACTGAAGTAATGATCAGATCTTGAAGCGCTCAAAAAAGTGTATAAGAAATTGAACCAGGTTATTCAAACTGCAAATATTCAATTTCCATTCCTGGAGAAAAAACGAGTGAGCACTCCTGAGCTGTGGTGTGGGTTCGATGCCTTGCGCGAGTGCGCCTCGGCATTGCTCAGGAAGTGAACTGGCACCTCTCAAGCTCCCAGAACAATTCTCAGACTTGGTCCACAGCGGGATTTGAACCGGCGACCATCCGATTCCCAACCAAAGTCCCTACAGACAGAGCATTGCCACCACAATTATATGAACTATGATGAAAAAAATGTTGTGGAAAAATAGTTTTATGTAGTTTGACCCCTGTCCCATCGCTTAACATGATGACGAGCTGATGACCTGAACTGCACCCAGTCTTTATTATTAGTCTCCACTGTGCATATTTTACTTTAATTGCCTACATTAGGGTACCATACTGTTGTTAATTCTCTGTGGATATGTTCTTGATTAAAATGAAATTGATGACACGGTGTGGCACTGGACTTCCATGCTGAGGAAAAGCAGTTTGACTTCTGATTGGTGGGTTTGACAGTTTAATCCCAGGCCTCTGCAGACGTGTCAACTGAACCCCTGAAATTGCTGTTGAAAGTGTAGCAATCAGTGTGGGGATGTGTTTAGACCAGAGCTGATTTGCAGCCTGCAATTTTAGCAGCCGCTGCCATTAGTATGTTTGATTGCAGCGATGGAAAGCTCTCTAATTTGTCGGATGTCTAGGAAAGTGTTCTCTAAGTCCGGTCTGTTTGCCAAAGACATTGAAATTCAAAAAGTTTGAATCATAGTTTAAGAATATGAGGTGATAATTGAGCTGGTTTATCAGGTTTCATGAGGAGCCCACGCCCCCCTAAGTGACCCCTTGGATTCGATTAGATTAGATTAGAAAACTTTATTGATCCCCAGCGTGGAAACTCATTTGTCACCTGGTCAATTCATGCACACACAACAAACAATATTGACAGTACGTCACAGTACACAACAAGTACATAAATAACAAACACCACTGAAAGCATTTGAATAATCATGTACAGCCATGAGTCAGAAACACATCTAAAAATGTTCATTAAAATAACCGACTGCTGCAGGAACAAAGGACCTCCTGAGCCGTTCAGTGGAACATTGTGGCATCACCAATCGCTCACTGAAGGAGCTTTGGAGTCCGTTAAAAGACACCATGTAGAGGATTGCCTTCAAAGATCAAAACAGTTTTAAGTTTGGTCCTCATTCTCTTATGAACAGTGATCTCAAGTGAGTCTGGGGTAATGCCTATCACAAAGCCATCTTTTTTAATCAGCTTGTTGATCCTGTTTTTACCATCCACACAGATGCTGCCACCCCAACACAGTACAGCAAACACGTGATGATTTCGCCTTACATATTTAAAACACTCAATTGTTTTTCTGTCTCGTTTCCTTTTGATTTTGCAGATTGTATACAAAGGAAATCCTTATGCAGACCATAACTCTGCAGCGTACGCCACATATGAGAGAGGAGTGGAAATAGGCTGCTGGGGATTGTGTATCAACGCCGTTTCTTCTGCTCTCTACTCCTGTAAGTTACATTGCGACTGATTGAATATTGGCCACAAAGGAAGAAAATTTACACCATGCCATGCACTTACATCATCAGTTCCTTTGTGAATTACAGAATGATAAAGGGAGCTACATATGAGCTCCTCTTCTTTATTGGATAATGACCTGTACTCTGATGCAGCCATTCATGACATGACATGTGATAAATAAGAATATGCTCAGCAGTAGAAGAATAAAAACCTAAATGGGTTACATTAAAAAAAAGGTGGTTTGTCTTCTTGGTTTGAAATTGGCTCTATTTATAGAGAGTATGTGCAGAGATCATTTTAGAAGCTTTTCTTTTTACATTGCAGCCCTGAAACTTTAGACAGCCTGTCCAATCACATGTCCATTCAGCCGTAGAAATCTAATGTGTCCCTCAGAGGGGTTTTTAACTGTTTATGAGGTGCAATAAAGACATAGCATTTCATAGGGGGAGGGGGGTTGCTGTAACTAAGCATGACGTGTCACTCTGTGCGTGTTTGTGTGTGTGTGTGTTTTACAGACGTTCAGCGTTTCCTCCTTCAATACATCGGCCTGAAGGGGTTATACTTTATGGGCTACTTGGTGTTCGGCCTGGGCACCAGCCTGATCGGCCTCTTCCCAAACATCATCGCCACGCTCGTCCTCTGCAGCGTGTTCGGTGTCATGTCCAGCACGCTCTACACCATCCCATTCAACCTGATAGCCGAGTATCAACGGGAAGAAGAGGTATGTGCACTGTTAGACATGTAGAAATGTTTTCAAAGGATTAAAAAAAAACATCATGCTCAAACAAACAATCAGAAACACAGAGAACAACACAAAAATCTGTTTTTAATGAATTTCTGATTAATTTGAATGTAAACTGATGTAGTTCCTAACTTTCACTATAAGTACTTTATAAGTACTATAAGTATAACTCTTAACCAACACAAGCAACACATACAGTACAGGAGGAGCCTGATCTCTCACTGTGATTGGTCAAAATGTCAGAAAAAAACAGACTTAATATAAACCGCTCATTCAGAATGATTAGGCCCAGAATGATTCACAACAATCACTGAAAGAGGGATAGTAAACACTATAACACTTTGTGATCTTAACAAAAGCCATTTAAAATGAGTATGAAGAAATCATTTCAGCTGTCCTATTCAATAAAGACAAAAAGGCCCCAAAAAATAATAACTGAAAAACACAAACGAGGCAGCTTACATTTCTTGTTATGAAGTAAAGACGAGTACACAAACTTTATTTACAAGTTACTGTAACACCCCAGTCAACCAAAAAGTTGCAAAATCTAACAAGAAAGTGTCATCGTGATTAGGGAGGACACGTTGAACTCGGTGTTTCGGTCGCGTATAAAATCAAATGTTCCTTTTAATAAATACGTCCTGTCAGTTTCTGCTTTATACGACAGGTGGAGTGATGAGAGACAGCAGGTGTATATTCTTAAACAAGCCCAGCACAATTAAAAATGTTTGTAAGAAACTTTACAGAAAAACAAACTTTTGCTTATTAATGAACTTGGCAACCATGGTCAGTTTTTAAATAAAGACAGTTAGATGATAGATTAATCACTTCTGTGCAAAGCAGACAGATGGTCCATTTCTATGATTGTTGTAAACACCAGACTGTATCTTACCTCATCTCATGAAAACAAACAATCTGAATCTTCAATTTAATTCATTTTATCAGCATCTTCGTCTTTTTAGCGTCAATCAAAGTTCCAAAAGCCCCATATCCCAGCTTTAAATCCCTTAAATCTGTTAAATCTGTAAAATCTTAAAAGAAGGGAAGTAAAAATGCTAAATATTTGTTGCTTCCTATTTTTGGAATGTGTGCATTAAACACTTAACCCTTTCATTCATACAGTATGCCTTCATTTAGGTTTTGGGAGTGTTGATCATAAAACACAAGACCAAAATAGACGTACCTTAAAAAATAAAAGCATGATTTTATTAAATAATACCAGCAATTAATCAAATAAATAATCAGCTGATTAATAGATACTAAATAGATTAATAATAGTAATCAATATTTAAAGTTTCAATCGGTTACAGCCCAAATTTGCAGCTGTTTCCCCCCTTGTGCCGGATTTTAACATTGAAAGCTGAACAAAGGGAATGAATCAGCTTTGTACTCGGACAATGAGCTGCTAAAAATGTGTCAGTGCTGGGAATGAAAGGTTTCATTTGAAGAGATACTAAAGCGATTTAAAGCAATTTAGTGTTTAAAGTTCAGAAGAGAGGCGGAGGAGAAAATAGACTCTGTCAGTCACACCATCAGGTTCAGTCCACACTTCCAGTTTCTGAAATTCTGAAAGAGCATTTGAAGTCCGAATATTACGCTTAGATGGGAACATCTGTCCAGAGCCACGAAGACTTAATTCAATACTTTTCTCACACTTACCTATTTTGTAGACTTAGATGACATCCATGAGGAGAATTGGTTAAGTGTCCCTGTCATTAAATGTGGAGCTCAGTGCCACAGCAGAGTGGGTATGATGTATCACTACAGTGTTTAAGCAGGAAATTTGACATGTAGTTTCACTAGAACGGTATTACGTAAGTTAATAATGGTTCAATAAACAAATTGTTAGTAGAGAAGTGACATGCTCAAACTTAACTTTGACTATACATCAGATATGCTTAAGATCATATTTACCATGCATAATTCCCACAGCTTGTAAAGTATAAATATAACTTGGCATATTGCTCTTTTCCAGACTTGAATTTGTTTACACAGCTTTTGATTCCTTTCTGCTTTTGCATATCTCTCTCTCCCCCCCCTCCTCCCCCCCCCCCCCCCCACCACGTTCTTATCGCTCTGCACACTTCCCACTGTGCTTCCAGGAACAAATGAAGCTACAGGGAAATTATGAAGGGCCGCGAGGCACCGGCGTGGACTGCGCTGCGCTCACCTGCATGGTCCAGCTGGCACAGATTATTGTTGGGGCGGGGCTTGGCGCTCTGGTCAACATGGCAGGAAGTGTAATTGTGGTGGTTGTGTCGGCGTCGACCATGTCCCTGTTAGGCTGCATCTTTATTGCACTCTTTATTAAATATGTAGATTGATTCTGCTCGTATGAAATTATTTTAATGGTTTTCTTTTAATAAATTGAAATTCTTTATTATATCATTAAATGTCTTTGATTCCTGTGCTTCACTTAATTTCATGTTTGTGACCATTTGATTGGCGTTGACTCTTTGTGGGGGACAAAGCAAAATGTAATTAATTGTCAGTTAAAACATCATATTCGATCAATCTTTGGCCCTGAAAGACAAAGTCAGAATTAAAATCCAAGCCTGTCTTAGCAAACATTAGAAATGACCAAAATCTAACATCAAACTTAGTGTTTGAAGATACAAAATGTGTCTTAAAAGTTAAATGGCTCATTCATGTCTGGTGGCTGGTTTTCAGGTTGTATGTATGACCGTCCCATTCTTGTGGAAATCACAGGAAAGCCTGGAAAGAATGTCTTTTAATTAGGACTCGGGTATTAATTGAATGGAACACACACTGTGGCCATTTTCCTCCGACTTCAGGCTCAAGGTGGGATACTCAAATGCTGTTATAATATCATACTGCTGGTGTTTCAGGCATTCTTTAAACCCTTCAGCTTGAAGCCCCTGGAAGCGGAGGCCAATTGTTTTTCCGGGCTTCCAGTGAAAATTAACGCTCAGAGATGAAGGACCTCTGGGCAAACTTCCTTTCACCTGGGTGACCATGGTTTTCAGTCCGACTGGTTACTTGAAAAGCGAGAATGGATTGGCGTTCAGAAAAAGCGACTAAAAGAGTTTTTTTCTCAGCATTTGCATACAGTAGGCCTAAACATATGACATTGATTAAAGCCAAATCATCATTTGATGACTGCTGGTGGGCTGCGGGTTTGCCTTGCAGTGGATTGTGTTCCATCCCACAGACTCTAAACAGCCGAGGCCTGCTGAAACACTAGTGAATGATTGTTCTGGGACTACAGATGGAAACCAGAATTATTCAAATACCAAATTTGGTCCTGCACCCATTTCCAGAGTCTGTACATAGGAGATTATGTTCCAAGGAATTACAATATAAGGAATGATGTTGAGGTGTATTCTGTTATTTTCCTGATTTTTGTCTATCCAAGCTTTTTGTAAACATCTGTTTTTAAAGTCAATAACGTTTTTATTATTATTATTGAGGAATAAATCGATAAATCCAGAAGAACAACAGACCATATGTTTTAAATTCCAACAGTTGACAACCCATTAGCTATTGTCAGACATCAGTTAGTATGTATGCCTTTCCTAGCTTTCTTTAACTAGACTGTATTGAAGACCATCTGTTAGATAGAAATAGGCTTGAAGCTAACATGAACTTTGATAGTGTTACATGATACATTAGAAAAGGCCTAAATTCCCAGCTAATGGTAATGATAACTAGCAAAGTGATGTCGATAAGGGATAAGAATGGGAATAAAACCTTGGTTATTATGTCTTGTTTCTAAATTGGCATGCATGGGTCACTCCCACAGTCCAAAGACTTAATCATTCATTGCCCATAGGTGTGAGTGTTTTCTCTCTATGTCAGCCCTGTGGGTGACTGGTGACCAGTCCAATGTGTATCAGGGTGCAACCCGTCTCTCATGCTGGGATGACAGCTGGGATAGCCTCCATCCACACATAGCCCAAACACGATAAGCAGTGTAGATAATGGTATGATCTGCCGGGATGTTGAGTCTTGAATAATATTAAGTTGATGTAAGTCCTACACAGGAAAAAGGGACCAATGTGGAATAGCTCTCCCATTTATTTTAAACATTGCAATTTACATTTAAGGATCAAAGTAAAAAAAAAAAAAAAAAAAAACATTTATTTTTATTTTGCTTCTCAAAACTCTGTTTGTGCTCCAAGGCTGTGCAAGGAGTTAGACAATAAGATCCTTACTTGTCAAATGTTGTTTTTATTCTCGTCTGTCAATCATACTTTACTGACATCCACAGAAAACGATCACAGCGTCTGAGGCAACCATAAATATGTCTTCAAGATTTCACAGGTAGTGTCAGACCTGTTTTAATATGCAAATGTATTTTTTTAATGTAAATCACCAAGTTTGGCACACAACGAAAACCTTCTGCAGAACATCTTGAAAAAAACAAACCGTTTCCAAGCATGCAAAAGCACATCAAAGAGTCTCCCTGTGCACCCTGGGAGATCAACAGATATAGCCTATTCGTTAATTTCTTTGGGCTGAGGCTACACCTTATGAATATGTAATCAGGATTTCGATTCTTTTCATTTTATCTCCCCAGAAGCAGACTTTACTAACAGCTGAAATGCTTTGCTGTACCGTTTTAAAGCACAGGCCCTGGGGCAATTAGCTATTTATTTTATTTTATTTAAATTAGCCTGCCGGCATGTGCATGAAGTTTGTCAATTTGCGTATATCTGCTTAATGAAAAATAAATTGTAGTATTTATCTCAGAATGTTGTTTTTCATTATGGTTTCAGCAGACTTCTGAGTCATTCTCTTTATGCGCCCTGTTCCCCTCTCTCTGTCTCTCTCTCTCTCTCTTACACACACACATGCACACACACACACACACACACACACACACACACACACACACACACACACACAGTACATGCACATGCACACACACACACACACGCAGAGCACTTTGAAGCAAAAGAAAAAAAGATTAATTAATTTACTTTAGTGTTGTTCTGGAAAAAGATCTAATTAAATGAAAAGTTTAATTAAATCTTGCACTTGGATTTGATCTTTAAGGTAAAATTTAAGTTAGTGCAAAATCCCATTTAATATAAAAAAAACGTATACTGATCTAGATGCCTCGGGCTGCAAAATATCAAAATGAACTTTCTCCTTTGGGCAGAAACATACAAAATACAAAAAAAATAAATACAGAAATTTGTGGAAAATGTAATTTTCAAATTAGTTTCAATTATTTTCATTTATTTCAATTATTCTCGGAAACTCGGAGGGAAAAAAAGTGGCCCAAGTTCAGATCCAATATGTCTGCTGTGCATCGAAAGGGATGTTTAAGATGCAACTGTTGAGTTTATTAGCAGCTTAGTCGTCTTTTTGTGTAATTAAATCAATCAGACCGATGGTATCGTGCAAGTTCTCTCTGTGGAGGTGTTTTCACGTTATTTTCGGTCAGAAACTATCACGTAGTGTGTTGTTACAGTCTGGCATTAGCTAACAAAACAAAAGTTCTCCTGGACGCGTCCATGTTGCTTTTCCAATTTGCAACCGGAACGCAGTTTACTCGGGTGTGACGTCATTCCCAGCTCCGACTTCCCAGTTCTGAGCTAAATGGAACGCGGCACATAGGAGTTTACTGTGTTGCCTATCTGTAGAAATGAAAATCACATTTGTTCGTCAGAATTAATTTAGGTTTTGTACTTTGTTTTTAAGGAGTCCTTATGGGTTATTTAAAATTCCTTTGTGCTTAGTTGTAATACAACTTTTTAAACTCATCTTTAGTAGGCTGCTCACTTGACATTTATGGCTTGTTTGGTCTTTGTGCTTGAAAACTAATTAATGTAAATAGCATAGGATATAGCCTTAAAAACAAAGTAACTAATTTGCATTAAAACAATGCCTTATAAATCTCTGCCAAACACTAGAGACTCTGAATAGTTATAAATAACTTTGCAGTTAGGAGCTCTCATTCAATAAAGAATGCAGAAACTCATTACTGTTTTGTAAGATTATGATTCAGGACAGTTTTTAAACTCATTTGAACAGCACAGTAATGTTTAATATGCGTTTCCTTTAATTAAAGTGTTAAAAAAACTTGCCAAAGTTAATCTAAAGTTCTTTTATTTATTATTTATTTGCCATTATCCAGTAGTCTCTTTTCACCTGAAGCTCATTTGGAGCTATTATATAGCCTGATCGTTCTCAAGGACAGAGGCTGATGATGCATTATAATAAAAACAGCAGACTTTTACTTGTTCAACAACCAACTCACAAGATCACATGTGTTCTTTTGAACTCCTCTGTACAAAAAAAAAAAGGGAACATCAAGTTTCTCACATAGGTGTTCATGCAATTTACTGCATGTGAACATATTCTGGACAGGTTTATCATGCGAAATACGTTTTGTATTCTGATTTGATGCACACATATATACAAAATATACAAATTATTCCATAGTATTTCACTCCGCGATAATAAATGAAGCAATTAGCAAAAGCAAAAACAAAAACAATGAAGATTAAAACAAAAACAAAAAACAACTGTCTAATTGCTGTTTGGCAGATCCCTGTCCCTGTCGTTGTACATCACAGCCCCCGGGGGGTAAAACACCACTTTGTGCTCCTCGGGCGCGCTGACCCGGGCCAGCACGTGCCTCTGCTCGTCCATCTCGTGCTTCGTGGTGGCTGTGATCGGTCGTATGTTCGGCGAGGTCATCCTCCAGAAGAGTTTCCTCAGCGCTTTCCTGAACTCCCGCCTCATCAGGCAGTACAGCACGGGGTTCAGACAGCTGTTTGAGTGCGCGAGGCACACGGAAACGGGGAAAATGTACACCTGCGTGGTGTAGTACTCATAGGTGAAATGAACCACGTTGAGTTTGATGAGGATGCCCCACACTGTGAGCGCCTGGTTGGGCAACCAGCAAAGGAAAAAGGATAAAACCACAATGGTGACAGATTTGGTGATTTTTGCGCGCCGTTTTGCGCTCGACGTGTTGATGTTTTTGGACGTGATGAAGCGCAGGAGAAGCAGATAGCAGACTGAGATGATTCCCAGCGGCACCACGAATCCCAGCAGCACCTTCTGAGAGTGGTAGAGTCCCAGCCAGAGCTGCGCGCTTCCGTTTGTTTCCGGGAATTTGACGAGGCACAAGTCCTCGTTCGAAACGGTCACGGTGGTGGTGAAAACCGCGTGCGGCAAAGCGGCGGACACAGCGGCAAACCAGATGAAAACCGTGATGCACCGCGCGGCGCAGCACCGCGGGCGCCGCCTCCTGCCTTTGAGCGCAGTAGCGAGGGACCAGTACCGCGCCACGCTCATGGCAGTGAGGAAAAACACGCTGGCGTACATGTTCATGGCGGTCACATAGGACACTATTTTGCACATCGCTTTGCCGAAAAGCCACGTGAAGTCCAGCGCGTTCTCCACCGCCCAAAACGGCAGAGTCAGCACGAACTGAAAGTCAGTCACCGCCAAGCTAGTGACGAAAAGGTTGATGGAGGACTTTTTCCACATGTGTTTAGTCTTCATTAAATACAGGACCAGTAAGTTCCCAATCAGACCCAGCGCGCAGACCAGCGAGTAAATAACAGAGATGATAACACGCACAGCAGCGGCGCCGTCTCCCGCAAGATCCGTCTTTGCAAAGTCTGACAGGTGGAAGAAGTCTCCGTACGAGAGGTTCAGCGTGTTGGAAACACCGCTGAAGTTGAAGGTTGCGGCATCGATCCCTGCTGAGCCATCGTAATGAATGTCCGTAGAGTCTCCTGACATTTCAAATTGAATCCCACTTGATTTTTACTCACTACTTTTTACTTTTTCCCCCGAAATCCAAATTGCTTCCCTTATTGGAGAGAAATCCTTAGAAGTGTGTTCTTGCGCCAGCTTCCATGTTTATTGCAACAAAAAAAAATATTGCTTCATAAATATGCAATGAGAAGCTTTTCTGTTACAAGGTTGCGGTGTATCCGTGAGAGGTGACAGAGCTCCTCCTCAGGTCTCCGTGTTGCTTTGAGAATTCCTCCTCCAGCTCTTTGACCGTGGGCTGCTGACGCTCATTCGCTCAGGCGCAATCTGGCACTGTCCTTGGTCCTGAGTAGATGCAAAGTGGCAAAAGAAGAAGAAGAAGAAGCTTATTTTCAATCAAGGGAACCTTTTAAACACATTACATTTAGTTAGGTGAAAACAAATGAATTGAAACCGGAATTTCATAGTTTGACTAGAGACTTTCTGTGTTCCTTTTTGAAAGAGAAAGAGAGAGAGAAAAAACCATAAACAAAAATAGGTGTTAATAATTGTATTAATGTTTTTCTATACAGCTTTGGCAATAATACAACTGATTTATTCATGACAGCAAATCATATATAAACTTGATCTAGAGAGAGAGAGAGAGAGGTAATGCTCATATTGTAACTTGTTTTGGATTCAACCATCTATTTCTTCATATTGCATCCACTTTACTGTGACTAAGAGTTTGAAGCACAGATGAAACTGTTCACGTGGAGATTCAGATGACAAAGAGATTTTTTTTTTTTTTATCAGAATGAGGATGAACTGAAGAATAGAGAGAGAGAGAGGATGGTGGTCATTATGACTAGAGACTGGAAATCGCTGAAAAACAGAGGTGAAATAGAGTTCATTAGATTGTAAGTAGATTGCCACTCTCTGTTTGGATCTATTAGAGTCATTACAGTGAAATAATTGTCATTATGCCAGGCATGCGAGAGTGATCCATGGCAGTACACAACACACCCTCTTGCATGTTCTGTTTGCCTTCATTTAAGGACACAATGAAGCATTGCACAGGCGTCTTCCTCAGCAGTGCATCAAACGTGGATCCTCTGCACTTGAATACATTTGTCGTCAGTGATCCATGTGCTCCAGTACTTTCTTTAGATTCTTCCTGTGTGACGGAGTCCTTTGATTTGCTTTTAACAAAAAGAAAATAATAGTTTGAGTGAGAGGAACAGATGAACAGGTGAATTTTTCTGTATCATGTTGAAGAAATGGTGTCATAAAAAAAAAAAAAAAAAAAGCTGACACAGGATGACAAAGAAACCAAATCTGTCTTTATTCATCCTGTCAGCGGGGCTTGAACTCCATCAGCACTGATGTGTTTGGTCCCTGAAACATTTTCCATTTAAAGAAACACTGCAGTCGCAGCAGAGAAGTGAGTAAAGGCCGGGCATTTTTAATGAGGGGGATAATGTAGGATATGGACCAAAAAAAAAAACCTCATTAGTAATATAGAAGATTCCATAAGCAGAACTATCTCGACCATCTTAGACAGAAAGGCAACAACTAGGATTGAAACAACAGCTTTAAATGCATGGGAAGTGATGAACAGATAACGTAATGAAGCCGTTTAATTAAGTGCATCGAGATCGTATCAGTCGCTAATACACTCCATGCACTGACTCCAGTCACAGTAGACAAACGTCACCCCACCCTCCCATTGGTTGGAGGTGAATTATCTGGAGAGTCTCCTGCTGCTCGGACTAGCTGCGGGAAAAAATGATAGGGGGCTGGCAGGAGAGCGATGGAGAGAGGTTGAAGTCCAGGCGAAGAATCTGACTGTTTGCGTTCACTCATACAGATCTGATATGGCAAATATCAGGAGTTTTTCAGGAGTTTTCTGCAAGTGTGAAAGCCCTATAAGATACAAAGTCGGCTGCAGCCTGGCTGAGCAACATCAAAACTCTTTCACGATAATTTGTGGAGGACAGCCTTAAGATGATGTGTTGTAACTTTGCTGTTAGTCATGTAAACGATGGTGGGAGTAGCAATTGCAGCTCTGAGCAAGAAAACCAAACGTAGCAGGAAAAATCTCTGCTATAACTGTTATATGTTCCAATTTAGACTTGCCTACCTGCCATCCCAATATTGGCTTACCAATTCTTTTACTTCCGGAGGAAATCCTCACATGACAGCTGCTGCTATGTCCTGAACAGATTTACAGAGTAACACAGATAGTAGCAACTTCCAACATCCACACCGCTTGCCCTCACCTCCTAAAATCTCTTCATGTTCCTCGGCAATAAAATGAATTTGGCTGACATGGAAGAATCGCTTAGATTTCTTACTTCACTAAAAGTTACTAAAATAAATGAAGTATAATAAGTAATATTTCCCTCATAAAATATGGTGGAGTAGATGTAAAGTAATGTAAAGTAAATACACTGAAACAGAGAGGAAGTACTTCCAATTGTGAGGTTTTGTTGTTGTAGGTCTTCTCCTGACCTCTAGTGGTCGTCATGCGAACTACAATAAATTCCATACAAATTGATTTGAACAGGAGGAGATTGAAAACACAAACAACGCCAGAATAAATCTCCATGTTTGTTTTCCGATAATGCTGATTTGTGCCCCCCTGTGTACTGCAATCTCCACCAGCCTGACTGTTTGGTAGTCATAGCACAGCTGTTAGTGCCAGCAGCCTGCACACATACCACAGAACAGATGGAGCCGTTAGCATTCAGTGTGAAAACTCTACTGGATGAACCCTGCTGTCACATCAATATGTCACCCAAAGTCTAATATCCACAAGAAGTCCACTGATGTGGATAAAGGTGATCCAAAATTACTAGTCTCGGTTTATAAATTAGTTTTTATAGTGTCTATTATCCACTGTAGCAGTGTGTCTGGTATCTGTGTCTTATCAGTCCATGCAGACACACCCCTCATATAGAAACTCTTGGATTCCACAGCTGCCACGCTTCTGAAGACAGCCGGGGACACAGGTCACCTGAAATTAGGTCAAAGATCTGAACACCTTCATTGTTAACAAAGCACAAAATAGATCCCCTAAAAACACAAAACCTTTAGGCAGGTGTTAGCTGGTGAAATTCATGAAAACAAGATTTTTTAAAAGTACAGATTAGCTTAGTTTTAAAGTGTCCTTGGTACAGCTTTTGAAACTTGCCTACAAATAAAAGTGACAAAAGCCAGAAAGAAGTCAGAAAGGTCTCTGCAGGTGGAAAATAAATTTAAGATGCAATCTCAAACATCTCTGTTTTGTTCTCTTAAGTGCCAACTTTGGCGACAAGCAGTAACTGCAGGTTTTTTTTCCCAAGATTTTATTTTTGACATTTGCCTTTATTCGAAAGGACAGTTGATAGAGATAGGAAAAACAGGAAATAAGAGTGGGGATCACACACAACAAGGGGCTGCTTATTTAATCAAACTCGTGGCCGTTGCATCCCAGACTGCCCCTCTGTAGGGCGCACGCTATCTAACCAAAGAGCTAAACTTATAACTCTTGCAATAATAATTACACATAACTGTGCGCCACTTTAGATTTTAAGCTGGAGAGATGACTCTCAATGAAGTCACCAGTTAGTTTCTGAAGCTAACTTTTGAAGCCCATTGATGGTGATCGCCATATTGGAAATACTGTCTACTACCTAACTTTCCCGACAACCTATAACAGGCAAAGAGCTGGAGATGAGGTGAGCCTTAAGCCTCCTGACAAACAGCTATAACACCCGCCCGTCAGTCAGAGCTACCACACCTCTTATTATGAATAACTTCTATCCTTCATAAAATCTAAATGAATGAGTTATAAAAAATATGACAGTGTGAGCCGTCAAAGACAAAGGCTACTCCTACCAAAGTCATTTTTGTACCAGGCTGTAAACACAATTATTTCTGCTGTCAAAGTGTCCATTTTAATTGGGGGTTTGTAATGTGACTTCTGGGTCTTGTGGAGCCAACTCTTACGTTGACCCTCCAACAGCTGCAGTTTATTGTACTTCCACATTGGCTTCATTTTTCAACCCCATAGGTTGCTGTTTGTTTAGTCAACAGGCCACAGTTGGAGTTACCACTCTGCCAAGATATTTGGTGTTACCTTTGAAAAAACTAACTGTTGTTGAACCTGAGGGGTCCCTGGAGCTCCTTTGAGAACAATAATGTAACATTTCCCCAAAGGTATTTTGAGGATTTCACTTTCAAACAATCTCATGGAGATGATGTATACCTGCACTCATCACTTGTTAAATGGTACAATGGTAAATCCTCGTAATTACTCATTGACTGCCCAGCACTTTAAAGACTGGTATTTAAACAGTGTTATAATATAATATAATATAATATAATAAGGACAGAATCAGATACCAGAATGAACTTGTTACGAAAGGATTCAATCACATTATGTCAGAGGACAGTGCTGTATTATGACCCCTGCAACATCACACTTCTGACAACAGTTTGTAGTTTAGGTCAAGAGCAATAAAACTGTTACCAAAGATCATTGTCATGAATAGAGCAAGCTGGTAACTTCATCTGAACACGTCTAAAGCTCTTGTTAATGTTATTGGTACCATTCATAGTAGTAGTAGTAGTAGTAGTAGTAGTAGTAGTAGTAATAGTTTAAATCTGAATCTGATAATCTCTAACGGTATCACAGAGCTTTATCTTTAAGGGAGAATGTCAGCAGTGGTGAACTGATTGAGCCTGTGCTGATCTCCTATTAGTCTGAGTGCATGTTGAACACCAGTTTATGGACAAAACCTCGTAAATGTGAGTAACTTTTCAAGTGAAATGCTTCGTAATGAAGAATATTTGTATTATTTTGATAGTATCTGTGACTTTTTCTGTTGAATTTTTGGACGTATAATACACTTATTGATGGGGCCATACAAACAGAACGTACAGACTCCTGACTCTCTTCACTCTACATTTAAATTTAATCTTCAGAAAGATACACATTAAAAGCCCAGTGAAAGGCTGGCAGTTCACTGTCTTGTACAGTGGAACACTTTCTTCACTGGAGCCTTCAGTTCACACACAGGATCGGCTGTTCTGCCTCTTAAACTCGGACGCTGCATGCTTGGCTCCAAATTTACAGTTCAAAAAAGCCTCCTGCACAAGTTCTCCTTGTACTCCTCTGAACTCTGGAGTCCAGAAATGCACCATTTAGTATATAGAAGGCTCTTCTTGCATTGCTAATGTTGATGAGTAACAATATTCTGCGTGAGATTACATGAATACATAGCTTTGGAAAGAGGAATACATTAAGATAACTCTTGATTTGTGATGTGGATTTTCAAAATATTGTACATTTGTGAGCAAAACCAGCAGTAAACGTAGAAACAATATGACACAAAGATGCAGCTTAAACAGCATTCTTTAGCTTCTGGCGCTTGTTAGATGTCATTTTACTACACACTAAATGATTTATTTAAGTCTTACCCAAAGAAAGCATGGTGTTTAGTATCATTACCCAGTCCCATTCCTCTCATTTTCAGTGTCAGTGTGTCTCACATGCTCTCTAATAACCTGATCAACTGTTATCACCAGCTGCCAGCTGCTGCCACAGCTTTTTCCAACATAGCAACAATTCATTTAGCACTATGCAATGCTAACTCAATGGCTCCATGCCATTGGAGGGGAAAAAAACTCCCCTGGCAGGACCAACCAGCTGAAAACATGTCTCCAGACTTTGTTTATCGTAAATCCAGGAAGGCATCGTCTTTGTTTCCGACGCTTAATCAAACATCCAGACAAGGCTGCCCTGCAAACGCCTGTGCTTCTGCTTGATTTAAGACAGCAGGATACAAACTTTATCCAGAAGTGTCCATCCTTCCAGCAGGCTTCAGTTAGGTCCAGCAGAGAAGGGACTCCTATAGCACACTGCTGTCACCGTGAGACAAAAGGCAGCAGCTGTCACATTGAAGGACAAAATCCCTGGTGTGAAAACAGTCCACAGACTTGGTCGTACACATGCTCCCACTCGTGCACTTCTCAAACAGCGTCAGTTTGTGGTGGTTCTGTTGAGTCTAAGGTTGTGTGTGCTGCGCTTGAGCCCATCATGCTGACTTTCTCCTTCCCGTTCCTTGGTTCTTCCCTTCGTCTTCTCCTCCGCCAACATTTGCACCTGGGCCTGCGACTGACAGAAATAGCAAAACCAAGTTAGACTCATGCCTCTATTCTAAAATTACAAAACTTTGGGAAAACACTTCTCTGAAGTCACATGAGAAATTGAAATGGTAGGAATAGTTACAGTACATTTTACACATTGGTAATTCCCATTATTGGTGTTATTGATAGACAATAGCTTACTGTGAACAAAAGCAGATGAACACAATCAGAAGAATGAGCAGAATGAGCGCTGCGATGATGGCGACAATTATGATTTGTCGCTTTTCTCCTATACGCCAGTCCAGGTCCACATATTCACACCTGGAACCAACATAACCATACGTACACCTGGAAGAAAAGCAAGAGAAAGTTACTTTTATGACTTTTGTTTTTTAAATGATTTGATGAGAATATTCCTTGCAGCCATCTGTCAGCCTGTATGCTTCTCAGAATATACTAGGACTTAACATCCAAAACACATTTTAATGAGGAACATAGAGTTCAGACAATTAATAAAGAATGTTCTGTAGAATTTATCCGCTCTGTTTTCATTTGCTTCCCTGCCAAGCTCCTTAGTTTGACTTCCTTAGTTTGACTGTGTCTCTATTTTCTCTAATTCCTCCATCTGTTTTTAAATCAATGTCTCTCACCTGCAAGAAGGGGTCTTCTGTTCTTTGATGTAACGACAGTCCCCGTGGACGCAGTAGAATGTAAGCTCCTCGGGACATTTGGAGAAGTGGCCGTGGAAGTGCTCATCTGTGTTTGCTGGAAGATTAGATGAAAACTTTTAGAAATTCTTGCTGTGCATGGACACTTCGTTATAAACGAGCATTTCATCATCTAAAGTTAGGTTTCAAGGTTTTCAAGCTACATCAAATTGACAATTATTTACACTCAAATAATTAGCTTTAAAGGACTCATTAGATGTTTCCAAAAGTATTATATGTGTTTTAATTTATTTTGTTTGTTGAGAAGATCAATAAAACTTTGAAGTCTTTCAGTTTACAGCTATCAGTAGATTAGCTTAGCCTAGGTTACTGTGAAGTTCAGCATAAGAAAATAAGCCTGGTGCCATCTGAAGGTTAAAAAAAAACCAACTACATGCACCATTTAAGCTCATAAACCCATGCTTTGGCCATCTGTTTCCCAGTTTTTATGATAAGCTACAGGTAAGCCATCTTCTGGCAGTAACTACATATTTACTGTTCAGACATATTCAAATGTTAATGTTGTTGTCGCCTAACTTTCATCGTTAAAATTTAGGAGCTTACTTTCAAATGTCTATTTCTGTAACTGTGTCACGTTCTGTCATCCTGCCTCTTTGACTGACACGCTCACCTTCTGGCATGGTCTGATGTATATAAATAGACTGTTTGCAATATGATCCAGAGACAAACCCTGATGAATCAGTGCTAGGAAAAGCCTAGTGTCATCAAAGTCTCATTAACCACGTGCCTCAATTATTACCTTTCTTTATAAGATGAAATACGTGCTTACGCGGGATAGAGTTTAGGTATCGTTCCCATTCTTCATGCCTGTGTCTTCCCCTTTATCTCTCTAACTTGAAAAACAAATGCACACTGAAACACCCCAACACAACTGCTAGTAGGTCATACTGCTGAACTTCTGAACCAGTGTCACATAGCGCTTCTCAAACTAGAAGCTGCCGCTATCTTTACAACCCATTCACATGAAATTATCTTAGAAAATGAGCTTGTTAAAGAATACTGCGTCTCAGGTGACATCAATGGGAGCGCCTCAGTTGTTTGGTGAAACGTGTCCGCTTGCTGCCATGACCACAGCGTTGTAAAGAAAAAATATCCAGTTACAAAGTTCAAAGGAATACTATGTTTGATATGTTTATTTGCTACCTTGATGAAAGTTAGCTAAGATAATAGATTTGACATCACCCTCGTGCCTGTTTGCTAACCTCTGGATTTACCTAAAAGTTGGTTACTTTAGCTTAGCTTAACAGGAGAACAGCTAGCATGAAATGGAAAGACCCAAGAGCACACTAGCTAACTTATTAATATGTATTTTAGTTTTATTACTGTTTATTACAATTACTGACTCACATGTATCCTTGTATTTGTTCTGCCTAGCTTTACTAGCCTGCTTCTTACTGTAACAGCTAGCGCATTAGATGGTTAGTTTAGTTGCATTTTCTATTAAGCATTATGATAACAGCTAATAAATCAATTGTTAATTGAAAATAAAAAAGTTTATGTTTATTGTTAAATAGAATATCGCGTTATGCCGATAAGGAAAAGCCTCAGTCGTAAATATCACTTATAAATGTAGTATTTGTACACAGTGAGTCAAAAATAATGTTCTAAAATGAAGCACTTCGCAGTGTTTCAAGTTAAGAGGATGGAATATAAACAGGTTTGCAGGTTTTATTGTAGCATAAATTCACCATAGAGTTAGTTGACACTGCCTCTCTGTGGAGTCGCTAACAACCTCCTGATAAGTTCAGACCTCCTTATTTCTCCTCTTGCTCTGGACAGCCAGTAATGTGACTCCTCTACGTAACCTCTATTTCTGTCCTTTCTTCCTCATATTTTTAGGCATAGGTGTCTTTAAATGACTATATAAACATCTCTGCTTTTCAAACCTTTCCATTAAACCTCCACCCTTAAACTTCAAAGCAACATTTACAACCCCACAATGTACCGCCTCCTTCCCCCAACTTTCCATATCTACCTGTGCAATTGTCTCTGTCGCCATGGTGATGACAGTCTGACACGGTGCTGTTGGCAGACTCCACGGTGACATTCCACTCTGCCAGAGAGCATTTGCACAAAGCTAGAGCTGCAGCCAGGAACACAAACAGAAAGACAATTACAGCAACGCACAAAAAAAAAAAAAAGAAAAGAAAAATACATGCACGTGTGCAATGCGCTAACCATCTATGACGACATTCTAACCTGGGTGAAGGACCTGCGTATAAGCGATGATAGGTTAATAACCTACAATCACAATCAGGTATTGGTGAAATGCTGCTGAGTCATGATGCCAGCCAGGCTTTCAGAGTCGGAGAGAGTGGTGATTTTTGGTGTTCACGGCCACTCCTGTCTCTAACACACACTTTTACTTCTCTAAACAAAACTATATTATCAAGTCAGCCTCAGAGCTGTTTGATTACAATAAAGTTCACTACAGACTGTATTCACCTAAAGGAGATTCCACATTATCAAACAAGTCTGTTTTGACAAGGATTAGTATTTATAGAGGCTATAATGGATTCTTCATTCAATCATTAACCAACACTGAAGTCTACGGTACAAATAGTTTTCAAGAGGGAGAACACTGTCCTCGAACCGGCTTGAGCTGCATTGCTTCAAAGGCACATGGTTATTGAAAAAGTGTGCCAACAATTAAAACAATAGACATGAGTCATACAACGACATTTTTAACCTGTAGTTCTTTTGAGAAGAAAATGACAAAAAAAAACTATAATTATATGTAAACATCCCTTTTTAAAATGTCAAACTGAGGCTGAAAAACTCTTATGTTGAGGAAGACCTTCAGTTTGTAGGAAAGGTTAACACAGATTCAAGAAATAAAAAAAAGATTTTAAAAACAGTCACCTTACCTGTAATTATTCCTACATAGAGTCTGTACACCTTGGCCATCTCTTTACTTGAGAAAATCGCTCATCCAATAAACGAAAGTGAAGTTTCATTGACAAGTCCAAGTGAAACTGGATCAATCCTTCCTCAGAGGTCATTGACCTTTGAAAAAGGTGTGGACAAGCTACGCGGGTTCCCAAGTGATGTCTCGTACCGTGGTCCTTCATTGATGGCGGTGAAGTTCATAGTCATCCAGAAAATCTTGAGGCTATGACCGATTCTCTCTCTCACACACACACACACACACACACACACTTCTTAAAGTGCTTCACTGGTCTGGACTGCACTTCAGTGTGTGTGTGTGAGTGTGAGTAAGTGTTTATGTGTGTGTGAGAATAGAAAAAAAAAGGGGATGGCCTGAAACCCAACTCTGCTCTCTGCTGCCCGCCCACACCTTTAAAGGAGAATACCACTCCATTCAAGCTATGCAGGTTGTTTTCCTTGTTGAAGATCAACTGCACCTTTATGCCTGCCTTTCCTTGTTCCCAAAGAATAAAGTGATAGGTGTGGGACTCATTGGGAAGAATAACAACCAGTTTCCAGGCAAACCACTTCAGAATACATTTACAATTTTCGTTGCACGTTGTTTTAGATGCTTATAATATGTATGAACAGAGTTTTACACGATCCCTAAATCAACAGAAAGGAGATAAACGTAGGAATACTCTGACAGAATCAGACTCTCTTACTCTCTGCATCAACATCTGGAACATGTGGCGTTAACTGACTTTAAGTGGGTAAATCAACTAAAAGGAAAATGTGTGTGTATGTCCAGTTGGATACAGCTCATATTTGTATTCAACTTTTCTTAAATACTTAATTTCATACCACTCTATTTCTGAGGGAAGTCTTGTCTCACTTCACTGTCTTTTTTCTGCAAGTAATGTCTTGCAGGAAGTCGCCCAATCAAAAAAAAAAAAAAGACGTAGTTGGATTTTGACATTGTTGAATAGTGTGAGGTTTAGGAATTTGTAACATTAGCTAATGTATCAGTTTCATGTGACATCATCATCTGCTTTGTCCCTGAAAAAAAGGTCACCAAAATAAAATACACAGTAACTTTTAATGAGATCACGTGTTTGTCCATGTTAAACCATTGTGGAAACATTTGACATAATGTAATTGTACTCGCCAAAATATATTAAGATCTTATTGTTTTTGAGATCTGAATATGGAAATGCTACTCGGTATTTGTTTAAGACCTTGCAAAAAAAAAAAAAATGGAAACAGCCACTGGCAACACTGGCTCTTCTGCTTTAAAAAGTCTATAATGTTATTCCCAGGAATGACCAGTAGATGGCACAAGTTGACACTTTACCTTTAAGGTGCGTCTATGCCCTGGATCATATCCCTGGTATCAATCCACTTGCATTTCTGATTTGACTCTCTTTGTTTATCCAGCCCTTTAACATGGACAGCAAGCAGCTGACATACAGTTAATGTTATAAATAAAACATCCTGTTTCTGCCTCTCATACCTTTCCTATGATTAAATGTGCACATGAGTGACAGGCTGCTCATTTAAGAGAAGAACTAAGGAAATAATAAAACAATGTGTGCTGGTTGTGCCAGTAATGATCAAGCAAGGAAAGAATGTTAAAAAAAAAAATGCTCTTTGAAACTTATGCAGGACATAAAAACGGCACAGAGATAAACAGGAAGTCAAGTATGGTATGTCTATCTGGATGTATATGATCTGTTCATCAGGGATGCACAGTAGGCTACAACACGCGCACAAACTTGTTTTCAGGCTGCAAATTTCCAATCATAATCTCAAACCCACAGCTCAAACCACAAACCTCTGAATCGTTACTGAGAGTGTGACTGTGAAAAGTGCTCCTTTCTGTCCTTCACTAAGGAGAGAGGCCACATGAACTCCTGCAGGACAATCTGCAGCTCACCATGATTATAGGGGAACTGGGGGATTGTGCAATAAGCATCAAATCCCTGATCTCGCTGAACTCTGGTCTAAATTATCAAGTCTGTCTGACTTTGGATAGATGCTGTAAGAAGCTGTTGCATTTTTAACCGCACCCAAAAAACGTTCTCAGGGCTACTGACTCACCCTGGCGTCTACTTTTACATCATGGATTCAAGGTTGGAGTGTAAGTGCTCTTGAATAATCAGAATCCAGTTGACTATTAGTTTTTATAATAGTTCTAATCATTTTTGAAAAGATATTGACTGGACAGTTGGACTATAGTGAACAAATAAACAAACCCGAAAGATATGATTTATATTTTATCATATTTTCTGTCAAATATTGGCCTGTATGAGCATTGTTCAGGGGTGTATCCAGCCCTTATTGTTGACATTGTCCCAACTGCAGCACAGACTTGCATATAAATGAATATCATCTATTTACTCTTTCCATCTCAACTAATATTTAGTTTCCTACATTGGAGTGTCATACAAATGTTGGATTCCTGTGTATAATTTCCTAACTTTAAAAAGTAACAAAATAGAGATGCAACATACAGTATGAATTTTCTAAACTTAATTCTGAAGGACTCAAAAAGAAGACGAAGTTACAATTTACAATACAAAAACAAAACTCCTGCATAGTCTAACTGTCATAAAATATATTTGGCACATTTCAACACAGAAACGTTGCCAGTCAATGTTTTTTGGTTTTTTTGTGTGCTTGAGTTTGCTTGCAGTTTATAACGGATGCACCCTTCTGGACACGCCCCTGGCACTGCAGTTAAATTTGAATTCCAGAAAATATTTGATGGTTTACATAAGTAAAAGGTTTATTGTCTTCAAAATGTAGGTTTCGTTTGGTACAACTAAAAAACTAAATTACACTTAAAGCTTTTTTTGGTGGGGCAAACTTTGAAATCTCGTCTCTCCTCATTCTGATCTGGAACCTGACAAAAGATTGAAAATCTGATGCCTTTCATGTTGCTTTCTAGTTAACAAAGGTGGTAAGGAAAGGAGGCATCTAAAGCTATTGAGACTCATCCATGAGCAGTGTTCAGAGAGGAAAAGGAAGTGACAAAGTAGAGAACGCCTGACTGGCTAGACATGTTAAGAGCTGATCTAGACTGGTTCTGGTGTAAAAGTCAACCTTTTTCAAATGCACATGTTCCCTTTTATACAGAATATGTACAAACAACATATAAGAAAAACGGAATGAAATGACTAAATCCACTAAAATAAAACATGATTCATAATATCCTCTTTATAAAATATGATGATTCACATTTGTTTCCAACTCAGCAAAGCTGTGAGCTTGTTAATCCATTTCAAAAATTCTTCAAAATCTTAAACGAGAATGAAAGTGTTGCCTCCATGTAGAGTGTGTTTGGAGTTGAACAGGAAGACTCGGTTTCCTCTCTCTGGCTGCGCTCCTAACTTAGACTGAACATCAGGAAGCTCTGACTCCAACAGATTCCAAGGCAAGATTTAGAGCGCCCTGCTATAAACATCCGCTCTCTGTAATGCATATGATCTTTTTCCAATTAGACAGCATTAGCTTTCAAAAGTTAATGAAATAAAGAACAAGTGGATTAAGGCGATACAGTTGTGTTGAACAAGACATTTATTTGAACAAAAAGTGTAAAACTTAATGTGTTTTTCTTAATGAAATTAACATCCAATGTAAAAGGTCACAAAGACTGAGATGCTGTTTCCACTTCTTCTTCCTCTGTAAAAAAAAAAAGAAAAAAAAAGTCGATCTATTTATATCTCATTTGAAATCCTGCTGCTGTAAAGGTGTTCAAAAACAAATAAAAGGCAGTAAACTTAGCGGACTCTGACCTTCACACCACAGCACAGGAGCGTGGTTCTCTGAAAGGGTTGCTGCCTGTGGGGACTCCCACCAGCAGGGCGTCTTTGCTCGCGTTCTGCAGACAGTACTGCTGCAGCTCTGCAGCCGCCTGAGACACCTGGGAGCACAAACACAAAGTAGTTGTACTCACACATGTACCTCCTTCAAGGTGAGCCACATGTGTGAAGGCAAGCGGCCAATACTTTCACCCTGACTTTACCCTGACTTCTTTCCTGAAAATCCCCTAATCAAATTTCCATGTGAAGTCAGGGTGAGACAATGTGTGAACGCAGCATGAAATATTTAGGAAGAGCAGGCGGGGGTGATGAAGTCAATATCCTGTGACCAGCGAGCAACTGGTGTCATCACTGTTCATGTCAAGAAGCTGCTTCATACTCTTCAGAACATACTACTGACCACTCATTGGTTAATTCTGTTGATACGTCCAATCACACACACTGTAGCATTGATTCAAAGGCAAAAAATGACATCAAAGCGAAAAAAGAAAGAAAATTTACTAAACATACATGTAAAAAAAACTACTAGCAGCCTGTTGCAACACACTGAATAGTTAATCTGAACTTAAATTCTGCCTCTAATAGGGCAAATAGCCAATCATAGTTTGGGATTTTGGAGGTGGCCAATTCAAGGGGGGCCTATGCCACCCCTGTCCAACCCTCTAGACACACCCCTGTGGAACACAGTGTTAGAAAGTAATAGAACAAATCCCTAATGTGACAAATGTTAATTTACTCTTGGTTAATTAGTTTTAGGCTACATCCTTGGTTAAGGTGGAGTAATGGTCTAGAACAAAACAAGTATTTATGAGATAGTATAAAATGATCAGGTTGTTAAAAGACAAGTAGGTGTCATATAAACTTAAATACTCCGTACAGTTATAGCAGATATTAAAGCATGTGTTGAAAATGTGCTGACTATAAAACTGTTGCTTTGTGATTTTTTTAGTAGTTATATTTCACTGAAATAATAAACTTCTACGAACAATGACAACAAAACTGAAACTCCCTCATGTTCTTTCTATCCTCTTTTGTCTGTCTTTTCGCTTTACCTTGATTCTCTCCACGCTTGCCTCCAGCTTCAGTTGTTCCACCAGGCGTCTCATGTTGGAGAGATTAGAATTAGAGGTCATGTTTGGTGAAAAATTGTTTTGGGAGAAAGTAATTCCTTTCAAGAAGCTTCCCTTCGGTCTTTCAACACAGGCGCTGACTCTGCTAATGGGCAGAGAACGCTGGTGAAGGAAGGGCGGCCGAGTTTCCTTCCAAAGACCTCAGTCCACTCAGACGAAGAAACAAGGAGAGATAGAAGCACACTGAACTCCAAATGTACTCGATTCACACATTCAGTTCACATATGTAGACATTTGATTTTGACTTAGTTTTTAGTTATTACATTTGAACTTGAAATGCTCTTTTTGTATGTTACTTTTCTGTGCTGAAAAAAAAAGACAGGGTGGGAAAAGAAGGAGAAAGATTTAGGGAGAGATGAAGGAAATGAGGGAGGACACAAGGAGATAAAAGAAGTTTCTCACTTTTTCTCTCTTGGTTTCTTCCAACAAATAAGAAGACCTGGGTCGGAAAGGATTCGGGGAGAGATCACATTTCATTTCATGGCATTTTATTCAATTACTTTTTGTTTATTTGATTTTCTTACATCATTATTTTCATTTAAAGTTTTGTGTGCACCATTTTCTGCATGTTTAACAAAGATACACAATATGAAACGTTTACCTGGCTGCAGAAAAGATGGCTGACGTGACGAAAAACCTCAATGGTCGCTCCCACAAGAAATCCAGTTGCAACAACAGGTGGAAGAGGTTCTTCTCTGCGGTTCTGCTTTAAGCAGCCAAACAAGAAGACCGAACCAGAGTCTGCTGAAACTTAAGAAGTGATGGTGTGGCTGTTCTGAACTGGCTGCTTTTTTTTTTTAAAGCTATAAATTGAATATTATTTGACACATGTGCGTTTAAAATCCAGTTGTTGTCGTCATACTTTGTCATTCAGTGTAAGCTGAGTTCATGTTTATTGTTAGTTTTGTGAGTCAAGTAATTAAGCTAAACAGTAATGATCGATTGGACATTTTTAAGTTACGCACTCTGTGATCGTGTGTGAAAATTAAAGCATCACCATGTAAATAAATGTCATGTGTAACATGCCAAACCACTATGCCTTACAAATATTATAAACAAGCTAGTGAGCCATATGACTCAGTTTTGATTCCATAAAAAGGGTTATTTTTTACAGTCTATGGTTCAAAGTCAAGACTGAGACTTTAGGGTCTTCAAATAATTACAAAAAGTCTATTTTTGTTGAGTCAGCATAAATAACAGAAAACTACACTACCAACTTTCAGCTTTATGTGAAGGGACTTTACGGATGATCGTGGTGGTTGACGCTCGCCCTCTTGCCTGCCAGATTTTCTTGTAAGACTTTGTTTTATTAAACTAGTTTTATTTGTTTCTTTTTATTTTAAAAAAAAAAAACAGACAAACTCATTTTCTTTCTTTAAAATACATTTCCAATCAAGGTGGATCAACTCCAAAACCAAATATTTAATTTTTACATTTGACACCACAATGAGAGGGCAGTCAAAAACTGATTAAAGGCTTTATTGTCCATTAATATATTAATAATAATTAATTATTGGGATTTAATACCCCACCCCTCAAACACACACACACACACACACACACACACACACACGCACACACACACAATATCTCTTTTCATCATTTGAATCCCTGTTTATGTCCCCCTGGTGTGGAAACGTGTTTGCGTGTAATACTCTAAATACTAAAAACAAAAACAAAAAATGTAGATAAGCAAGTTAAACGGTGTACTGAAAAAAAACGGCTTAGCGCATGCGCCGATCCGAGCTGCCTGAAAGCGGTGAGAGCTGTCGTGGTGCAGCTGGTCTGGGTTAATCACTAGCGTACAAGCCGCGTCTGCTTTCGGCCGCCTTTGGTGTGCTGCTTTGCGTTCCCCTGAAACTCACATGGCTAATGAATCACAACAGGGTTTGTCTCGCCTCCTCATTGGTCGTTCGGGTGATTACCAGGATTGGCTGTAAGTAGGTTTCGCAGAAAGAGATTCGCGTTACAGGAGAAGCTGCAGGAGGAGATGTGAGAGTGGAAGCGGTCACACCTCCCACTTCTTTATTTTGAAGTGTGTGTGTGTGTGTGTGTGTGTGTGTGTGTGTGAGAGAGACTGTAGCAGACATGGTGGAGGTATTCGTCGGTCGTACTCTGCTGAATAAAGACGGGGATTTCGTGGACCCTGAAGAAGCACTGAGGAATAAAGTGGTGGGAATATACTTCTCTGCAGGCTGGTGTCCGCCTTGCAGAGACTTCACGCCCATCCTGTGCGATTTCTACACGGACCTGGTGGAAGAAAATGAACCTCCTGCTCAGTTTGAAATAGTTTTTGTCTCCTCGGACAAGTCGACAGATGACATGGTTGAATATTACCACGATATGCACGGAGACTGGCTGGCTCTGCCCTGGACGGATGATTACAAACAGTGAGTAAAGTGAAGTAGAAAGTTATAATTTAATGCACAATAGTCCAAGCTCTGCATGCTTTATCTGTCCTACTACAAGTATTTGACACCATTGTCTTTGTATCTTATTAGGCTGTGTCCAGCTTATGTAAAATGCTTATGACCCTCTCTGGGATTAGGTTTAAGTGGAGGGCAGACAGTCTGCTTCTCACAGCTGACAGTGACAAGCTGCTGTAACATTTTGATTTATTGTATTTCATTTTACTCCAACTTAATGTTTTTGTCACTAAATCCCCCCCCCCACCTGTTGAATTGAATTTCTTTTAAAAAAAATGTTTTTGAACACTTGTAATTATATTGCTCATCAGTAAAATATCATATCTAAGATAGAAAGGCAAATGCAGTATGGTTGATATCTTGTTTGCAGATTTTCATTAAGTCTTGCTTCAGGGGTGTTGGAGTACTTTACATAAAGCAACAATAAATCTGGAATAAAACCCCTGCATCAAGGTGTTTCTGAGGTAAAAGTATGGATGCGTAATGTCCTTGAGTATCAAAAGTACTTGTTATTAAGTCAAAGCAGGCCTCTCAGTTTATTGTTGCTGCATGCCATTAAATCAATCATAATTAACTCAGCACACATCAGTATTTTAACGTTGTTTAATCATATCCCATTACAATAGAGCTGCAGCTTGTTCATTCGCTGATTGCTTTCTCACTTCATCAAGTGGTTAGTCCGTAATGACCCCCCAATTATTACACGTTCAATCACATTAAAGTGTTGAAAACTGCCGAGGCTTACTTGAACCTGAGAAATTGCTAAATAAGAATCCACATCTGAATGATATGTTGCTGTTTCTTATTGAACGACTTAGATTTCATCAAGCTATGATTTTAGTCTGACTGTCATGTTCTGTTAGGATAATGCTTTATTGATCCTCAGAGGGCAAATTGAAGTGTTGCAGCAGTTTAAAGAAGAAGAAGAAGACGTGCATGTTCATGCAAATAAGATCATAATAGATTATACAAGAAAAATAACAAAATACAATGTATTTACAGCTACCTACTAGTAAGTTTGAAATAAACAAGTGGTTCTCATCTGGTCTAGCCTCAGGACCCACCACCAACTCCTACACGATTAACTCGCGACCCAAATGTCTGCTATTTCTCAACCAATCAGATTCATTTAATGAAAGATTGTGCGGCATCGACTTTCAGAAGGTACGAAACATGTGACACAATAAAGAAACGGAACAAAACAAACCTGTTTGAAAAGTTCTTCATTGACGTTTTGACTTTATTTTTCCCAAGGCTCACATTCGCGACCCGCTAAAAAGGTTTCCGCGACCCACGTTGGGTTCCCAACCCACCAGTTGAAAACCAGACAAAAACAAATCTATACAGGGCATTTAGACATATTGTGCACTAAGAGGCAAGTTAATGTTGAAGTGACGAAGTTTGGTTTGAGATGAGGTGACGAATATAAACATAAACATCTAGTTATAACATGAATTACAGATTTGAACTCAGTGTAGTGTCAGCGTAGTATCGGCTGCACAAGGGGAATCTGATATTGCATCTTTTTACAGTAGACATGCTTTAAGCACTTTATGATGGTAGTAATGGAAATGTGAAGCTGTAAATGATCGTACACTGCAGCTGTCCAGTACAGAAGTCCAATATCTGAATCAGAAAATGTAGTGAGACTTCATAAGCTGCTTAAAATGGAAGTGTTAAAACATTTGTAAGAGATGACACGATCAGAGGATAAGTTCAATTTGACCAATTTCAAATTAAAACCCTTTATTTCAAATCAGAAAGGCCACCACATTTATTGGTTCCGATGTATACATTATTTGATTTTGCTATGTGTAAACAAAGTAAAAAGTGTTTGTTTGGGCTTTTTACTGATTGTCAGCTCTGAGAAGTTCTAATAAGCTGTTTTTCACTGTTTGGAAAACATTTTGCAAACAAGGATTAATCAAGTTATCTACAAGTGTTTCGATCGATGGAAAAAAAATCATTGCTTGTAGCCTTGATCACAGTATACATATACAGAGATATTTTTTTATTGTTTTCAAATGTTTTACATCTGAGAGATTTGAATCCGAACAAGTCTTGGAGAAGTAAAGTAGTGAGGGCAACGCTCGGGTAAAAGAACCTCAGGGATTCTTAACATACATCTGTGTGTGTCGTAGGTGTACTAACTTAGTCCTCTAGTTCTTCCAGATGTCTATTTTCTAACCAGTACTTTTTATTTGTGTCTCTTTAATCCCCCAGTGAGTTGAAGCAGCGCTACAAGATCACAGCGGTGCCCAAACTGGTGATCGTGAAGGAGAACGGCGAAGTGATCACCGACAAGGGCAGGAAGCAGATCAGAGAGCGAGGCCTGGCCTGCTTCAGGTCCTGGCTGGACGCTGCGGAGATCTTTCAGAACTTTAAGGGTTAGGCGACGACATCACGTGGAAGAGGAGGAAAAAGACTTCAGCCGATCGTCACTCAAAGGCCACCGCAGCCACATTAGAGAGCTGAAGAAAACCAAATAATAATAAATAATAAAAAAATATTTCACTTTGGGTTTATCGTTCCCAGCCGTAGGATTAACGTAGCCGAGAGGATTTGAAGCATTTGAAAGAGCAAATCATGTTTCTTTGCACAGAATGAATCAGTTTCCCTGTGTTCTGGTCTAATTTTGGATGTTTTGTTAACTTCTTAAACACTCAAATGAAGCAATCTGAGACTCAAACATTGGGTTGATTTGCTCCTGTGATGCTTTGATGATTGTTTTTTTTTTTTTAAATAGATGTTGATATATTTTATACCAAAGGAGTTGGGGGGGAAAAAAAAAAATCAACATGCTAGTCGCTGACATGCTATGCAATGGTGAGAACGCTCTGCTTTAGAGAAATTGTACGAGTGCATTAAAACAGAATAACCTTGCCCTCATTTGATAGATGATTTCCGGAGCGCTTGTAAAGCACTCTTGCTTTTGTACTTTTGAAGTCTGTACTTGTAGTTCTACTCTGAGCTGCCTGTTTATTTTTGTATCTTCTTTTTTTATGAGTTGTTAAGGCGGATATTATTAAAAGAAAAAAATCCAACTTTTTTGTGACTTTTGTGGCAGATTTATATTCATGATTTGGTTATTCACATCTGTGTTACTGTCAAGATGCCTGTGTGTGTGTGTGTGTGTGTTTGTTTGTGTGTTTAACCGACAAACACAGTGATTCCCTTTAGGCTCGTTAAGACGCACTAAGCCCAGAGGACGCACTTTCCAGCACGCTAGCACATTCACAGCCTTCGTACTAATTGCTTTTCTTTCTTTTTTTTACCCCCTGTGCAATGCTGACGCCGCTGTAATCACTTGATACATAAAACATCCGGCAGGCATGATGATGACATTATGATGAGTCTGCACCGGGCCACTATCTCCAGCTTTGTAATGTTTTAATGCTACCAAGTCTAAGCTGTCAAATTAAGTAATGCTTGAAGGCTTCATGTGGTGTTAAATTATTCTTCATTCAAAAACATTCACGCCGCCCTTCATCACAGGCGTGTCTCAGAGGGCTGTACCAAGAAAAAGAAGAGTCTTCCCACGTCTCACAGTCCACCAGAGGAAAGAGTGACGTAACTCCTCGAAGGCAAACACAAAACTCAGATTGTTAGTTTGAACAGAGACGCGTCAAATTTGACTGACATATTTTGACACCAACTAAAACTTCATTCATCTAGTTTGAATCATTGTTCCTAAGTGTGCTTTTGTTGGAGCTGCAGTTCCCTAATCGACCACGTGGGGTCACTGTTTCGTCATATATGAGAATTAACAGGACAGAAATTCCAAACGCTCACAAACTGAAACGTAAGATGGTTTAAGTGTTGCATTTGAATGATCAACATGAAGATACATAAATAAGAAATGTTATCTAGAGGCTATAAATGAAGTTATTTTACGATGAGGTGAACTCCCACTTTTCTCAAAAATAAATTATTTATTATTTATTATTTAATTATGATAGCATTTGTGCATCAATCTGCTAAAAAGGTACATTTTATCTGCCTAGTTTAAATCCTAAGACATCTGCTTACACATTCTTTTACAAGTGCACACACTAATAATTGACTATTCTGGTGAAGCCTAGGAGACACATTATTCCATCAGTTTACTTTTTTTTAAAATAGCATTGTTTGCAAAGTCATATATTCTGTGTGTTTTTTCAACAAAGCTGAAGGAGTTGATGTAATTTGAAAAAAAAAAAAAAAACTTAGACACATTATTAGTCAAGGCAGAGTACTTTATGAATGCTTTTTAAAAGTTGTATGGTTGTCTTTGTGATCCAATCTTCATGTCAGAGTCTGAGGGCAGCGAGTTCAGCCTCGCCTTTCCCTGCACATTATTCCTCATCATATGACAGTCTGTGTGTCTTATCATAGGTTTGAGTGGAAGATGCATTACCCTGTGTGGTGTAAGTGTGCTTGAGATAGTGCTATCATATTAGCTCTGAAAGAGTGTGAGTGTGACATGAAGTGACAGTCCAAGGCCGTCTCTATCCCCATTATTCTGGGTCTCTAGACCTGAAACTACAATGTTGCTCATCGACACTAAGAATATGACAATCTTAAAAAGTTGTTGTGACTTACTAACATTTAATCAATCATCGACTTATGGTTTAAAAATCTTTAAATAGTCGTCAATAAGGTCCAGCAGAAGTAGTTATTTTCCTTTTAGAGGGTTGCACCACCATTTTTTCATAACACAAATCTTTACATCAGGACTTAAAGTTCTGCTTTCAACTGTCTTGTTTTGTCTTCAACAGACAAACCCTCCTATTTTAAATTGACTTTAAATATCAAGACAAGGAAAGAAGTAAATGTGATTTTTTTTTAAAAAGTGACACATATTCTCATTTAAGAAGCTGACAGAGCAATAAAAGGGCATTATTTAGAGATAAAACCATATCTGAAAGCTCCATTGAGAAGTTTTTTGCTGGCACTGAAACAAACTGAAATCAATAGTGATGTCTCTGTTTGACCTATAAAAGTCAACCTGACCATCTGCAACAAAAAAAAAAAAAGATTATTTCTCTACATATATTTCTATAGAATTATATTTATGTTATGTGCCTGTCACTGGTTCCTTCCAGGAGCCTTAAAGTCAGTTTTAATCCTGACACCTTTAGGCCTATGTGTTTACTTTAAGTGCCAGAGTACACTCTGTTTTTTCTACTTTATCCTTTCTTTTCTGTGTTAGGATAACTGATTGTTTCCTTTCAAGGCAGCTGTCTTTAGAGGAACATTTGGGATCTTCGCTCAAAACACGAGTCTCCAATTACAACTTTAAAGCACACTACTTTCCATGAGACTGGATGGTGAAGAAATCCTACCCTCAAGTCTATTTTTTTTTAAATCTTTTTACTCCCTGCCTACAGCTTGATACAAACCCGAGTCTGCAGGTCAGTTCAGATTGAGATAGATCTTTATGTCGACTTCACATTTATTGCAGTCCGTTGAACTTGTTGAATGAAAGGCAGTAGTGTTTCTGCCCCTGCAACGGTGTCTTGAATCAAGTAACAAGGCTGTCTTTATGTCAAAGCAGGCAGGAGGGAGGAGGAGAGCTGGGAGGACCGGCGGACCCTGCACAGAAAGAGCGCCAGTGTCGAGTTAAGAACTTTATTATATACAACTTCTGCTCAAATCCTTCAAAATAAGAGGTGGTTATTGAATTAATTATGATGAAGCTGTTAAAAGTTTCAAGTTCATGAAAAAAATAGTACTTACAATGTGAATAAATTCAGATCGCATAGGCAGCCTCAGGCTGTCTCGAATGGGAACAGAGAAAGTCGACTAGACAGAAAATCATGAGGCATTTATGATGACACAGATCCACATTAAATATTCATGCAAAGTCACTTACATTTCTAGTATTACTAGTTTATGCATCAGGATTTCTCTGCTGGAACCTAGAGTGCATATTCTCACATTTTCTTGCATATTCATGCAGCTTCTGGGGCACTTTGCTATTTTATAAACGGCAAGCACCCTGTTATTATTAGAGGTGAAATTCAACAAACTCTGAAATATCAGCTCTGTCTGTCATTCTATTATGAATCAGTACTATCAGGGGCCCAGAGTATATTAGGAAGTGTCCACTGCTCTACCTGTGATGTGTTTTAACTACTTAGATAATTATAGTATCAGTCTAGTATTCAGTGCCCCCCCCCTCCCCTCCACCGCAACGAATTTCAAAAGGACCAGTCTTCCTATATTTTTTCTCAGTAGTTACATTATATTATAAGGCGGTGTGGGCTGTATTTACAGACTCAAGTGTTTTCATTTTGTTGCTCTGTAAATAGAGCAGTGTCGTCTGCTATAAATCAGCTAGTATCTGACACAATACTTTATGTTTTGAGTGTCAAATGTGCTTTACAAAATGGTTTATATGTTGTATATTAATATGCTTTGAATATTGCTTCAAGCATTACAAATGTAAACAAGCATTTCAGACTTAAATACCGTATGTTCTTTTATTTTGAAGGCAGCACCCCTCGGTTACCGGTGTATTTCTGCCTCTTACCGGCAGGCTTCACGCGCCTCGGCGGTACAAACGCTGGCACCCGCTCGTGCACTCTGCGATTTGTCGGCTGTGGACCGGTGAAGGTGGCTGCAGGACTGAAGCGCTGCAGCACCGGGGACCAAAAAACAAAACCTGCAGTCAGCGATCACTGACTCAACGAGAGCTGCAACTACAGGTGAGTTTACCCGGGCGAGAGGCCACGTGAGCAGAATAAACAGCTGATATCGCTGAATGTAAAAACAGTGGGCTGAGTTTATTTTATGTTGATGATTTGACTTTGCTAAATGTTGACTTTAAAGGTTTTCATGTGTGTGTGTGTTTACCCATTTGCGTTTAAAAAGTCATTATATGGAACAAAACGGTCGGAACTAGCTGTTTAGTAAAGTCATATTTTCCCCATAACTCATTTTAGTGACACACTTCACGTACTTTGAAAGCATTCACTGGGATTATTTGTCTAATATTACAGTTTAACTTGCTTTTCCTGCTTCTTTGTTACCAGTAAGAACTGTGAAGAGGAGTTTTTCTTTACACATTTCATAATTATTGAATTTAAATAAAACACTCCTTATTGGCAAACATGTTGAAATACCAAAGAGATTATCAATATGTGAGTCATGTTTAAGTCAGTGGAAATGCAGGAATGAAACGAAACGCCCACAATAATTTCTAGTAGGTAGCTAGTCCCAGATAATGAAATTACAAGCACTCAGTGAAAGTGCAGCCTGTTTCCCCACACAGTGTTCTTCACTCAGTCACTCTCACTCACACAACATGCAAACAGTACACAGCATTCAGAGCCAGCCTGTGGTTTTATCTGGAAAATTGCTCTAATCCTGCTTAGTGCATTCACCAACAGGCACCTAGCACCCTGAAATATTTGGATTGCAAGCTGGTGGAGTTGTTTTTCTTCTCACATTAGAAGAATGAAACTGCAGATTATGTGGGATTTGAGGTTGTTTCGCAGGCAGAGAAGAGAAACACTTTCTGGCTTGGACACATGCTGAATGCTGAGAGTAAATTATCGTACATGTGCCTGCACCCTATATGAGTGATTAAGTGGGAAAATTGATGTGATACTAGATGGCATATATGTGCTTCAAGTGCCTGGAAGATAAAGTTCCCCCCCCCCTTTTTATGTGCTCGATATATGTGTGTCCTAATTGTGTTTAATTCATATCTACGGGTGTGTGTGTTTACACTTCAGTGATGCCGTGCAGATTGCATTTAATGTCATGTTTCACAGATCAGATCACAAAATGTAACAGGACACACACCCAGTAGCATCTTCAATGGCGCCGCTGATGTAACGTCCCTGCAGCGTATTGAAAACCTCTGATTATATTACACTTGCCCTTCCTCATTTAGATAATGCAGGTTTACTGAAATCTATTGAATTAAATGGGGAGCTCATGAAAGGTATACTGCCTCTAGGACTGGCTGTCAGATTCACTCAGCCTGCATATATCTTCGAACAGGAGAGGGCGGAGCTGGCTCTGACACATTTATTGCTGTAAACAAAAAATAAGGCCTGTGTTTACTTGCTAACAGCCAAGTCGACAACAGTACACCTTTGCATGCAAAGAGGCTGCAGTTGACAGATTCAGCAACACTTCAGCCTGGCAGTAAAGTCAGTGTGGCGGTTTACTGTCCAGGAAAAAGAGGGAAGTTATGAGCATCTCTGGCCCTGACTGACTCTGCATTTGCTAACGTCTTTCTCAACTCATTTGCCAAACATTTCCGTAGGATATTGCAAAGGAGGTCGTGTGCAATTACAACTGTTTATTGCAGGTGGATGGTGATGAACAGATTGAATGTGGGGACGCACAAAAATGAATTACAACTTTTGTTTTTGTTCGGTGTTTTGCTGCAAATGACTTTATTCATCCAACCGCCTTTCCTCTTGATGTTTGCTTTTGGGTTGGGAAGCTTTGAAGTTGTTGTAACGTGATACTGCTGTATCCAAGAGATGCAAACAGATGAATAAATGGGAAACCTGAATCATTGTTAGGATTTCACTGCTTCTAGATTGATCAGCAAGTAAGAAAGAAAACAACAATGTCCGGAAAATTGGAGGGATATGGGATGAAAAATATGTCAATTTCTATCGAATGGGGATTTTCTTAGGAATTGGTTGAATTACCCATTCAGTAAAACAGCCTGATATCACGTATACAACTCAAAGCAAACATTCCTGCTAGCTAACATTTGACCAGCTGGGAATAGACACCTTTCTTATCATAAAAAAAGTGGAGCTGTACTTTCAACTAGTTGGATGACAAAGTTAGCTGTTGCCTAACAAGTCATTAAAGAAGTTGTTTGAACTTGAAACAACTCATTAAATAAAGACAGACTTTAACCTAAGAACGATGTCAGAGGGATATAGGCGTCGTGTGATTATGGTGAAACGCTATCAGCAAATCATAATTTCCCACTTTGCTAAATTACTGTGAGCAACAGTGAAGCCTTGGACAGAGAGAGAGAGAGAGGAGTCTTGCTGTACAAACTAAGATTTATTATATGCAACCATAATTGCCCGGAGATGAGCTATGCCCTATCAGAGCTGTATTGTGGTTTTTCATTATATTCCACTGAATGAGGGAGTGCCAACTAATTTCCCCTGTAGTGCAGAGACATTCTGTATGTAGCACACTGTAGAATCGGGTGGTGGCTGTTGTTGTATCATCGGTTTATGTAAAAGATCAATCTGCTCTTTTGACTTCTAAATGTACTAGAATCAATGTTTGGGTTGCCCTCATTTAATTCATATAAGAGTAACTGGCTGATGGTGGCGGAAGGACACTGTATTGTTATTATTGTTGATTAGAAACAGAAAGATACTGGAGCTCTAAAGCAAACTTCAAGATCAACGTTTGATGATTTGTTGATGATGAATTGATTCTCAGCTATAAAAAAAACCCAAACAGAACATCTTCATCAGGATGTTTTATAATCTTAGAATTTTCTATCTATCTTGATAATGACAACATATCATTATCAAACTTATGTGCTGCTATTTCTTCTTATGTTTGATAAAATATACTTAAATTAAGCTGAGAGAAGGCTTTCATTTAGGTCATTGAATGTATAGTTCAACCAATAGCCCACGGGATTTCTGAGGCAGGAAAAGAAAGATATGTTTTTGACTCTGTGTCTATTTGTTAATTGTTCATGAATCTTTTGTTAAATGCTAAAAAAAATGTGTCAAAGAAAATAATAATAGAGTACTTTATAATCCAATCCATCATTTTGTCTCTTCTTGATAAATCTTAAAACATATTTGATGACTCATCTTGAATTGGGAGGCTGTTACATTTATTAATCTAATCAAATGTCATTTTGTTCCCCTCTTGCAGCCTGCAGAGTGTCATTTAGCAGTGCTGTCATTTTTAAAGCCTTTATAAACACATTAAGTAGCGAATAGATAGATTGATAGACAGACGCACACGATCCCCCCCCCCCTCAAACAAGCCTGTGATGTGATACTCAACTCATATCTGTGCATGAGACCAGAGAAATAGTTCTCATTATGTTCTAACTTGTGACTCAATTTCTGTGGTTTTATGTCGCTGCTGCTGGGGCGCTGATAACCTAGTGGTTTGGCACTGCCCCATGTACTGAGGATTCAGTCCTCCAAGCAGGAGGCCTGGGTTCAAGTCCAACCTGAGGCTCCTTCCCCGCCTGTCATTCCACGCTCTCTCTCCTAATTTCCTACTCTATGCACTGTCCTATCTGAAGACAAAAAGCCCCCAAATAAATATATTTAAAAAAAAGGTTGCTACTGATTTTCCAACATTTTGTGATTTTCCCTTTGCATAATGAAAGTTTCCCAACAACATAATAAGGGAGGATCTTTTAAAAAATAGACTGTGTGTTTATCATCAAACAACCTGAGCTTTACCGGCGCTACAGTATGCAGAGACTTTCAATAACACTGTAGGGAGTTTACAATATTTACAGCCGGTCCTTTACCACAAATTAGAGCCACAGTCCATTTCTTTGAATCATCTTGGACTCAAGACAAGTGAGACATCAGTTGAAAACACACGTTAAGCAGGTGCACCTGTTGTAATGACTGGGCTCAAGTGACGCCCAGTCAAGTCATTCCAGCATAAACCGAAAGAGAGAGAGCAGGCGCACCCACTTCTTGTTTCTGTCTCTGGTGAAACTTTGAGAGGGTATTAAACAACTTTATTTGATTCCACAATTCACTTTCACAACTGGCTCTGACAAGGGGGGAGGAGGCGGTGCTCTTTGATCAGTTTGCGTGTGGGGCCGCTTGCTGTCTTCTTTGAGTTTCTGAGGGAAACACGCACGAGATCAGGTGACTCAATCTGGAACCGTTTGTCTGTCACAAATCACTCTGTTGTGCTGCTTTTATTTACCTGCTGTCACTATGGCTGGCCAGTTGGGCAATCAGCGTTGCGTCGCGTGTGCTCTCCAACCAAACGTGTGTATTTAAAGCGGTGATGACGGGATGCAGAAATCCATTTAATGGCAGAATGTAATACCGGTGCCAATATTTATACCGGTTTACCATAGACCCCTAATGGTTTTTTTGTTACACACAGACGTTTTTTGCATGGCAATTCATTTGCAAACACATTTCAGAAGTATACAAGATGAATTAATGTTCAGTTTAACATTGAAGTGATAACCCTTTCAGAACCATTAACATCAGTTGCGGCGATTGTGGTTGTTTACAAAAATGCCTCTTCAGCACTTAGACCCGCCTCATATTTGACGACAACTGTGATTGGTCTGACCTAAATCAGGTCGGATGGAAATCTGCCTGACAGGAGGAGGGCCAGACGCATGTTCTTGAGCAAATTAAACAGGAGCTAAAAAAGTGTCTGGTTAATCTGTCTATCTTGGTATCTACCCGTCTATCTGTCTATCTAGATATCTATCTTTCTGTCTGTCTGACACTCTATCCTTCTAGAAGCAGTTTGGGGTTTTTATCTAGCTTTCTATCTACATTTACTTCTGCTGCAATGACCCATTTCCCCCTTGGGGTTCCATTAAAGTTTCATCTGATACAATCTAACCTAACTGTGAAGAAATGGGACACGTTGAGGACCAATGGATAGGAGAGGAGGGGGGGGAGGGGGGGGAGGCATGGTGAATGTTAACACGGGCAGCTTGTCGAGAAGTAGAAGAGTGTAATGTGGTTTGTTTTTTAAGGGCCTTCCAGATGGCACGTCGACAGGAAGGTTCCGGGGAAACCGGCCTCTAATGAATGGGAGGGAGAATCACCTGAGGGGACAGGAGACATCAAAGCAACCTTTCTCTGCCTTTTTCCCTCCCACATGCTCACTTCATCCTCACTTCTCCCCGCTCTTCATTTTCTCCTCACGCCATGTATCTGATCCACCACTTTATTAGTTCCCTCAAGTAATCTGTGGGCATACTCAATGATTTTTTTCCATTCATTTTTTAAATTTATCTTAATTAATCTCCTTCTCTCCTTCTCTCCTCTTTCCTCTTCCGCTTATATCCTTTTTTTTCCCTCTCCCCAGAGGACATTCCTCATTTTTACAGTGCGATAGCTGGAGGGCAGGTTCAGACAGAGCTGTCTGTGGAGACGAAGCCCTGACACTCAGCGAGGCCTAACGTGCACATAAACGCATTAACATCCTTGACCTGTAACAAATACACAGCCCACTAGAGGCTGTAGGAAGACAGGATAGAGAGACGCTGACAGACAGTATGGAGCAGAGTTTAAACATGCTCGGTTCTGTGGTTCATCATGTTGTTTGTAATGATTACAGGGACCTTTCACTGAGAAAGACTGGATTTGAGAGGGAGGAGGGGTGTTGTTTAAAGATTAATGCAACCATGCACTTTCCTATAAACATGAACAGGAATCTTAACAGCAGTTACCCAATGCCGTAAGGACTTACATTGATATAATTTCACAACATACCTCACCACAATTAAGAAAATAGCATGACTTAGACTTACAGTCATTTCTGTACAATTCAACAATCTCACAAGTCTTTTCAAAAATGCTTAGTTGTGTAACACTTTGACATTAAGTTGCCGTTCTTTTTGTTGTTGTTGTCAAAGCTGCACTATTGTTAAGTAATGTGCAGACTGTAAAAGGGAACTTCAATATTACCCACAACATCTGTTTACGCAGATCATGCTTTAAGTACCTCCCAGACAGTGGAATCAGTTGTATAATGTCCTCAGTGTCTCCCTTAGGAGCTTTTTTCAGTCCATGATGATGTCATCAGGGGGTTATCTTAACTCCAGTCTAAAGACTGAAAACAATAAAGCCTGTGTTTCTACCTCAGGTTGTGGATTTTGACAGACTTGTGCATCTGTAAGCAAGGGATGCTCTGACTAGGAATGTTGTGTATTCCTTTATATATTCACCTGATGTGTTTTTTAAAAATGTTTTTTTAAACACAAGGTCAAGTGTCTTTGGCGCCTTGGTGTTTCGATGGAACACATCTTGGAAGTCAAGATGTCTGAGGCTGGATTTACACAGCAGCTGTTTCAAAGGGTTAAAAAGGGTCCAGCAGTGATAAATTATTCAGCATCTGACTTCTTGCATGGCATCAGCCCTTGTACAGATGTGGAGTACAGGTGCAGCTCGACCATGCTTTGATTATATATCAAACAGTGACTGTGTTTGGATTCTTTTTTTTACAAACTGTGATATGATCATCAGTTTGAGGTCAGTTTACAAGAATGTATCAAGTTTATCGTAGTAGGCAGGAGGTTACTTCAGAGAATATCCTTTTATTTGGAGGTTGTACTGGTGCTCAGTACTTTTCCTGCAGTATCAGAAGTTTTTGGTAAAACATAAAGCTTTGATTGCTTACTTGTCACATTTCTTCCATCTGATACCTTCATAGTCGGTCTGTAGCACTGATGTAGATGCATGAGTGCAGCTCATGTATTGTATAAAAGAAAGGATGAAGCAACATCCCCCTAGAAGTGAGGCCAAAAGATTTAGAGCTGACTGGCTTCAGCAGAGGGAGGTCATAAACCCCGCCTCCTCTAAATTAACAGAAAGGGACATAGGTCCAGCTTTAAAATAAATAAAAAAACACATCAAATAAATGTTTCTCAAACACAGATTCTGATGTGATAGTTAGCTATTCTTATGCTGTTTTTTTCGTCCCAAGTGTTCACTTTACGAGAACTTAAGTTTTTAATCAGATATTTGATGCTATAAGGACCGGATGAAACATCAATATTGATGTCGGCTCTGTTGGCAAAGTTCTGCTTCTGTAGCGCTCTTTACCAGGTTAGCAGAGTAGAAGAAGGACGGCGAGGGGAAACGTGATGAAGACCGTTTCATGACCGTGACTGTCTGCTTCATACCAACACAAGAATCTGTTTTGCTAACTTAGACGTAGACGTAGACTTGTACTGAACCGCCCTATGGGAAGTTTGCCATTTTATAGGCAAGTGAAATGTGTGTTTTGGTTAGCAGAAAGGGCGTGACGTCAGTTCCTTTGCTTCAGCCAGAGCTCTTCTGCGCACGTCTTGTCCTCTAATGACGTCACCAGCACAATGTGACAGCGCCTGCTGCAGGGGTATTTTGATATTTTCGTTAGCTTTTTTTTTAATATAGGCTCTGTAAATAAACCTTAATGCACAACTATTCCTACATTCGTTTTTTCTCTCTTTAATCAACAGGCTAGTGTAGCCTTTTTCTCTGATGAACCTGACAATCTGGCAAAACTCAATTGGATGTTTTCTGTGAGACAGACTCAAAAACTGCAGAAACTAATTGAAACAATGACTACCAGAAATGGAAGCGAAATATCATTTATTTTGATCGAAAGCTGAAATTTGAAATGGTCAGCTAAAATGTTAAATATTTTATCTGCAGGTATGAAGCTTAAAACATGCAAACACATTGGTCGGTTGAAGCGTACACACACACTTTCTGTCCCTCACTCTCCCTCTTTCACACTCTCACCCCCTCTCAGTTGCAAAGTGCATCTGCCTTTGAGAAGAACACATGGCGTATGGTCTCAGTGCATACATTATTCTGTAAGTGTGGTCTGATTGGGGCTTGAATATATACAGCAGAGCGCACAGAGAATCTGCTCTTTAAATCTGACAGCAGCGGGCTGAGATGATACATTTGTCACATTGAGAGGGCGACAAGGTTGCCTCTCGAATGCCTCAGACATTTAAAAGTTGACCTCTGTAGGCTGTAGTACAGAGAGGAGCACACACACAGAAATAACCTGTCACTTGTGTGTGATGTCTGCTGCACTAGTGTGACCAGCAAGGCAAACTTCTCTATTTTCTCAGGCGCTTTTTTTTTTCCTTCCTGACTTCTTTTTCACAGCTTTTTTTTTTTAACATGTGTGAAAAGGTCTACATTAATATTTTTGCTGCAAACTGAGCAGACACACACATACACATATCTCTACAAAGATATACACACTTTGAGCATACACACATAAAAAACACACAACTAGCCTGTGGGCAGGAAGCAGCAGCAGGAGGGTAGGAAGTGATTCCGAAGGCTGAACCAGATGCTGCAGAGCTCTGCTTTGGAAACATATCTGGTCACCGAACACTAAATCATTCTCTTTCTTCTCTTTCTTTATTCTTCTCTTTATGACAGCCTGAACATTTCTTTCTCTCTCGCTCTCTCTCTCTATGTCTGACCCTCTACCACTCTCGCTTGTTGCCTTTTCTAGCAGAGAGAATGAAATATGTGATAAGGAGGGAAAACACATTTATCAGTTATGTCATCTCAGGAAGTGGAAGAAATGTGCCTTGTTTCCCTGTTGGTAAACCTGCCTGACAATGTTTGTGCTGCATGTAGATTTATTAGTTCTGTAGTGCAAAGAGGATTTCAGCAGATGAAGCTCCACCTTTGGTGTAGCAGACTCGATCAGTTAAAGTGATATGAAACACCAGGAAACAGAGGACAAGTTCTCGTCCTGCCTGAGACACGGAGATGGAGACGGAAGTCTTTGCCTGAAAAGATTAAGAAGAAACTTAAACTTAACTCCAACTGAGTTATCTCTATGTGGAAATTGGCTGCTGCTGAGATATACAGTAAAATGTTGATAATATACAGAATAAATGTGAATTCAGGCAGGTTGTTGTTGTGAGCTGTCAAACAGAAAGTCTTAAACAATGTCATTTCCTCTTAGTTTGGTTTACTGGAAATGTTGACACCTTTTTTTTTTCTTGGGTGATGATGAAGTTAAAGTTTCGTATCTGCAAAGCTGCTGTACAATATTCAGTTGAAAATCTAGTTTTGTATTTAAACAGCACGAAAATCACAATAAAAGTAATCTTATCAGGCATGACTTAAAGAGCCATTTAGATCATCTTAGAGCACCAATGAGCAAGCTCTTTGCAACAGTGGCAGGTTTGTGGATTCATTCTGTATAAAGCTTTTGTCTCCATTTATCACAGAGCAAATAAGGCACATTTTTCCATGTGCTCTGGTGTTCTTTGGTGTAGATATCTGAAAAAACTGTTTAAGTGACACCTTTTATACAAAGGGAGGAGAAATCAGCCAATACCCAAATTGTCTGTCAAAATCCTGAAATAACTGGTCATCTATCATCTTAAAATATTTCTCTTGAATCATTCTGTCTTGACCCCTCGTCAGTCTGGTTTCAGACCGCTGCACAGTACCATGCTGTCACTTTAATTGATAACAATATTATCACTAATGGAAAAGGCAATGTGTTGCTGTTTTTATTGACTTGATCACACTCTTATTCTGATACTCTGCAACATTGGGTTTGACTTCAAATGGTTCCAGAATGACTCTTTCTGGTATATTTAATTGTCTCAAAGCTGAAATTGAATTATTGACAACGCACATTAATAATGAAGACGAGGACCTTGAACCACTTTACGACAGTGTGCGATTGTTTTCACTGACCAAATGAAATGTCATGTCAAAACCATGCTTTTGTAACACATACAAAGATAAGAACTATGTGGTTCAACGTCTGATAGCACAGAGCAGGAAGTTGCTGAGGCCTGTTTAGACATCCCACCACCAATAAAAGCAAACGTGATTATTAAGCTGCCAGTGTTCATGTGTTGCTGCCATGCCTATCCCCATGGGGAGTCAAATAACCAGCACTGAATCAGCTTTCTATTAGCAGGCAGAAACCTCAAGCAGAACCAGACTCTTTGGTGTAAAGACATATGCCTGGAATGAGTCATATGGAAATAGATTTGAACTTAAGTGGAAGCAGTACAGAGGAACAGAAGTGTCCCCTAGAAAATGACATTTCATTCCAACTAATTTGAGACAGAAAATTCATTTTGGACAAAATGAATTGGCATTCAATACAAATGAATGACTTTTCATTGTCATTGTCATTCATTCTTATTTTCCTAAAACAGGCGTTCTTGCCATACAGTTTCCGTTCAAATTGACTCAAGATTTATTCAAATTTAGTTTAGTCGCGTAATACAGACCAACAATGCTGAGGTGCTAACTTGCTGGTGCTTTTGCAGTCTTTCCATATTCACCTTCCTATTTTGGGGCTTAGCTTGCAACATTTGCTTAAAAAGCAGTAAAACACAAAGTAACGCTGAGGCTGTTTGGAATCGGACTTATTTTTAAGGTATTTGGTCATAAACCAAAGAAAGCACTGGACAAAATGAAACTTTAACTAGTGTTGGCAGAGGGAAAGCCAGAGGATCAAAAATGTAATTGCATTTCATTCTCTTGAGGGAAATGCATTTCTCTACCAAATTCCAAAGTAATCCACCCAAATTTTTTTGGTAAATATTATTCAAAACCACAAATGAGAACATCATGGAGACAAAAAGTTGGTGGAATGCCAAAATCACAAGGACACATTATGTGGAAAACATGAACGTCGATACCAAAGGTTGTTACAATCCAGCTATTGGAAGATTCATTATTTAAATGATTAATTTAGAACCAGTGATCAATCAAATACACATACATGATTGAAGAAATGTTCATGCCTATTAATCCAATCCATCCTAATAAACCAAAAATAATGAACCAATTCCAAAGAGATCGTGATTATGCAGAAAACATCAAGGAACTGCGGGAAAGAACAGAGTACATTTAATGGAAGAGCAAAATATATCTTTTATGTAACTAATTATCATATATATATGTAATAATCATATAGCTTTAATAATTCTGTTGTACAATCGTATAATGACAATTAAGGCATTCTGTTCATACCAGACAAAAATGTGGTGAAAAAATAAATATCACATTCCAAAACCATGCTCTTTATAATACATGCAAAGATGAGAAGTATGTGGTTCAAAGTCTGATAGCACAGAGCAGGAAGTCGCCGAGGCCTGTTTAGACATCCCACCACCAATAAAAGCAAACATGATTATTTAGCTGCCAGTGTTCCTGTGTTGCAGCCGTGCCTATCCCCATGGGGAGTCAAATAACCAGCACTGAATCAACCCATTCATCCCCGGTGAGACTCAGTGGTTTGACTGTGAGTCTCTGCTCATAAATCTACACAGCCACACCAGCCACCTTCAGTGATGAGTCTGTCACTTGTAGCCTGTAACAGCAGGGACTCAATGTGTTTCCACAGAGGATCTGTACTTCTATTGTGTTTGAGATGCATCTGACAATTGTTCCTATTTATATTGTTATATTCCAGGCTCTTCACATTGTTTCTGCAGGGGGGAGACATGCAGTGTTTTTTCGCATACAGATATGAAATATGCGTCTGTATTGTTCCAGTATTTTGTTTGACTTTGTGCCATAATCCATCTTGTTTATATCGGCACTGCAGCTATCGTTTCATTTTTATTTATCAATAGCAAATGAATCATGAGCAATACAGCCATTTATTTTTCAAAGAAATCGTTCAGTAGTTTCGGGTGCGTCTTTATTTGCTTTCCTGGCAAAAGTAAGGTCTGAAATTTCAAACCACTGTCATGTGCATAAACTCAAAGTATGAAGGCACAACCAGGAAAAATCAGCTTAACCATGCTAATTAGTTTTCAGACTGTAGTCAGGGAAAACGAATGGTCACAGCCGAGCCTAGTGAGCAAAAGAACCGAATGCCAAAAAACAAATATGAAGCTACAATGGCAGACCTTAGTTCATGTATTTTAATAGTGAGAATGCTTGTGGTCCCTTTTTACTGGCATTAAAGCAGCTCATTAGAGGAAGTCTTGAAACCAGGCAAGCCAAAGTCAGCTGGGAGAAGTGATGTAATTATTTAAAGGTTCCCAGCTTATGATCCCAAGGATATGAGAAAAACGAGGGCCGCTTGTGAGCAGGCAGAGAAAGTGATTAAACTGCCACCACGCCATTAATGTCTTGCCATGTTTTTCTGAGGATTGATGGACTCTTATAATGACATCATGAGGGTTTTCCTCTAATTGAAAAGATGATGGTCTATCAAAGCAGCCATATTTTGCTTGACAGAACTCACTCACCCAATTTCCCTCGAGCAGACTCTCCTAAAAACATTTTCTGATTCGCAGAGGAGGTCCTGCTGGAGAGACGCCCCGGCTCTCCTGATTCAGCCGTCTGTTCAAGCACAGTCCAGTATTCACCCCTTCCATATACTAATCCTTTCATTCAGGCTGCGCTGTCAAAGAGCCGACTGTGTGAGGAGTCAGGAGAGACTGAGGCTGATACACAGAGATACATTTACAGATATGTACTGTAACTCAAACATTGAAACACCTATAGGCAGTGCATACTCAGAACTAACATTCCTTCCATTCGTTTCTATACCGATGGTAAATACAGGACAGCATCTAGTTTCTTAAATTATATTAGTGCTTCCCATTTGTGTTTATGATCACCTTTTGGCTTAAGACAAAATACACAGTTTTTATAGACTTGTGGTGATCATGATGATATTTCCATCTTGGACCGTTTCATATGAAGGATTTTTAGAGTCCTCAAGAGATCCAATATTTGTCCATTATCTTTACCCACTGTTTTTTTTTTGGGGGAATGTCCTGGCCTTGATTCAAGTCCCATTGGGCAAAGGGGGGAATATCAAGTTCGCCAAGTTTGCCTGTCAATCACAAGCAGGCACAATCACATGTTTGAAATTGTTAAGTCACCAAATGTACCTGATTTTCATTTATTTTGGACTGTGGGAGGAAACTGGGGCACATGAAGTTACACTCTGGGCTTAAAATAACAATTAGAGAAACCAAATGTGGAGACACTGCTTTTGATTCAGATAGTCAAACACTGCACAAAAATAAAATGCTATATAATGACTGTAATGGTTTTAAATAGGCACGGATATCACATTGGGCCTCTCAAAATAGAGATAGGGTATCACAAGAGAGGCTGTGGTTAAATAAAACTTCAATAAAATAAACAGAGTAGTCTAGTAGAATAGCATTCCACTCCCTCCACTGTAAATTTAAGCCAGGCAGATTTATGAATGTTTCAAACTTTCTCTGTACCCGCTGAACACACACACACACATTGAAACACTCATATTCTGTACCTTGTACTCTCCTAAGCACACACCCTCGCACATTGCCTCATATTCTAACACATCAGTGACAACATTGTTTTCACTGAGCTGCAGTCCTGAAGGAACGCTTAGTTTGGTCAGGGCGGTTCAGCCCTTTGCTATGCTTAACTAACATGTCAAAGTGGCCTGACATGTTGTGGATTTTTTAATTACACAAGTAAGATTGATGTGATACTGTTGGAGACGGTTTATAAAAAATGATTGTCTCTGTCTTCTTTTCTGTTTTCTCTTTTTAGGAAGTCAACATGACAAAACCACCGCTGACCAGCGAGGATTTGCTTTCTCATGAGGCGTAGCATTTTTGCCCCATGCATCACCCTTCTTCATCAAGCTGAATATTGAGTCACCCATGGATGTTTCCTGAGACACTTTCTCCGTACTCAGTAACAGCCTGGCAGACGAAGAAGACATTACAGACAGACTGAGAGCCCATATGAGCAGATGAGTCACATATGAGTGATGTAACAATGTTTGGGACGGAGTCTTCTCACAGAATATGGAGCTAATTGGAGAAACAGAGTGGGAGAAAATGTTTTTTTCCAGGCTCTTGAGCATCGTGCTTTCAATTTGCAAATGACAAAACTCGTTACAATCTCAGGCGGCGGAGAGGCAATGACCTAATTCAGATTAAATGACCTCATACTGATAAGTAGCCGGCCTCCTCATTGGGTGATGGAAAATAATCACAAATGGGCTCTTATCATAGAGGCTGGGGTGTGTGAGGTTACATGATATCTGCGTGGGGGTGTGTGGGGCTTTTTTATCTCAGAGGAGTGAGTTTTGATGCACTCTGTGATGTTGCGGCGTGGACTTCTAGCCTGGGTCTCCCGTGTTGGAGGCGTGCTGGTGCTTCTCTGCTGCTCCCTGTCGCTTCTTTACGTCATGACCTGCAGTCCGCCGCACTCTGACGACCCCATGTTGAGTCACGCCCTGCCCCGTGCTGGTCCCAACCATCCCAGCATGGGGGGCACAGGGCCGGGGATCGGAGCAGGAGGAGGCGGGACAGGAGGTGTCCGAGCTGGGGCTTCTCAAAGTGGAGGGCCCCCTGGCGCTCAATCTTATCAGGCACTCCTCCAAGAGCGTGAGGAGCAGCACCGCCTACATATCTCCTCCTTGAAGAAGCAGATCGCTCAGCTCAAGGAGGCTTTGCAGGAGCGTAGCCAGCAGCTGAAGGGAGTGCAGGAGAGCCTGAAGAGAGGCGCAGGTGGTCCAGCAGAAGGACAGGAAGCTGGGGCTGGATCACAGGGAGGTGGTCTCGGGGAGGCTCAGGGAGCGAAGAGCCAGCAAACGGACCTCCAAGAGTTTTTGAGGAGTCAGCTGTCGAAAGCAGAGGTCACCGCTGGCTCTAGGTTGCCAAGCGAGTATGCGGTGGTGCCTTTTGAGAGTTTCACCCTGCAGAGGGTGTACCAGCTGGAGATGGGGCTGACTCGGCATCCTGAGGAGAAGCCCGTAAGGAAGGACAAGAGGGAGGAGCTGGGGGAGGTGCTGGAGATGGCCCTGCACAGCCTCAACACACCGCCATCCCAGCAGGATGGCAAGAGTGCAGCAGGAAAGACTCAAACCAGCAAAGTGTACTCACCATCTGACTTTATAGAAGGTGAGAAACGTCAACCCTTTCTTCAAAAAATAGTATACATGTATTCAAATGCAACGCAATGGTAAACACATTTGGAAGGAAATAAATGCTGTCTTGGAAAATATGTAGTGTTCCCACCTTAAATTAGCCCATAGCAGCTACTGCTTAATAAAACAATCAGTGATAATGCTTAGCCTCTCGATTAAACTCCACCCACAGTGGATTTTGAAGTAGGTTGGTGTCAGGTCTAATATTGGAAACCAAGAAGTAAATACATGGGCTGGAAACGGATGTGCCATTAACATACAAAATATAGGGTACTGTGTGTTCCTAAGTGGGCTATGTTCATAAATTATATGTCCTGCATGGATCCCATTAAGGGCCCTTCATCAATCCATATGGGGTCTCCGTGGAAACAGGGCCAAATTGGCTGAGCCACAGTATAGGGTATCCAAGATGAGCCCAGATGCAACCAATTTGGGCCCAACATGAGAGAACCAGCTGGGTTCATGGTCTGGTTGATACAATGGTCAAGTCTAGGAAAAAGGGAAAAGCAGTTTTTAAAACTTTTACATTTTACAGACTCACAGACTGTTATAATTAATAATTCCTTATTAATTAATATCATACATTGAACCCTTGCAAGGCAGGAAGTTTAACATATCACTGAGACATTGATCTCTTTCTAACCAATGCAAAAGTGTTTTAGTGGTCTAAACATAAATAAGGTTTCATGCTTACAAGTTGCCTTCACTTGTCAGCAAATTGATGTTGAACTGTGAACAGTTGTCAATGAAGTGTGTTAATAATGACATCACTCTCTGAATCTGTCCCGTAGACAAACACAGAACATTTATCACAACACCGTAATTGGAAAGGTTTCAAATTGAGAAGCAAACACATCCACGGTCAACCCTGGTCTACCTCTTTTTTTTGTGAATAAATCCCTGGAAGGTCAGAAATATATGTGTGTTTGTGAAGAAGTATAGTAGGATTTCCTCGTAGTTTGTTCTACTCAGAGCCTCGATCACAACCTCAGGAAATGAACACAGCTGCTCCTCGTTGAAGTGCAGCATCTTCTCCAACACTGTATTTTAGTGTGCGTGCGTGCATGTGTGTGTGCACGTGCATGCCTGTGTGCATGTGCATGCACATGTGTGAATATCTCTGTGGTGGCTTCCTACTCTTTGAAGGTCACCCCTTTCTGCATCTGAGTGGGAGTAGGATTTAAAATGAGTAATAGGGGCACCTGGCTTGGAGGGAAATGAGCCATAGGTCAGGATATGGAGCCTCTTGCATGTGTATGAGGCTGTGTGTGGTCCTGGCTAATGTATGTGTGTATGTGACAGTCTTTTTAATAAATGTGCAAACATTTGTGTGTATCTAAACAACCTCTAAAATACTTAAATAACACAGCAGTTAAGTGCAGCCCGCTTTTACCGACATAGCAACTCTCTCTCTCTCTCTCTGCTCATATTTGGCTCTTAATGCTCCTTAATGGATATTGATTTGGAGCAAATCTTGAACAAGCAGGAAGATTTATCCAACCAGCCAGACAAATGAAAGGCAGGCAAGATTGCCAGACTGACAAAAGCATCTTCAGGGAGCTTTCAGGGGCTGCATTAGCAGGCTAGTGAGCTGAAACTGCACACAAACAGAGGAGGTATGCAAAATGAACTCTGGAGCCGCTCATTTCTGTCCTTAGAAAGGGACAGAAGACAGGTTGTCACGATATCAGAATTTTAAACTTAAATATGATACTCGTAAAAATCATATGATACAAATTCCACAGCAACAAATATAGAAGACCTAGGCACCCAATCATTTAAGAAATGTGTTGTTGACCAAAAATCATAGGTAATCTTCTGCACACTGTTTAAACTGCACAAATGTATTATGCAACATTTCAGAACCAAAAATGTGCCGAGTGTGCAATTTGCTGGTTGCATCTTTGGTTTGAAAATGTGACTAAAGAGCTGTAATAATTAAAAAGCTTCATTTCAATATGATTTATCATTAAAGTAACATATATACTGTAGAGTTTTAGAACACATGTTGACAAAACGTATCAAAGTATTGAAATGTTGAGTACCTCTGACAGAAGACTGCAGTTAGATAGAAAGATAGAAAGATAGAAAGACAGGAACTGAGGCATTACGTTGAACATGTTTGGCATATTTACTTAATGAAATCTTATCATGTAAGGAAATGAAACCTCCCTTCGCTGGAAACATGCAAAACTTAGCAGGAAATCCTTAATTTCAAGTGACTATCAGAGAATAAATCTTTGCCCAAAGACTTCTTTCTGTTCCCTCTGACTTGCTTTTCACTTTCTTCTGTATTATCTGTCAGTCTGCTGTTTCTCTGTCATCCTCTCTTTCTCTCTCTCTCTCTCTCTCTCTCTTTCTCTTTGAAGGCCATGTCTCCTTCCAGTGTCTTCTTTCTCTCAGTCTTGTTTCTCTCTGGTTCCACTTTTCACTTTTCTCTATACTGTTTCTCTTTTCCTTCTGCCCCCGCAGACCTCAGCGGTTCCATTTGCAAGTAATAATCCTTGCAATTGAAAAATAACTTCTCTCCTGAGGAGGAAGCTGAAGTTGAGGCCTGCAACAAGAAAATTGGTGTGGATCACCAGAATAGCCTCTCTGTCAGTGTGTGTGTGTGTTTTATGTGTGTATTCAGTCGGGGCTCTCATCCCAGCAGCATCTGAGTGCATGGACAATGTCTCCAGTGGCCTCGAAAACCCCTCTTTTATTTTCCCACAAATCCCAAACAGTTTCAGGCTGTCAAAGAGAGCAGAACTTAAGAATGATGAAGAAGCCTATGCTTAAAAAAAATGTTTCCTTGATGAAAAATGTTTATTTTACAAATGAGATGGATGTTTGAAAAAGAGCTCACAGGGAAAACACATGACCTTTGGCACTTGCAAACACTGAATTCTCAAGAGATGTAAACAAAAGCAGCACTCTGGAGAAAACCAGCAAAATCACTGGGACCCCCCCCCCCCCCCCCCCCAAAGAAAAAAAAAAGAAGCTTAACAAAAATGATGAGGAAGGGGGCCCTCATTGACTAGCAGTTATGTTGCTTGCAAATAAGCATGTTCTTTTCAACATGTAAAAACACTCAATATTGCATTTTTACAAAAAACACGTTTTTGACACGACTTGATGTTTCTGTGTCTCACCTGTCAGGTATCACGCGTACAGAGAAGGACAAAGGGACGCTGTACGAGCTGACCTTCAGAGGGGAGTCCACTCATGAGTTCAGACGCCTGGTCCTCTTTCGTCCGTTTGGCCCTCTGATGAAGGTGAGAAACGAGAGAGTGGACACCGTCAACATCCCGATCAACATCATCGTCCCGCTGTCCAGACGCACGGACAAGTTCAAACAGTTCATGCACAACTTCAGGTGAGATTCGACGTTTTCTCAGATCTTTTTTCTCTCTTTCAAGCTCTCAATTAGAAAGTCAGACTAACTTTGTGACATAAACTGAATATTTTTGAATTATTCAAGACAGTTTCTTTGTGTCACAAGTAACTAATTCAGGAAAATATGAAACTCTGTTATTTAAACCCAAGTTTCAACTCCAGTTTTACATTTTAATTGGGGAACTGGCAGACGGAGACAAGGAGTGGGAGAGATTAGAGGAAAGGAAATGAACATCAGAGAGGCTATTTTTGAAGGAACATGCAATTAAAATTTTGAAGCTGCATATGTAGTGTTATCAGTTAATTTATTTTGGTGCTGGTCGGCATAATAAGAACGTAAACAAATCAGAGTGAGGTATAAATGATTCAGACAAGGGTATGAATTAATGCAGCTTACAGATCCTAGCTCATGTTCTCATTAAGTGAAGGTTTTACTCATAATCATACTTATTTTCCATCAATATTTAGAATCTTAAAATATATAATCTCAAATATTTCCAGACCAGTATGTGCAAGCAATAAAACGGTGAAGAATTTTCAATTTTGACAAACTATGAGAGGCGGATTGGCAGTACAATACCCATCGGCTTACAGTAAAACGCACTTCATTCAGCTGAGCAGTCTGTCACCATCAGTTTGGGAAACATCCTCCTTAGTGTCTGATTTATTGTGCTGCTGCTGCTGCTTATCACAGCTCTTTTTACATGATAAATCCTGCTTAGTAGCAGTGTAGCAGCCCATTAAAAGGCCCCCCTAGGCAGACTACCAGCAGCTGATATACAACGTGGCACAAAGTGTACTTACTTAAAAGAGTCGGTGAGTCGCTGAGCAAACATTTTACCCTCATCCATATTTAAGGACAAATTGTGTGTGTTTGTGCGTGTGTGTGTGTGTGTGTTTGTGTGCGTGTTTAGGAGACGATAACGGTGAGTTGCTGCGTGTTTATCATATAATCTTTATTCACCTTTAGGCTGGGAAATAACAGCACTTGTGATGTACTGTTAAATGTCTCCCAAGTGCAGAATAAAGAGATAAAATGTGCATTCCCACACACACAGGCTGCAAACGATTTCAGACAGGCACTCTGAAGAGGAAATATTTCCCTTACATCATGACATTTTTTTTACTTTTATTTAGTTCATTTATATATCTAGTTCCAGTGAAAAATGCCTCATCATCACAACTCAGAAAATCCTCTATTGATGCCGGCATTAAAAGAACATCTGAAACACAGCAGCAGCATCTATATTAAGAGTAAAATAATGACCATATTATACAGACTATTCAGCTTCCCCTGCTTGTATTTGGTTATTTTTAAGCATCTAACATCCGTCTAGTTGTGTTTTCTGAGACATTTTGTGCTCGTGGGGAAAACTCTGACGTACGTGTATGTGTGAGCAGCAGGACAGGAGGTGAATTATCTTCAGCATGAGCGTGATGTATTTGACGTGTCTCCATCAAAGTGCCTGCAGGCATCTCCCACCTGGTCTCGCTGTTTTTGTTTTGTTTTTATTTTTTTATTTTTTTTTACATATTATGCACGCATGTTTTTCTGTGATTTTTAAGGCAGAGTCAGAATGGAGGGAGCCAGGATTATCAGGTTTATACATGCAAATGAAGATTATTTTCAACATCAGTTTCATTGTTTGTTTGTTTGTAAATTAAATAATCCTGTAGCTTTTATTTATGTGAAAACAGTGGAAAAGAAGATTAATCTCCTAGATCTAAAGGTGTTGCTCATTGTGGTTGAAAATTCAGATTTTTTTCATTATCAGATCCGTTTGTTGGAAGTTTTTTTTCAATCCTTTGGCCTATAAATATCAATCTTTAGAAAAACACTTTACCATCTCCTCGATCAAAGGTCTCATTATTTGTCTACCAGTGAAACCCCCACCCAATGTTTTTTAAAATCAATCAATCAATCAATCAAACTTTATTTGTATAGCACTTTTCATACAACAAATGTATCACAAAGTGCTTTACATCAACATAAATCAAACAGCAACAACATGACTCCCTCCCCCACCCATATCCCACAATCCAAAAACTGAGTTAAAATAACTAGATAACAACAGGTACTGAGGAAACGCTATCATTAATTCTAAATGAGGAAACACAAGAGGTTAAAAATGTAATAAAACTAGATGAAATAAGATTCAGTTAAAAGCTAAAAGAGATATTGAACAAGCAGAAATAAGTAAATTATCACAATTTAGAAGCCAAAACCTGTAATGGCTTGATATTTCTACTTTTAAGATTAATGTAAGCTATTTATCTGAGTTGTTGTTGGATTTGACGCTCAGCACTCAGGAGACTGAAAACCTCCAAAACAAGGCCTTTGTTTTTCAAGATCCTAGTTTTATCACAAAGCTCTTCCTTCCTGTAACCCCCTCCTCTTTTCCTCCTGCTCAGTTTTAGAGTGCTTTCATCCCTAATGTGTCTTCCTCTGTGTGTTTGTGTGTGTGTGTGTTTAGGGAAGTGTGTGTGCGTCAGGACAGCCGGGTCCATCTGACGGTGGTGTATTTCGGGAAAGAGCAGATGAGCGAGGTCCGCAGCACTCTGGAGAACACGTCCAGGTGGGTTGGAAACACATCCAAGATGAGATCTTTTGTAGTAAAGGGTGAACTCAGAGTGTGGAGGGCAGATTATGAGATCAAAATGAACTGTACTGCAGTCTTTTAGAAGCAGACACTAGAAGGTTTTTTTTTTTCTGCACATACAAAAAAAAAAAACCCTCTCTTCTTCTTCAAATGTTTAAATCTGCCTCTTCCAACATTCACACAAACACACATGCATACACCTCCTGGCTGGGCGTCCTGCCACAGCCACTCATCTGTCTGATGAATAATGGAGTAGCAGTGTGCCACCCACGCCGCGGAACCGAGAGCCACCAGCCAACACAGATAAATTACATCGGGCCTGTGATCCTCCCTGACTCACGTTAAAACCTCTCACACACGGACCTCGACACCCACACCTCCAGAGACGAGTGCCGTCAAGCCGATCGGCTTCTCTCCCTGGACTGAGCCGCAGATCCTCCCCAGGGGGTTGCTATGGTGACGCTCGTCGATTCCCAGCCTTGAAGGTTTTTGTTTGGCCTCGAGTCAGTTGGGCGATCTGTTGTATCTCACAGCGTCTCTTTGTCTCCTGGTGTATCTGCCTGCTGCTGTCGCTTAGGAGAAACTGTGAGGATTAGAAAACAGTCCTCGTTCAAAACACTTTTAAGTGAAGTAAGAAAATAGAAGTAAGAAATAAGAAAAAAGCTAAACTGAAACCTTGGAAAGACAAACCCAAACTGTAATACAACTGCTGCTGCATTGCATTTTGATCAGAGCTATTCAACCTTTTTTTAACAAAGAATAAGACAGTCATCAGTGTCGTGTTGACAGTTGTTGTAAAGTAGTGCTGTGCAATGAATCACAATTTTATCATTATCACAATGCAAGACTTTGTTATCACCAAATCACAAAAGTCTGAATTACAATATTAAAGAAACGTATTCTATGTAAACAATCAATGCTTACTCGGCATGTAACATTTTAACTATTGGATGGAGGCCCAAGTATAATGGCTGAGCTTCTACACCGTTTTGATGCAGTTGAATGAAACCCAAGCTAGCTATCAGCGACCGTCAGAATAATTAATGCCAATGTAAAAAATGAATTGGATTAATTTTAGATTCAGGAGGGACATGATGCTCACCTAAAGATCAGCAGATAGATGTAAAAGCTATGAGTTAAAGCTTACATGCAGACTTATTTATCATAGCACACAGTTAAACATCTTTTTCTCTTTTTTTTTTATAATTATACGATCTGAAGAGGACGTGTGCTGAGTTTGGTGTCAATCGAGCAAAGTAATTGTGAAGAGATAGGTGTAATTTATTCTACAGTCTGTAAGAAAAACAAAGTGACAGACTTTGCTTTCCTGCCAACTCAATCGTGCCTACATTTTGAAATGAGTTGGTAAGTTTCACAGGCACGACTGATTAGTTCTGAATTCATTAGGTTTTAAACTTTGGAAAGCTGCTGTAGCTCCACCATCCAGAAACTCGGCTCACCAAGGTTGGTTGGACAAGGTTTGTAAGAGAAAACAGAGCGAATTTAAAAACAGTTGGAGGAGAAGAACGTGAAAGCACAGTCAGTGGAAGGAGGGCGTTTGGATTCTCTCCTGTAATATCTCTCCCTGTGCAGCGGTTCAGCCTTGAACTCTTTAAATCACTTTGTATTCCTCACGCCGCTCGCGCGATGCATTCTCCAGTTATGTTGCAGCTTTTCTGGGTGTGAATCAGTGTGATTGTAATCAACTCTGTTCTCGACTTCGCTTGGTCTCGCCTTCAGACTGTGATAGGAATGAATGGGAATCATCATTGGAGATAGCTACCTGTAGTTCCATTATCCCTGACACAGGCAGACGCACACATACAGTATACACACAGTTACAGCTCACAGAGATGATGAATGAAAGCGTGCGCGGGCAATTTGGCTGCAGCTGAGATCATTATTCCTTATTGAGCTATCCATCATTTATGTTGATGAGGAAAAGAAAGTTGGCAGGTTTGGAACTTCCATCCTCTCTGCATCGTTTTCTGTCAGACCCCGTGTTCAAACAACTGCCACGCTGTGAAAACCTTCCAGGAGAAACTGTCTGAAAACATGCCTGGTATCAGTGACTGTAGTGTGAGCCACGTCTTTTTTGATCATAACCCCTGAGACACAGCTGGTCCTCGAGCTAGTGTCAGCATCAGCGTGCTAACAGGCCCACAATAGGAGGTAACACATGCTGTTGTTCTGCAGGTAAAGTATGGATCATAATAACAGTCTGTGTGAAGCTTGTTGCATGCCAACAGTGCAGTGTTAACTTTGCCAGCTTCTCTACATTTAGTCTTAGTTTAGATACAAATGCTTATTAGCCACATTTTAGTAATTTTTACCCTTTACAGTTTAAGTCTAGTATAAGTCGACGACACCACACTGGATGAAGCGGAGGAGCAAAAATGAATGCCAAGGAAAGAAAAAAAACGGAGAATATCCTAACAGAAAGAGAGGTGCGGAAAGAGAGCATAACCAATCTACCACTCTTCGATTTTGTGGAGTTGGTTTGAGTCATTTTTGTGGTTGTTCCACTTGATTAATGATGTTGAATTAATAAGTTATCACAATTGTCTTTTATCGACCCACTAATCTGTCACACTAATTGACCTGGAGCTGGACCAATAGTGCAAATAAGCATGCAAATACCAACAACTGTTTCTTTTATTCAGCTTTCAAGCCTTCAAAATAGTCTAAATCCAAAAAGAGCAGCTCAGGATTGCCTCGCTCTCAAGGTCTGCAACTCAAATTGGGTTTGAACTGTACAGTTCAAGTGCAAGTGCACATAGAGTAGACACACACCTTCACTTCCAAACAAATCAATATTTTTTCCCAGCAGTGATGGCATCATTACAGTCCGATTCTACGCTGCCCTTCCTACAAATTAAATTCACCTCAAGAAAGTGGTTTGATTCGTCTCTGCCCCCAAACCACCTCAAGCTATTTGCCCTTTTTTTCCTGCCACTAACTCTTACACTCCCTGCTTTTAGTAAGACGATGTCCCTGCTTGAATTTGTACCAATCTAAACAACTTGAGGCAATTTTCCAATAAGTCTTACGAGATCTGAATTAACCCAAATCTCCTCTAGCATTCTAACCCCCATCAATGTCTTTACAAGAACTAAATGAGGGTTTAAAGGTTGGCTATTCATTGCAGGTGCTAATTTTTAAGGTGCCAAACTGCCCCCCCCCCCTTCCCCCCGCAACTAAAGCAATGAAAAAAGAATAGATAAAAAGCAATGCTCCAGAAAATCCGAGCCTCCGTTTTTCAAGCTTTCTGCAGACACCAGGGATATCGTCTAAAATAGATGGGATCAGCTGCCGAAGTTTCAAGTATTACGCTTACACATCCACACTTCAAAGCCTGAACCCGGGCTCAAACCTTTGGGGGGGGGCATATACGACCTTACACACTCAGGAATAATGATTCAGAGACACGTTGGATAAAGAAGCAGAGATACAACGAAGTGAGAGGGAGGAAAAGGAATGAGTGATCTGCTTTTTAAGAGATGTCAGTCGATACGTTGGAATAAAATCAGAGTTTCAGACGCAGAGGAGGGACAATGGCTGTGGGGGAAAACAGAGATAGGAAGTTAGAGTAAAAGGTGCAAAGATAAGATGAGAGAAAAAGGAGAAAAGGCAGGTTTTCCGGGGATGGAAGAAGAGCATGAACGAGGATATCAAAGGGAGTGATACGTGGAAAGAGGAGGGTTGGAAATTTAGACAGATTAAGAAACAAAGGTTGAGATCACTCTGTCACTCCTTCAGCTACAGCGTTTACCTCATCTTTCTCTTGCACCATCTTACCGACCAATAAGCCCTTAATGTTGTTGAGGCATTTCTGTTAGTTCACAGAAGGGGCAACAACACTCTGAAGAGACTCTGGAAGCGCTAAAGAAATGGTAGGATAATGTTCACCAGAAAGAAGAGGAGATTTGAAAGCTGTCCATTATTCATCTTAAAGAGTGTCTTTGCACAAATTACTCACCGCTGATAACTTGTGTAGCTGTCTCGCCTGAGGGCTGAGCCTCAGAGTGATCACAATTCTACATTTTTTATAGCGTGCACTTACCTCCCCATTACATGCAAAG